>NC_086446.1:274795458-275112731 GCF_028390025.1 Pseudophryne corroboree
AAATTTCCAGGGCTTGTGGTCAAGCATGGAAACATCTCTTCATATAAACATTCTGGAACTAAGGGCCATTTACAATGCCCTAAGTCAAGCGAAACCCCTGCTTCAGGGTCAGGCGGTATTGATCCAATCGGACAACATCACGTCAGTCGCCCACGTAAACAGACAGGGCGGCACGAGAAGCAGGAGGGCAATGGCAGAAGCTGCAAGGATTCTTCGCTGGGCGGAAAATCATGTGATAGCTCTGTCAGCAGTGTTCATTCCGGGAGTGGACAACTGGGAAGCAGACTTCCTCAGCAGACACGACCTTCACCCGGGAGAGTGGGGACTTCACCCAGAAGTCTTCCACCTGATTGTAAACCGTTGGGAAAAACCAAAGGTGGACATGATGGCGTCACGTCTAAACAAAAAACTAGACAGATATTGCGCCAGGTCAAGGGACCCTCAGGCAATAGCGGTGGACGCTCTGGTGACACCGTGGGTGTACCAGTCAGTGTATGTGTTCCCTCCTCTCCCTCTCATACCAAAAGTACTGAGAATCATAAGAAGGAGAGGAGTAAGAACGATACTCGTGGTTCCGGATTGGCCAAGAAGGACTTGGTACCCAAGTCTCGGCTTTACAACTTTGCCGAGCAGCTACTTGGTCAGGGGCAAACACGTTTGCTAAATTCTACAAATTTGATACCCTGGCTGAGGAGGACCTGGAGTTCTCTCATTCGGTGCTGCAGAGTCATCCGCACTCTCCCGCCCGTTTGGGAGCTTTGGTATAATCCCCATGGTCCTTACGGAGTCCCAGCATCCACTAGGACGTCAGAGAAAATAAGATTTTACTTACCGATAAATCTATTTCTCGTAGTCCGTAGTGGATGCTGGGCGCCCATCCCAAGTGCGGATTGTCTGCAATACTTGTACATAGTTATTGTTAACTAAATTGGGTTATTATTGTTGTTGAGCCATCTTTTCAGAGGCTCCTTCGTTGTTATCATACTGTTAACTGGGTTCAGATCACAAGTTGTACGGTGTGATTGGTGTGGCTGGTATGAGTCTTACCCGGGATTCAATATCCTTCCTGATTATGTACGCTCGTCCGGGCACAGTATCCTAACTGAGGCTTGGAGGAGGGTCATAGGGGGAGGAGCCAGTGCACACCACCTGATCCTAAAGCTTTTATTCTTGTGCCCTGTCTCCTGCGGAGCCGCTATTCCCCATGGTCCTTACGGAGTCCCAGCATCCACTACGGACTACGAGAAATAGATTTATCGGTAAGTAAAATCTTATTTTAACTTCTTCCCTTTTTTTTTAGTGTGTACAGGGGATTTGTAAAAGGTCTCAAACCAAATTTGGAAACTAAGATGAACAATAAATCGAGTTTTTAAATCCGATTTGCGGCGTGCGTTCCAAACCCTGGCGTGCGTTCCAAACCCGTGGCTACAGGAAGCGGCGTGCGTTCCACGGGTTTGGAACGCACACCGGAAGGAGTGTACACAGAATAGGAAGCGGCGTGCGTCTCAAGGTATGGAACGCACGCCGGAAAAAAAGTTCGAGAGCGGAAGTGGCGTGCGTTCCAGGGTTTGGAACGCACGCCGCAAATCGGATTTAAAAACTCGATTTATTGTTCATCTTAGTTTCCAAATTTGGTTTGAGACCTTTTACAAATCCCCTGTACACACTAAAGCAAAAAGGGAAGAAGTTAAATAGAAAATTAGACAGCAAAGACACCAATTAGGCTGTGTGCAGTAACAACCAATCAGATCACTCTGGGGGGCATAAAAACCCAGAGCAGTAAAGTCCACCTCACACCTTGAAAAAGGCTCCCTTGAGAGCAGAAACGCGTTGGTGATCTGATTGGGGAGACTGCACTGAGCCGGTATTTGATCTCCTGGATACTGCAGATCCTGAGACTGATACAGCACCTGGAAAGATCGAGCGGAATCCTTGGTATATTAACATGCTGTTTAGGGTGGACATTTCATGACACCCCACGAAATCCGGTACGCATTCTAGCCTAGTCTTTGGTGGATTGCTGTATATGTATTTAAGTTTATTATCTTAAATCCTTTTTATTCTGGTGGGAAATACCGATTTTATATATAAACTTTTAAATTTCTTGAATAAAAACAATATTACTCTATATTCTCCTTTCTTTTCTGTTTTTGGGGTCCACATGAAATTGGTTTCCCATTTGGAGAAAGGAGAGACTAAGAGAACAAGAAATTGGACATCTGATGTTGTAGTCCGCTCGTTGAAATTATATTTGGACTATATCACTATATATCCCAGTAAATAAAGGGGAGAGTGGAACATTGAGGATATTTTTATATCTGTTAACCCCGTTTTTACCCGGTCACCAAGAGGGTGCGCAAGGTGGTCCACACTTGTTGTTATTACCTTATACACACAGCCTGAAGGTAATTTAATACAATATTTTTAATAACTTTGTGTATTAAACAAAGTTTGTGTACATTGAGCCATCAAAAACAAAGGTTTCACTATCTCACTCTCACTCAAAAAAGTCCGTATTTCGGAATATTCCGTATTTTGGAATATTTGGATATGGGATACTCAACCTGTATTATACTTCCTGGTATTATACTTTCACCACCTTTATCTTGAACCTTTATGTGTTACTAGGTTAATCGAGATTTTTATGAACGATTAATTTAGTTGGATACTTGAATAATATTTGAATATAAAAACAGAATAAAAGTTATAACCAAATCCACTCATACACTATACACACTGATATCTCTATCAATATTTCACAAGAGTGCTCCCACAAAAGGTCTTTTTCTCTAACTTCCTAAGTGGATGCTGGGGACTCCGTAAGGACCATGGGGAATAGCGGCTCCGCAGGAGACTGGGCACATCTAAAGAAAGCTTTAGGACTAACTGGTGTGCACTGGCTCCTCCCCCTATGACCCTCCTCCAAGCCTCAGTTAGATTTCTGTGCCCGACGAGAAGGGTGCACGCTAGGGGCTCTCCTGAGCTTCTTAGTGAAAGTTTTAGTTTAGGTTTGTTATTTTCAGTGAGACCTGCTGGCAACAGGCTCACTGCATCGAGGGACTAAGGGGAGAAGAAGCGAACTCACCTGCGTGCAGAGTGGATTGGGCTTCTTGGCTACTGGACATTAGCTCCAGAGGGACGATCACAGGCCCAGCCTGGATGGGTCCCGGAGCCGCGCCGCCGGCCCCCTTACAGAGCCAGAAGAGCGAAGAGGTCCGGAAAAATCGGCGGCAGAAGACGTTCCTGTCTTCAATAAGGTAGCGCACAGCACTGCAGCTGTGCGCCATTGCTCTCAGCACACTTCATACTCCGGTCACTGAGGGTGCAGGGCGCTGGGGGGGGCGCCCTGAGACGCAATAAAACATGATAAAAATACCTTACATGGCAAAAAATACATCACATATAGCTCCTGGGCTATATGGATGCATTTAACCCCTGCCAGAATATACAGAAAAACGGGAGATAAGGCCGCCGAAAAGGGGGCGGAGCCTATCTCCTCAGCACACTGGCGCCATTTTCCCTCACAGCTCAGTTGGAGGGAAGCTCCCTGGCTCTTCCCTGCAGTCACTACACTACAGAAAGGGTTAAAAAAAAAAAAGAGAGAGGGGGGCACTAATTAGGCGCAGTATTAAAACATACAGCAGCTATAAGGGGAAAAACACTTATATAAGGTTATCCCTGTATATATATATATAGCGCTCTGGTGTGTGCTGGCATACTCTCCCTCTGTCTCCCCAAAGGGCTAGTGGGGTCCTGTCCTCTATCAGAGCATTCCCTGTGTGTGTGCTGTGTGTCGGTACGTTTGTGTCGACATGTATGAGGAGAAAAATTATGTGGAGACGGAGCAGAGTGTCTGTAACAGTGATGTCACCACCTAGGGGGTCGACACCTGAGTGGATGTACTGTTGAAAATTACGTGACAGTGTCAGCTCTGTATAAAAAAACAGTGGTTGACATGAGACAGCCGGCTACTCAGCTTGTGCCTGTCCAGACGTCTCATAGGCCGTCAGGGGCTCTAAAGCGCCCGTTACCTCAGATGGCAGATACAGACGCCGACACGGATACTGACTCCTGTGTCGACGGTGAAGAGACAACCGTGATTTCCAGTAGGGCCACACGTTACATGATTGAGACAATGGAAAATGTTTTATACATTTCTGATAATACGAGTACCACCAAAAAGGGGTATTATGTTCGGTGAGGGAAAAACTACCTGTAGTTTTCCTGAATCTGAGAAATAAAATGAGGTGTGTGATGATGCGTGGGTTTCCCCCCGATAACAATTGATAATTTCTTAAAAAGTATTGGCTGTATACCCTTTCCCGCCAGAGGTTAGGGTGCGTTGGGAAACACCCCCTAGGGGGGATAAGGCGCTCACACGCTTGTAAGAACAGGGGCTCTACCCTCTCATGAGATGGCCGCCCTTAAGGATCCTGCTGATAGAAAGCAGGAGGGTATCCAAAAATGTATTCACACACATACTGGTGTTATACTGCGACCAGCAATCGCCTCAGCCTGGAGGTGCAGTGCTGGGTTGGCATGGTCGGATTCCCTGACTGGAAATATTGATATCCTAGATAAGGATAGTATATTATTGCCTATAGAGCATTTAAAAGATGCATTTCTATATATGCATGATGCACAGCGGAATATTTGCCGACTGGCATCAAGTATAAGTGCGTTGTCCAATTCTACCAGTAAAATGGTCAGGTGATGCGGATTCCAAACGGCATTTGGAAGTATTGCCTTTGAAAAGGGACATTTGGGGTCGGTCTTTTAGACCTGGTGGCCACGGCAACAACTGGGAAATCCACGTTTGTACCCCAGGTCGCCTCTCAAAATAAGACGCCGTATTATCAGGCGCAGTCCTTTGTTGGCAAGCGGACAAAAGGTTCCTCTTTTCTGCTCGTGACAGAGGGAGAGGAAAAAGGCTGAAGAGATTAGCCAGTTCCCAGGAACAGAAACCCTTTCCCGCCTCTGCCAAGCCCTCAGTATGACGCTAGGGCCTTACAAGCTCAGGCACGGTGGGGGCCCGTTCTCAATGAATTTCAGTGCGCAGTGGGCTCACTCGCAAGTAGACCCCTGGATACTTCAGGTAATATCTCAAGGGTACATATTGGAATTCGAGACGTCTCCCCCTCGCCGTTTCCAAAAGTCGGCTTTACCGACGTCTCCCTCTGACAGGGAGGCAGTTTTGGAAGCCATTCACAAGCTGTATTCCCAGCAGGTGATAATCAAGGTACCCCTCCTGCAACAGGGAACGGGGTATTATTCCACACTATTGTGGTACCGAAGCCAGACGGCTCGGTGAGACCGATTCTAAATCTAAAATCTAAAATCTTTGATCACTTACATACAGAGGTTCAAATTCAAGATTGAGTCACTCAGAGCAGTGATTGCGAACCTGGAAGAAGGGGACTACATGATGTCTCGGGACATCAAGGATGCTTACCTTTATGTCAAAATTTACCCTTCTCACCAAGGGTACCTCAGGTTATGGTACAGAACTGTCACTATCAGTTCAGACGCTGCCGTAGGGATGGTCCACGGCACCCCGGGTCTTTACCAAGGTAATGGCCGAAATGATATCCCCTCGAAGGAAGGGAATTTTAGTTATCCCTTACTTGGACGATTCCCTGATAAGGGTAAGATCCAGGGAACAGTTGGAAGTCGGTGTAGCACTATCTCAGGTAGTGTTGCGGCAGCACGATTGGATTCTCAATATTCCAAAATCGCAGCTGGTTCCGACGACTTGTCTTCTGTTTTCCTAGGGATGTTCCTGGACACAGTCCAGAAAAAAGGTGTTTCTCCCGGAAGAGAAAGCCAGGGAGTTATCCGAGCTAGTCAGGAACCTCCTAAAACCGAACCAAGTCTCAGTGCATCAATGCACAAGGGTTCTGGGTAAAAATGGTGGCTTCCTACGAAGCAATCCCATTCGTTAGATTCCACGCAAGAACATTCCAGTGGAACCTACTGGACAAATGGTCCGGGTCGCATTTTCAGATGCATCAGCGGATAACCCTGTCACCAAGGACAAGGGTATCCATCCTGTGGTGGTTGCAGAGTGCTCATCTTCTAGAGGGCCGCAGATTCGGCATTCAGGACTGGGTCCTGGTGACCACGGATGCCAGCTGCGAGGCTGGGGAGCAGTCACACAGGGAAGGAATATCCAGGGCTTAGGGGCAAGCCTGGATACATCACTTCACATAAATATCCTGAAGCTAAGGGCCATTTACAATGCTCTAAGCTTAGCAAGACCTCTGCTTCAAGGTCAGCCGGTGTTGATCCAGTCGGACAACATCATGGCAGTCACCCACGTAAACAGACAGGGTGGCACAAGAAGCAGGAGGGCAATGGCAGAAGCTGCAGGGATTCTTCGCTGGGCGGAAAATCATGTGATAGCACTGTCAACAGTATTCATTCCGGGAGTGGACAACTGGGAAGCAGACTTCCTCAGCACGACCTCCACCCGGGAGAGTGGGGACTTCACCCAGAAGTCGTCCACATGATTAAAAAACTCGACAGGTATTGCGCCAGGTCAAGAGACCCTCAGGCAATAGTTGTAGACGCTCTGGTAACACCGTGGGTGTACCAGTCAGTGTATGTGTTCCCTCCTCTGCCTCTCATACCCAAGGTACTGAGATTGATAAGATGGAGAGGAGAAAGCGCTATATTCGTGGCTCCGGATTGGCCAAGAAGGACTTGGTAACCGGAACTTCAAGAGATGCTCACGGAGGATCCGTGGCCTCTACCTCTAAGAAGGGACCTGCTCCAGCAAGGACCCTGTCTGTTCCAAGACTTACCGCGGCTGCGTTTGACGGCATGCCGGTTGAACACCGGATCCTGAAGGAAAAAAGGCATTCCGGATGAAGTCATCCATATCCTGATCTAAAGCCAGGAAGGATGTAACCGTAAAAACATTATCACCGCAATTGGCGTAAATATGTTGCGTAGTGCGAGGCCAGTAAGGCCCGACGGAGGAAATTCAACTGGGTCGATTCCTACATTTCCTGCAAACAGGAGTGTCTATGGGCCTGAAATTGGGGTCCATTAAGGTTCAGATTTCGACCCTGTCAATTTTCTTCCAAAAAAAAAAAAGAACTAGCTTCAGTCCCTGAAGTTTAGACGTTGTAAAAGGGGTACTGCATATACAGCCTCCTTTTGTGCCTCCAGTGGCAATTTGGGATCTCAATGTAGTTTGGGTTCCAAAAGTCACATTGGGTTGAACCACTTAAATCTGTGGAGTTAAAATATCTCACATGGAAAGTGGTCATGCTGTTGGCCCTGGCCTGGGCCAGGCGCGTGTCAGAATTGGCGGCTTTATCCTGTAAAAGCCCTCATCTGATTTTCCATTCGGACAGGGCGGAATTAAGGACTCGTCCTCAGTTTCTCCCTAAGGTGGTTCCAGCGTTTTCACCTGAACCAACCTATTGTGGTGCCTGCGGCTACTAGGGACTTGGAGGAATCCAAGTTGCTGGATGTTGTCAGGGCCCTGAAAATATTCCAGGACGGCTGGAGTCAGGAAATCTGACTCGCTGTTTATCCTGTATGCACCCAACAAGCTGGGTGCTCCTGCTTCTAAGCAGACTATTGCTCGTTGGATTTGTAGTACAATTCAGCTTGCACATTCTGTGGCAGGCCTGCCACAGCTAAAATCTGTAAAAGCCCGTTCCACAAGGAAAGTGGGCTCATCTTGGGCGGCTGCCCGAGGGGTCTCGGCTTTACAACTTTGCCGAGCAGCTACTTGGTCAGGGGCAAACACGTTTGCTAAATTCTACAAATTTGATACCCTGGCTGAGGAGGACCTGGAGTTCTCTCATTCGGTGCTGCAGAGTCATCCGCACTCTCCCGCCCGTTTGGGAGCTTTGGTATAATCCCCATGGTCCTTACGGAGTCCCCAGCATCCACTTAGGACGTTAGAGAAAATAAGAATTTACTTACCGATAATTCTATTTCTCATAGTCCGTAGTGGATGCTGGGCGCCCATCCCAAGTGCGGATTGTCTGCAATACTTGTACATAGTTATTGTTACAAAAATCGGGTTATTATTGTTGGGAGCCATCTTTTCAGAGGCTCCTCTGTTATCATACTGTTAACTGGGTTCAGATCACAAGTTATACGGTGTGATTGGTGTGGCTGGTATGAGTCTTACCCGGGATTCAAAATCCTTCCTTATTGTGTACGCTCGTCCGGGCACAGTATCCTAACTGAGGCTTGGAGGAGGGTCATAGGGGGAGGAGCCAGTGCACACCAGTTAGTCCTAAAGCTTTCTTTAGATGTGCCCAGTCTCCTGCGGAGCCGCTATTCCCCATGGTCCTTACGGAGTCCCCAGCATCCACTACGGACTATGAGAAATAGAATTATCGGTAAGTAAATTCTTATTTCTCTAACGTCCTAGTGGATGCTGGGGACTCCGTCAGGACCATGGGGAATAGCGGGCTCCGCAGGAGACAGGGCACATCTAAAAAAGCTTTTAGGTCACATGGTGCGTACTGGCTCCTCCCCCTATGACCCTCCTCCAAGCCTCAGTTAGGTTTTTGTGCCCGTCCGAGAGGGTGCAATCTAGGTGGCTCTCTTAAAGAGCTAGTTAGAAAAGTTTTTTTTTAGGTTTCTAATCAGTGTCTCCTGCTGGCGACAGGAGCACTGCAACGAGGGACTTAGGGGAGAGACTTGCAACTCACCTGCCTGCAGGAGGATTGAAGTCTTAGGCTACTGGACACTGAGCTCCAGAGGGAGTCGGAACACAGGTCAGCCTGGGGTTCGTCCCGGAGCCGCGCCGCCGATCCCCCTTACAGACGCTGAGGAACGGCAGAACGGAGGTCCGGAAACAGGCGGCAGAAGACTTCAGTCTTCATAGAGGTAGCGCACAGCACTGCAGCTGTGCGCCATTGTTGCTACACGGCTCACGGATCTCGGTCACGGAGGGTGCAGGGCGCTGCTGGGGGCGCCCTGGGCAGCAATATAGAGTACCTTAGAGGCAAATAAATACATCACATATAGCCATTAAGGCTATATGTATGTATTTAACCCAGGCCAGTTTATTAGAAAAACCGGGAGAAAAGCCCGCCGGAAAAGGGGCGGAGCTTATTCTCCTCAGCACTCGGCGCCATTTTCCTGCACGGCTCCGCTGGTGAGGAAGGCTCCCACGACTCTCCCCTGCACTGCACTACAGAAACAGGGTAACAAAGAGAGGGGGGGCATAAATTGGCGATATAAATATATATTGAGAGCGCATATATAAAAACAACACCTTCTAGGGTTGTTATATACTGTATAGCGCTTTTGGTGTGTGCTGGCAAACTCTCCCTCTGTCTCCCCAAAGGGCTAGGAGGGTCCTGTCTTCAATAGAGCATTCACTGTGTGGCTGCTGTGTGTGTCGGTACGTGTGTGTCGACATGTATGAGGACGAAGTTGGTGTGGAGGCAGAGCAATTGCCGATGATGGTAATGTCACCCCCTAGGGAGTCGACACCGGAATGGATGGCTTTGGTTATGGAATTACGTGATAATGTCAGCACATTACAAAAGTCAGTTGACGAAATGAGACGCCCGGCAAACCAGTTAGTACCGGTTCAGGCATCTCAGACACCGTCAGGGGCTGTAAAACGTCCCTTACCTCAGTCAGTCGACACGGGTACCGACACAGATGAATCTAGTGTCGACGGTGAGGAAGTAAACGTATTTTCCAATAGGGCCACACGTTATATGATCACGGCAATGAAGGAGGCTTTGCAGCTCTCTGATACTACTGGTACCTCAAAAAGGGGTATTATGTGGGGGGTGAAAAAACTACCTGTATTTTTCCCAGAATCAGAGGAATTGAATGATGTGTGTGATGAAGCGTGGGTTACCCCCGATAGAAAAATGCTAATTTCAAAGAAGTTGTTGGCATTATACCCTTTCCCACCAGAGGTTAGGGCGCGCTGGGAATCACCCCCTAAGGTGGATAAGGCGCTCACACGTTTATCAAAGCAAGTGGCGTTGCCGTCTCCTGATACGGCCGCCCTCAAGGATCCAGCAGATAGGAGGCTGGAAACTACACTGAAGAGTATATACACACATACGGGTGTTATACTGCGACCGGCAATAGCCTCAGCCTGGATGTGCAGTGCTGGGGTAGTGTGGTTGGATTCTCTGACTGAAAATATTGAGACCCTGGATAGGGACAGTATTTTATTGACTCTAGAGCAATTAAAGGATGCTTTTCTTTATATGCGAGATGCTCAGAGGGATGTTTGTACTCTAGCATCAAGAGTAAGCGCGATGTCCATATCTGCTAGAAGAAGTTTATGGACGCGACAGTGGTCAGGTGATGCGGATTCCAAGAGGCATATGGAAGTATTGCCATATAAAGGAGAGGAATTGTTTGGGGTCGGTCTTTCGGACCTGGTGACCACGGCAACTGCCGGCAAATCCACCTTTTTACCTCAGACCCCTTCACAACAGAAAAAGACACCGTCTTTTCAGCCGCAGTCCTTTCGCTCCTATAAAAAGCGACCAAAAGGACCGTCTTATCTGCCGAGAGGCAGAGGAAAGGGTAAGAAAGGGCAGCACGCAGCCCCTGCCCAGGAACAGAAGCCCGCCCCGGCTTCTACAAAGCCATCAGCATGACGCTGGGGCTTTACAAGCGGACCCAGGAACGGTGGGGGGTCGACTCAAGATTTTCAGCAATCAATGGGCTCACTCACAAGTGGACCCGTGGGTCCTGCAGATAATATCTCAGGGTTACATGCTGGAGTTCGAAAGGTTTCCCCCTCGCCGGTTCCTAAAGTCTGCTTTACCAACGTCTCCCTCAGAAAGGACGTCGGTTTTGGAAGCCATTCACAAGCTGTATTCTCAGCAGGTGATAGTCAAGGTACCCCTCCTACAACAGGGAAAGGGGTATTATTCCACACTATTTGTGGTACCGAAGCCGGACGGTTCGGTAAGACCTATTCTAAATCTGAAATCCTTGAACCTGTACATACAGAAATTCAAGTTCAAAATGGAGTCACTCAGAGCAGTGATAGCGAATCTGGAAGACGGGGACTTCATGGTGTCCCTGGACATAAAGGATGCTTATCTGCATGTCCCAATTTACCCCTCACACCAAGGGTATCTCAGGTTCGTGATACAAGACTGTCATTATCAGTTTCAAACGATGCCGTTTGGTTTGTCTACGGCCCCTCGGGTCTTTACCAAGGTAATGACCGAAATGATGGTTCTTCTACGAAGAAAAGGCGTATTAATTATCCCTTACTTGGACGATCTCCTGATAAGGGCAAAGTCCAGAGAACAGCTGGAAGTCGGTGTAGCACTAACCCAGGTAGTGCTCCAGCAACACGGGTGGATTCTGAATCTTCCAAAATCTCAATTGACCCCGACAACTCGTCTGCTGTTCCTGGGAATGATTCTGGACACGGTTCAGAAAAAGGTGTTTCTCCCGGAGGGAAAAGCAAGGGAGTTATCCGAACTTGTCAGGAACCTCCTAAAACCAGGAACGGTGTCAGTACATCAATGCACAAGAGTCCTGGGAAAGATGGTGGCTTCGTACGAAGCGATTCCATTCAGCAGATTCCATGCACGGACATTTCAGTGGGATCTGCTGGACAAATGGTCCGGATCGCATCTGCACATGCATCAGCGGATAGCACTGTCACCAAGAACAAGGTTGTCTCTCCTGTGGTGGCTGCAGACTGCCCATCTGTTAGTGGGCCGCAGATTCGGCATACAGGACTGGGTCCTGGTGACTACGGATGCCAGCCTACGAGGTTGGGGAGCAGTCACAAAGGGAAGAAATTTCCAGGGCGTGTGGTCAAGCCTGGAGACGTCTCTTCACATAAATATACTGGAGCTAAGAGCGATCTACAATGCTCTAAGTCTGGCAAAACCGCTGCTTCAGGGTCAGCCGGTGTTGATCCAGTCCGACAACATCACGGCAGTCGCCCACGTAAACCGACAAGGCGGCACGAGAAGCAGGAGTGCAATGGCAGAAGCGGCAAGGATTCTGCGCTGGGCGGAGAATCATGTCATAGCACTGTCAGCAGTGTTCATCCCGGGAGTGGACAACTGGGAAGCAGATTTCCTCAGCAGACACGACCTTCACCCGGGAGAGTGGGGACTTCATCCAGAAGTTTTCCACATGATTGTGAACCGTTGGGAAAAACCAAAGGTAGACATGATGGCGTCTCGCCTCAACAAAAAATTGGACAGGTATTGCGCCAGGTCAAGAGACCCTCAGGCAATAGCTGTGGACGCTCTGGTAACACCGTGGGTGTACCAATCAGTGTATGTGTTCCCTCCTCTGCCTCTCATACCAAAGGTGCTGAGAATTATACGGAAAAGAGGAGTAAGAACGATACTGGTGGCTCCGGACTGGCCAAGGAGAACTTGGTATCCGGAACTTCAAGAGATGCTCACGGAGGATCCGTGGCCTCTACCTCTGAGAAGGGATCTGCTTCAGCAGGGACCTTGTATGTTCCAAGACTTACCGCGTCTGCGTTTGACGGCATGGCGGTTGAACGCCGGATTCTAAAAGAAAAGGGCATTCCAGAGGAAGTTATTCCTACCTTGATTAAGGCTAGGAAGGAAGTGACTGTACAACATTATCACCGCATTTGGCGAAAATATGTTGCGTGGTGTGAGGCCAAGAAGGCTCCAACGGAAGAATTTCAATTGGGTCGATTCTTACATTTCCTGCAAGCAGGATGGTCTATGGGCCTAAAATTGGGGTCTATTAAAGTTCAAATTTCGGCCTTATCAATTTTCTTCCAGAAGGAATTGGCGTCAGTGCCTGAAGTACAAACTTTTGTCAAAGGTGTACTACATATACAACCCCCAATAGTGCCTCCAGTGGCACCGTGGGATTTGAACGTGGTTCTAAATTTTCTCAAATCTCATTGGTTTGAGCCGTTAAAATCGGTAGAATTAAAATACCTTACATGGAAGGTAACCATGCTGTTGGCCCTGGCTTCTGCCAGGAGAGTTTCAGAGTTGGCAGCTTTGTCATACAAGAGCCCATATCTGATAGTCCATTCGGACAGGGCAGAATTGAGGACGCGTCCTCAATTTCTCCCTAAGGTGGTTTCGGCATTTCACTTAAACCAGCCTATTGTGGTGCCTGCGGCTACTAGCGACTTGGAGGACTCCAAGTTACTGGACGTTGTCAGAGCATTAAAAATATATATTTCAAGGACAGCTGGAGTCAGAAAAACTGACTCGTTGTTTACATTGTATGCACCCAACAAGATGGGTGCTCCTGCGTCTAAACAGACGATTGCACGTTGGATCTGTAGCACAATCCAACTTGCACATTCTGTGGCAGGCGTGCCACAGCCTAAATCTGTAAAGGCCCACTCCACAAGGAAGGTGGGCTCATCTTGGGCGGCTGCCCGAGGAGTCTCGGCATTACAACTTTGCCGAGCAGCTACGTGGTCAGGGGAGAACACGTTTGTAAAATTTTACAAATTTGATACTCTGGCTACAGAGGACCTGGAGTTTTCTCATTCGGTGCTGCAGAGTCATCCGCACTCTCCCGCCCGTTTGGGAGCTTTGGTATAATCCCCATGGTCCTGACGGAGTCCCCAGCATCCACTAGGACGTTAGAGAAAATAAGAATTTACTTACCGATAATTCTATTTCTCATAGTCCGTAGTGGATGCTGGGCGCCCATCCCAAGTGCGGATTGTCTGCAATACTTGTACATAGTTATTGTTACAAAAATCGGGTTATTATTGTTGTGAGCCATCTTTTTAGAGGCTACTTCGTTTTTGTTATCATACTGTTAACTGGGTTCAGATCACAAGTTGTATGGTGTGATTGGTGTGGCTGGTATGAGTCTTACCCGGGATTCAAGATCCTTCCTTATTGTGTACGCTCGTCCGGGCACAGTACCTAACTGAGGCTTGGAGGAGGGTCATAGGGGGAGGAGCCAGTACGCACCATGTGACCTAAAAGCTTTTTTAGATGTGCCCTGTCTCCTGCGGAGCCCGCTATTCCCCATGGTCCTGACGGAGTCCCCAGCATCCACTACGGACTATGAGAAATAGAATTATCGGTAAGTAAATTCTTATTTTTTTGTCTTTCCCTCTTCAATAATATTGTAGTGTAATTAAATACCGCCCTATGGGGGTAATTCTGAATTGATTGCAGCAGCAAATTTGTTAACAGTTGGGCAAAACCATGGGGGTCATTCCGACCCGATTGCTCGCTGCAGTTTATCACAGCGCAGCAATCGGGTCGGATCTGCGCATGCGCCGGCGCATGCTGAGCGGCCAAAGGCCGTTGTATTGTAGCGATCGCCTCTGCTTGATTGACAGGCAGAGGCGGTCGCTGGGCGAGAGGGGGTTGGACGGCGGCGTTAATCCGCCATTTAGGGGGCGAGGTCCGGCCATCGCAGGCTTGGCCGGACCATTGGGGGGGCGGGCCGCGGCGGCTGCGTGACGTCACACGCAGCCGCTGTGACCCGGGCAGCGAGGAGGTTCTCCCGGCCAGCCGCAGGAGCTGCGCTGGCCGGGAGTTACTCCTGCAATGCAAAAGCATCGCCGCTGTGTGATGCTTTTGCATTTTGGCGGGGGATGGGGGGGGAGCGGCACTGACATGCAGGGCCTGTTGAAATAAAATGAGGCAACAGGAGAACAGAAATTAAGATATAGCAAATGGAATGCTCTCTCTCTATTGAAAGCTATTCAATCGTTCTTGTGCAACCCAAAATAAATTTATGTAAACTTAACCTGTTTTAAATCCACTTTGTCAATAAATGTATTTGAAGGCAATTGTTTACTTCTTTATGTGACTACCATCATTTCTTATATGCATGCCATACTATCTTTTTGGAACAGTGTTTTCATTTTTGTGCAGTTTAATTGACGTGGTGGATCATTTCACTCTGAACCAGAGCCGGATAGAGGACATCACGATTAGAGAAGATTATGGAAGACAACTTATTCTTCATGATGGTTTTGGTATGTTCTTTAATAGGTCAATTTTATATTTCCCTAATATTTGACCATTCTGACAAACATTTGTTTCAGCCTGGTCTCCCTACTTGCCTATCGTAATGCTATAAACTCACTATTTTACATTTCCAATTTTGGAGAATTTCGAAAACCATACAAATTGTAAATGCTAAGCGACTTAAAGCTATAGGTTGTTGAATGTCACTTTTGTAAGAACAAAAAAACATTGTGGACCTGTTATACAGGAGATTACCTAGATACATTCAGACAGGACTCTCCCAAAGATGACTCCTTTGAAGTAAGCACCAACAGCTATTTACCTGAGCAGAGTTCTATGTCCATAAATGGAGAGGAGAGAGATCGTTTTAATCAAGACTGCTTTGGAGATGAGGGAACGACTACTTCAGACTTTTTTGGTATGAGAGATCTTATTTTAATATAGGTTTTGAGGGCTTGCAATGTCATAATATTTATAGGATTTATACAGTATACCAATTTGTTGTATAATCCATATACTGTATTTAAATAGGCTGAGCTGGAGATTTTAGTTTTTGAAATTCGTTTTAAAGCTCTGTATAAAATATTTTTTTGAATGTCCTATTATTTTAGTCTGTGTAAAGGTCAGTGAAAGTCCTTCCACGAGACAAGTTGAGAACCTTGTTTTAGGCCTGCGAATGTTAAAGGAGACAGTGATGAGTGTCCCTATACCTCCCTATTCAGAGGTCACTGGTGTTAATTATTTCCCCAGAAGTTGAAGCTCAAGGTGATAGATATCATTGTTTTTATTCCTGCAATGTCTGTGCCTGATTCAGGTCTGGTAGGCCTACGCCTATCATCGCAAAGTATCGATTTTCAGTACTTTGCCCAGTACTATGTCGCAGGACTTTGGGTCCTGCGACTTAGGAAGCAGTGCAGCAGCAGACTGTCAGTGATTGACAGGCTGTTGCTGAGTCGCTGCCATTTAGGGGGTGGAAAGAGGCCAGGGATCTCTGTTGCAGGAAGGAGATTTCCTGGCCTCTGCGACGGTACCATGGACGCCGTAACCCACCTGATGGTGAGCGAATGATCCGATGCTGTGTCCTAGGACGCAGGTTGTATCACTGCTGCAGCAAGAGGTGTCTGCTTTTAATAAACGCCTCCTGCTCCATCACCATACAGCGCTATTACTTCTGATTACAAGGAAGCTGCAGTGATAGCAACTCCAATGAATCTGAATCAGGCCCTCTGTAAGGAGTGACACTGATATTTATTTCTGTCCCTCTCTTGCCTTGGTCCCACTGTAGGTCTCTAATTCTTCAACTCTGATAACATGATTGCAGGAGGAAAAGCAAGATCATGTTTCTCACCATGAGCTTTCACCTGCATTAGTTTATGGTCTGGAAGAGAGGGTGGGTGGCTGGGTATTGTCATGTGGCATGTGGATGTTGAACATCTTTGTTGATATGTATAGATAGTAAGTATATGTGAAAATAGTACATTTGATAATTTTTCAGAAACTGACCAATGTTTTGAGCAGATGAGCAAAACACTACATTAATAAGAGCTGTTGCCTCAAGAAAAGCACTAATTTGAATAAAGAATATACAGGTTGAGTATCCCATATCCAAATATTCCGAAATACGGTATTTTCTGAGTGAGATAGTGAAACTTTTGTTTTCTGATGGCTCAATGTACACATACTGTGTTTAATACACAAAGTTATTAAAAATGTTCTATTAAATTACCTTCATGCTGTGTATATAAGATGTATATGAAAAGTAAATGAATTGTGTGTATGTACACAAACTTTGTTTAATGCACAAAGTTATTAAAAATATTGGCTAAAATTACCTTCAGGCTGTGTGTATAAGGTGAATATGAAACATAAATGCATTCTGTACTTAGACTTAGGTCTTATCGCCATAATATCTCATTATGGTATGCAATTATTCCAAAATACGGAAAAATCCGATATCCAAAATACTTCTTGTCCCGAGCATTCTGGATATGGGATACTCAACCTGTATTGGCAATTTCATTTTTAAGTGAGAAATACTTACCGTTTCATGCAGAGCAAGTACATTCATCTTGGCAGAAATGCCTGTCCTTAAGTTATTTGTCAAGTGAAAAAGCAGGAGTTCTTTTTAAAATGAACACATTTAATATACTGCAAAGCATTAATTAATTAATGAGAGGACCACCAAACCATCTTTCAGTCATTAGTCTTTACAATTCTTAAATATCAAAGTCTTGCTTTTATTTTTTGTATTGTATTCATTGAAAGGTATAATAAATAAGCAACAACTGTACAAGCAAATGAATACAATCATAAGGGTCTTAAATAAAGAAAAGCAAACAGTCACCATAGCATAATCGAAAATAGAGCTGAAGAAACAACACAGGCTATTCTGAGTCAGATTCAGTAGTGTCTGCATCTTTTGCTGCAGCTCCGTCTTTATACTAATACAGCAGCTGGTGATCTTCTTACTGAGATTCCCACTTGCAGCAGTATAAATCCACCTCTGTGCCTCTTGAGATGTTCCATCGGTTGCACCATCAAAATTTTTACCAACCCTATAGCAGGTGCATTTTCTCAGTCTGAACATGGCATTTTTGTGAGCAGTTCTGCGTCTTTAGATGCAGCCGCTGTCCGCGTCTAGCCCACATCATGTTACTTCCCAGGAATGCCCACTGAAATCCACCCTCCCTGTGTCCAAATTACTTCTGCATCTCCAAGAGTGAACAATCGAGTCGACTCGGATGCATGCGCAGCCATAATATAATGGGATATTGTGTGCAGCATCGCCACTACATCCACCTGTGAATCAGGTCCACAATGAATACACATTTAGAACCCAGATTTCATTGAAGAAATAGTATAAGTTAAACATAATGCAACAAAGTTGCCAGATTTAAAAGGACAAAAAAAATTAAAAGTATACGACTCCACATTTCATAAAGGAGGGATATATATATATATATATATATATATATATATATTTTTTTTATAATATGCTTTTCTCTTACATCCTATGGGGGACACTGATGCTAGGTATTATATGGTCCAGCCAGGTATTTGCCACCATCATAAATATGAACAAATTATGAAAGTCCTCCCTTTTCATAACTTTCTCTGTACATGAAACTGAAGATACAGCTATTTAAATTAGTCTAAGTGGAATGATCAGGATTTTGGCGGAAATGTAGAAATGGGATACATCGAAATGTACAGTAAAAAAAATAGCTTTCTATAATTTTCTAACATTTTTTTAAAAAATCATACAACAGCCATTTGACTTAATTTAATCACACCAAGTACTTTTATTATAACCAGTAATAGACTTATATAATATTTTCCTACAGATGTAGCCATGCTCATCTATCCTCTGTGTGGCATGTAGTGCGAAAAACTAGTCACATTACGTTTGCCTGCACCTTGTTGTAGTGTGGTATATTCAGTCACAGTGTAATGAATTAAGGGGGTAATTCCAAGTTGATCGCAGCAGGAATTTTTTTAGCAGTTGGGAAAAACCATGTGCACTGCAGGGGAGGCAGATATAACGTGTGCAGAAAGAGTTAGATTTGGGTGGGTTATTTTGTTTCTGTGCAGGGTAAATACTGGCTTCTCTATTTTTACACTGCAAATTAGATCAACTTGGAATTACCCCCTAAGTCTCCATCGAGTGCAATAATGGTGTTCGTCCACCTGCTGTCGCTTTTGAAAACCACCATTGCGATTGAGTGAAGTCTCCATTGTAAAGGCAAACGATGCTTGTAGTGTAAGAACTACTTTTTCTCTAACGTCCTAAGTGGATGCTGGGGACTCCGTCAGGACCATGGGGAATAGCGGCTCCGCAGGAGACAGGGCACAAAAATAAAGCTTTAGGATTAGGTGGTGTGTACTGGCTCCTCCCCCTATGACCCTCCTCCAAGCCTCAGTTAGGTTTTTGTGCCCGTCCGAGCAGGGTGCAATCTAGGTGGCTCTCTTAAAGAGCTGCTTAGAAAAAGTTTTTTAGGTTTTTTATTTTCAGTGAGTCCTGCTGGCAACAGGCTCACTGCATCGAGGGACTTAGGGGAGAGAATTTCAACTCACCTGCGTGCAGGATTGATTGGATTCTTAGGCTACTGGACACCATTAGCTCCAGAGGGAGTCGGAACACAGGTCTCACCC
The DNA here is from genome assembly GCF_028390025.1 of Pseudophryne corroboree. Taxonomy (NCBI): domain Eukaryota; kingdom Metazoa; phylum Chordata; class Amphibia; order Anura; family Myobatrachidae; genus Pseudophryne; species Pseudophryne corroboree. Next base: position 274,814,544 of record NC_086446.1, read on the forward strand.
TGGGGTTCGTCCCGGAGCCGCGCCGCCGACCCCCCTTACAGATGCTGAAGATTGAAGGTCCGGAAACAGGCGGCAGAAGGCTCTTCAGTCTTCATGAAGGTAGCGCACAGCACTGCAGCTGTGCGCCATTGTTGTCACACACTTCACACCAAGCGGTCACGGAGGGTGCAGGGCGCTGCTGGGGGCGCCCTGGGCAGCAATATTTTAATACCTTAAGGCAAAAGAATACATCACATATAGCCATTAAGGCTATATGTATGTATTTAACCCATGCCAGTTATCTAAATCTACGGGAGGAAAGCCCGCCGAAATAGGGGGCGGGGCTTATTCTCCTCAGCACACAGCGCCATTTTCCTGCTCAGCTCCGCTGTGAGGAAGGCTCCCAGGACTCTCCCCTGCACTGCACTACAGAAACAGGGTAAAACAGAGAGGGGGGGCATTTTTTGGCGATATATTGGATATATTTAAGCTGCTATAAGGAACAACACTTATATAAGGTTGTTCCCATATATATTATAGCGCTTGGGTGTGTGCTGGCAAACTCTCCCTCTGTCTCCCCAAAGGGCTAGTGGGGTCCTGTCTTCGATAAGAGCATTCCCTGTGTGTCTGCTGTGTGTCGGTACGTGTGTGTCGACATGTATGAGGACGATGTTGGCGTGGAGGCAGAGCAATTGCCGATAATGGTGATGTCACCCCCCAGGGAGTCGACACCGGAATGGATGGCTTTGTTTATGGAATTACGTGATAATGTCAGCACATTACAGAAATCAGTTGACGACATGAGACGGCCGGCAAACCAGTTAGTACCTGCCCAGGCGTCTCAGACACCGTCAGGGGCTGTAAAGCGCCCTTTACCTCAGTCGGTCGACACAGACCCAGACACAGACACTGAATCTAGTGTCGACGGTGATGAAACAAACGTATTTTCAAGTAGGGCCACACGTTATATGATCACGGCAATGAAGGAGGCTTTGCATATCTCTGATGCTGCAAGTACCACAAAAAGGGGTATTATGTGGGGGGTGAAAAAACTACCTGTAGTTTTTCCTGAATCAGAGGAATTAAATGATGTATGTGATGAAGCGTGGGTTAACCCAGATAGAAAAATGCTAATTTCAAAAAAGTTATTAGCATTATACCCTTTCCCGCCAGAGGTTAGGGCGCGCTGGGAAACACCCCCTAGGGTGGATAAGGCGCTCACACGCTTATCAAAACAAGTGGCGTTACCGTCTCCTGATACGGCCGCCCTCAAGGATCCAGCTGATAGGAGACTGGAATCTACCCTAAAAAGTTTATACACACATACTGGTGTTATACTGCGACCGGCCATCGCCTCAGCCTGGATGTGCAGTGCTGGGGTCGTCTGGTTGGATTCCCTGACTGAAAATATTGATACCCTGGATAGGGACAGTATTTTATTGACTATAGAGCAATTAAAGGATGCTTTCCTTTATATGCGAGATGCGCAGAGAGATATTTGCACTCTGGCATCAAGAGTAAATGCGATGTCCATATCTGCCAGAAGGAGTTTATGGACGCGACAGTGGTCAGGTGATGCGGATTCCAAACGACATATGGAAGTATTGCCGTATAAAGGGGAGGAATTATTTGGCGTCGGTCTATCAGATCTGGTGGCCACGGCAACTGCCGGAAAATCCACTTTTTTACCTCAGACCCCCTCCCAACAGAAAAAGACACCGTCTTTTCAGCCGCAGTCCTTTCGTTCCTATAAGAACAAGCGGACAAAAGGACAGTCATATCTGCCTCGGGGCAGAGGAAGGGGTAAGAGAGGGCAGCAAGCAGCCCCTGCCCAGGAACAGAAGCCCTCCCAGGGTTCTGCAAAGCCCTCAGCATGACGCTGGGGCCTTACAAGCGGACTCAGGAACGGTGGGGGGTCGACTCAAGAATTTCAGCGCACAGTGGGCTTGCTCACAGGTGGACCCCTGGATTCTGCAGGTAGTATCTCAGGGTTACAGGTTGGAATTCGAGAAGTCTCCCCCTCGCCGGTTCCTAAAGTCTGCTTTGCCAACGTCTCCCTCAGACAGGGCGACGGTATTGGAAGCCATTCACAAGCTGTTTGCTCAGCAGGTGATAGTCAAGGTACCCCTCCTACAACAGGTAAAGGGGTATTACTCCACGCTATTTGTGGTACCGAAGCCGGACGGCTCGGTAAGACCTATTCTAAATCTGAAATCTTTGAACCTGTACATACAAAAATTCAAGTTCAAGATGGAGTCACTCAGAGCAGTGATAGCGAATCTGGAAGAAGGGGACTTTATGGTGTCCCTGGACATAAAGGATGCTTACCTGCATGTCCCAATTTGCCCTTCACATCAAGGGTACCTCAGGTTCGTGGTGCAAAACTGTCATTATCAGTTTCAGACGCTGCCGTTTGGATTGTCCACGGCACCTCGGGTCTTTACCAAGGTAATGGCCGAAATGATGATTCTTCTGCGAAGAAGAGGCGTATTAATTATCCCTTACTTGGACGATCTCCTGATAAGGGCAAGGTCCAGAGAACAGCTGGAGGACGGAGTAGCACTAACCCAAGTAGTGCTGCAACAACACGGGTGGATTCTGAATTTTCCAAAATCTCAGTTGACCCCGACAACACGTCTGCTGTTCCTGGGAATGATTCTGGACACGGTTCAGAAAAAGGTGTTTCTTCCGGAGGAGAAAGCCAGGGAGTTATCCGAACTTGTCAGGAACCTCCTAAAACCAGGGACAGTGTCTGTGCATCAATGCACAAGAGTCCTGGGAAAGATGGTGGCTTCTTACGAAGCGATTCCATTCGGCAGATTCCACGCACAAACTTTTCAGTGGGATCTGCTGGACAAATGGTCCGGATCGCATCTGCAGATGCATCAGCGGATAACCTTATCGCCACGGACAAGGGTGTCTCTTCTGTGGTGGTTGCAGAGTGCTCATCTGTTAGAGGGCCGCAGATTCGGCATACAGGACTGGGTCCTGGTGACCACGGATGCCAGTCTAAGAGGCTGGGGAGCGGTCACACAAGGAAGAAACTTCCAGGGAGTATGGTCAAGCCTGGAGATGTCTCTTCACATAAATATACTGGAGCTAAGAGCGATTTACAATGCTCTAAGTCTGGCAAAACCCCTGCTTCAGGGTCAGCCGGTGTTGATCCAGTCGGACAACATCACGGCAGTCGCCCACGTAAACAGACAGGGCGGCACAAGAAGCAGGACAGCAATGGCAGAAGCTGCAAGGATTCTTCGCTGGGCGGAAGATCATGTGATAGCACTGTCAGCAGTATTCATTCCGGGAGTGGACAACTGGGAAGCAGACTTCCTCAGCAGACACGATCTACACCCGGGAGAGTGGGGACTTCATCCAGAAGTCTTCCACATGATTGTGAACCGTTGGGAAAAACCAATGGTGGATATGATGGCGTCCCGCCTCAACAAAAAACTGGACAGGTATTGCGCCAGGTCAAGAGACCCTCAGGCAATAGCTGTGGACGCTCTGGTAACACCGTGGGTGTTCCAGTCAGTGTATGTGTTCCCTCCTCTGCCTCTCATACCAAAAGTACTGAGAATTATACGGCAAAAGGGAGTAAGAACGATACTAGTGGCTCCGGATTGGCCAAGAAGAACTTGGTACCCGGAACTTCAAGAGATGCTCACGGAGGATCCGTGGCCTCTACCTCTAAGACGGGACCTGCTTCAGCAGGGACCGTGTCTATTCCAAGACTTACCGCGGCTGCGTTTGACGGCATGGCGGTTGAACGCCGAATTCTAAAGGAAAAAGGCATTCCGGAAGAGGTCATTCCTACACTGGTAAAAGCCAGGAAGGAGGTGACTGCACAACATTATCACCGCATTTGGAGAAAATATGTTGCGTGGTGTGAGGCCAGAAAGGCCCCCACGGAGGAATTTCAACTGGGTCGATTCCTACATTTCCTGCAAACAGGATTGTCTATGGGCCTCAAATTGGGGTCCATTAAGGTTCAAATTTCGGCCCTGTCGATTTTCTTCCAGAAAGAATTGGCTTCAGTTCCTGAAGTCCAGACTTTTGTAAAAGGAGTACTACATATACAGCCCCCGGTTGTGCCCCCAGTGGCACCGTGGGATCTTAATGTAGTCTTGGATTTTCTCAAATCCCATTGGTTTGAGCCGCTCAAATCGGTGGAGCTGAAGTATCTTACATGGAAAGTAACCATGCTACTGGCCCTGGCTTCAGCCAGGAGAGTATCAGAATTGGCGGCTTTATCATATAAGAGCCCATATCTGATTTTCCATACGGACAGGGCAGAACTGCGGACGCGTTCTCATTTTCTGCCTAAGGTGGTGTCAGCGTTTCACCTGAACCAGCCTATTGTGGTGCCTGCGGCTACTAACGAGTTGGAGGATTCCAAGTTGTTGGACGTGGTCCGGGCATTGAAAATATATATTTCAAGAACGGCGGGAGTCAGAAAGTCTGACTCACTGCTTATATTGTATGCACCCAACAAGATGGGTGCTCCTGCTTCTAAGCAGACGATTGCTCGTTGGATTTGTAGCACAATTCAACTTGCACATTCTGTGGCAGGCTTGCCACAACCTAAATCTGTCAAGGCCCATTCCACAAGGAAAGTGGGCTCATCCTGGGCGGCTGCCCGGGGAGTCTCGGCATTACAACTCTGCCGAGCTGCTACTTGGTCAGGGGCAAACACGTTTGCAAAATTCTACAAATTTGATACCCTGGCTGAGGAGGACCTTGAGTTCTCTCATTCGGTGCTGCAGAGTCATCCGCACTCTCCCGCCCGTTTGGGAGCTTTGGTATAATCCCCATGGTCCTGACGGAGTCCCCAGCATCCACTTAGGACGTTAGAGAAAATAAGAATTTACTTACCGATAATTCTATTTCTCGTAGTCCGTAGTGGATGCTGGGCGCCCATCCCAAGTGCGGATTGTCTGCAATACTTGTACATAGTTATTGTTACAAAAAAATCGGGTTGTTATTTGTTGTGAGCCGTCTGTTCAGAGGCTCCTACGTTTGTCATACTGTTAACTGGGTTCAGATCACAAGTTATACGGTGTGATTGGTGTGGCTGGTATGAGTCTTACCCGGGGTTCAATATCCTTCCTTATTGTGTACGCTCGTCCGGGCACAGTATCCTAACTGAGGCTTGGAGGAGGGTCATAGGGGGAGGAGCCAGTACACACCACCTAATCCTAAAGCTTTATTTTTGTGCCCTGTCTCCTGCGGAGCCGCTATTCCCCATGGTCCTGACGGAGTCCCCAGCATCCACTACGGACTACGAGAAATAGAATTATCGGTAAGTAAATTCTTATTTTTTTAGATGATCTCTATATTAATTAGAAATGTGAACACAGAAAAAGATTGACTCAGCGTCTCCAATACACACAAAGAAAAGCACAGTTCAGAGTTATACACAGCTCTCTAAAAGAAAAGAAAAAATCATTACAATCAGCAATAGTTGGGACACACAGCACTATAAAAAGAAATGACAATGACCAACATCACTATGTCACTGCCTTCCTTGGCATAATGGTATCACTGATGGTTGCCATGCCCGTGAGCTACGGTTCAATTCCCACAAAGGACACACTTGTATTGTATATCTGTAAAAGTAGCATTCACAGGTTTTTTTTATAAATTTTTCCAATACAAGCTCTGTTGTGGTTCATATACAGATTCAGACATGCATGTAGATATACATTTAAAATTACAAAAAAAGCTGTAGGTGCCAGTTTTTACACAGATATACAATACAAACCTGATATACGGGAAGATATTCAGGAGGGGACTGTAGACACTGTCGAGACATTATGGGTAGAAATTGCATGCGGGGAAAAAGGAATAAAAAAGTTATTATTGGGTGTATGCTATAGGCCGCCTGGTATCAACGCATCTGATGAGGAATTGTTACTAAAGCAAATTGAAAGAGCAGCAGGAGTAGGAGACAGTAGTGATGGGAGATTTTAACTATCCAGAGATAAACTGGAAAAACGATTCATGTGGTACTGCTAGGGGCAATATGTTTTTAAACACACTTTATGATAACTACTTAGTCCAACTAATTGAGGAACCAACTAAGTACAATGCAATCTTAGACCTGGTATTAACAAACAATGGGGATTTGATATCCGGTATTATAGTAGGGGAACCCATAGGAAACAGCGACCACAATATGGTCACATTCAATATCAGTTTCCATAAACAGCCATATACTGGCTCAACTAGGACTCTAAACTTTAGCAAAGCAAATTTTGAAAAGATGAGGGTATTTTTCAGGGATATTGAATGGGAAGGTTTGTTTTTAGGAAAAAATACTACAGAGAAATGGGAGGTACTAAAATTCCTGCTAACTTAAAATACACTCAAATTTATTCCTAGGAGCAGCAAAAAAAGGAATAAAAATCATAAACCGATGTGGCTTAACAAAAAGATTAAGGAACTTATGGGCAAGAAAAGGCGAGCATTTAAAAAATACAAATCGGACGGGGAAGCAGAGTCATTTCAGCACTATAAGGAATGTAACAAAATTTGCAAGAAGGAAATAAGAGCGGCTAAAGTAGAAACTGAAAAACTAGTAGCAAAGGAAAGCAAAGCGAATCCCAAAAAATTCTTTAAATACATTAATTAATAGCAAGAGATTAAAGAAGGAGAGTATAGGCCCTTTAAAAGACAAGTTGGGAGTCTTAAGCAAAAATGATAATGACATAACGGACACACTAAATGAGTTTTTTTCAACAGTATTCACTAGAGAGGACCCAATTCAGGGACTGACACACAATCTCAATAATGAGAATATCCCACTGATAGGTACTTATTTAAGCGAGGAAGTAGTCTGTGACCGATTAAAACATTTAAAGATTAATAAATCACCAGGGCCCGATGGTATTCACCCAAGGGTTCTAATGGAGCTTCACTCTGAACTGGCAAAACCGCTATTTTTGATCTTTAAGGATTCAGTTATATCAGGTATGGTTCCCAAAGACTGGCGTATAGCGGAAGTAGTGCCTATATTCAAAAAGGGAAGTAAAGCTGAACCAGGTAATTATAGACCAGTTAGTCTTATATCTATAGTGGGGAAAGTATTGGAAGGTATTCTAAGAGATAGTATTCAGAAGTTCCTTGAAGTCAATAAGGTCATTAAAAGGAATCAACATGGGTTTATGAAGGACAGATCCTGTCAAACCAACTTACTTGGCTTTTATGAAACAGTAAGCGCAAACCTAGATCAGGGTAAAGACGTGGATGTAATCTTTTTAGACTTTGCCAAAGCATTTAATACTGTACCACACATGAGACTTAACTACAAGCTACAAGAAACAGGGCTAGGAAGCACAATATGCACTTGGGTCAAAAACTGGTTCGATAATAGGGAGCAGCGCGTTGTGGTTAATGGATCTTTTTCAACTTGGACTGAAGTGCTAAGTGGTGTGCCGCAAGGCTCAGTATTAGGACCGCTATTGTTCAATATTTTCATTAACGACCTAACAGAAGGTCTAGAGAGCATGGTGTCAATTTTTGCAGATGATACCAAATTGTGTAAGGCTATAAATACAGAGGAGGATGCCGAGTCTCTTCAGAACGATTTAGTTAAATTAGAAGCATGGGCAGCCAAATGGAGAATGCGCTTCAACACAGACAAGTGTAAGGTAATGCACTGTGGTAACAAGAACAAAAATTACACCTACCTACTAAATGGGGTAAAATTAGGGGATTCTGTACTGGAAAAGGACTTAGGTGTCCTCATAGATAGCAAGCTAAGCAGTAGTACCCAAAGTAGGACTGCAGCAAAGAAGGCTAATAAGATATTAGCATGCATAAAACAGGGTATTGATGCTAGGGACGAGAGTATTATACTACCGTTATATAAATCACTAGTGAGGCCACACCTTGAATACTGTGTACAATTCTGGGCACCGTACTACAAAAAGGATATCCTGGAGCTAGAAAAGGTACAGAGGAGGGCGACCAAACTAATTAAGGGCATGGAGACGATGGAATACAAGGAAAGGCTTGAAAGACTAGGCATGTTTACATTGGAAAAGCGGAGACTAAGAGGGGATATGATCAACATCTACAAATATATAAGGGGACAATACACAGAGCTTGCGCGGGACCTGTTTTTGGTTAGATCAACATAGAGGACTCGTGGATACTCGCTCAGGTTAGAGGAGAGGAGATTCCGCACAAAACGTCGTAAAGGCTTTTTCACGGTAAGGACAATACGTGTTTGGAATTCCCTGCCCGAGGGAGTTGTAATGCGGAATCTGTCAACACCTTTAAGAATGGGTTAGATAAATTCCTAATGGATAAGGATATCCAGGGTTATGGTGCATAGTCATGCACTATAGTTACTATAAATAGGGATAAAATGCAACGGCTGACAGCAGCATCAGTCAGAAATTTTAGTCAAATCATCATGCATAGGAGACCACAAATAGGTTGAACTCGATGGACAATTGTCTTTTTTCAACCTCAGATACTATGTTACTATGTTACAAGTATGGCTTTTCAAATTACATTAGACATATCTTTATGAGACTGGGTTTATTGTACTTCTTCCTGTGCCTCCCCATTGCTTTAATATGCAGCCTCCCCCAGCCCCAGTCCCACCCCTTTGAGACTTGTGATTTCACGGACTGGGTGTACTACTTAGTAAATGACAGCATAAGCAATTCATTTACGTACAGTAGTGTACCAGCCGTGTTGTGTTTTTACTAAGCAGTACACACAGTCCATAAAATTACAACTATCACAGGGTGTAGGATTAGGGGTGGGGGAGGCTGCCTATTAAAGCAATGGGGAGGCCTGGGAAGAAATACAGTAAACCCAGGCTTATAAAGATACGGATGGTGTAATGGTGAGCATTACTACCTGACAGCACTGAGGTCATGGGTTCGAATCCCACCATGGCTCTAACTGTGTGGAGTTTGTATATTCTCCCCGTACTTGCGTGGGTTTCCTCCGGGTACTCCGGTTTCCTCCCACAATCCAAAAATATACTGGTAGGTTAATTGGCTCCCTACAAAATTAACACTAACGTGAATGTGTGTACATGTGGTAGGGAATATAGATTGTAAGCTTCACTGGGGCAGGGACTGATGTGAATGGCCAAGTATTCTCTGTAAAGCGCTGCGGAATATGTGTGCGCTATATAAATAACTGGTAATAAATAAATAATAAAGATAACACTTTCATAAAGAGAAGAATCTCGTAATTTGAAAAGCCACACTTGTATATTTGTTTATAAAGTAGCATCCACAGGGTTTAAAAAAAAAATTGACTATATCTGTGTGCATATCTGAGTGTGTATACAAAGCACAACAGAATTTGTTTTGGCAAAATTAGAAGAAAACTGTGAATGCTACTTTTTGCACAGATGATATGCTACTTTTTACACTAATATACAAGTGTGGCTTTTCAAATTACGAGTGTTATTTATATTCAGTGTGATCCTGTGGATGTATATGCTAATGAAATTCTATGTTACAGTGTTTTCCTGGTAATCACTGTAACTTAGCATTTCAGATGCAGATACAGCCGGACTCGTACACAAACTATAGGCATGTCGCAAATCATTTTAATCAGCAAAAGGTGCTTGTGCGTCCTGTTCACATAGCGGTGTGTATAAGATGCATTTACAGCAAGAAAAGATGCCAGACGTTAGCAGAGCTGCCCAGCAAATGACGGCTCACTCACGCCAGGCATCTCTCGATCTTTAGGTGCATGCACAATGCTAGCATGCCTTACAAATGAACGTGCTTTCTGGGTTCCCTTCCCCCAACCAAAGCCAGCATAAGCCATTCATTTACATAGAGTAGTCTACCCGCCGTGTTGTGTTTGTCATTTACTAAGCAGTACACCCAGTCCATGAAAACACAAGTCTCACGGTGGTGGGATTGGGGGGAGACTGCCTATTAAAGCAATGGGGTGGCCCGGAAAGAAGTACAGTAAACGCAGTCTCATAAAGAGAAGAATCTCGTAATTTGAAAAGTCACACTTGTATATTTGTGTAAAAAGTAGCACCTATGTTTTTTTTTTTCTTATTTTGACTGTATACTGTATGTGTGTGCATGTCTGAGTCTGTATAGAAAGTATGGTAGAACTTGTTTTGGGAAAATTAGAAAAAAAACTATGGATGCTACTTTTTACACAGATATACAATACAAGTGCGTCCTTTGCTGGAATCGAACCCTAGATTACGGGCATGGTACTCATCAGTTATATCACTATGCCAAGAGAGAAACTAGGAGGAGGAGGGGCTGAATCTAGGTGTGAAGTGATTAGGAGGAGGGGCTGAATAGAACAGCTGTCTGAGAAACTATATAAACAGTGACTAGACTCTGAGCTTGCTCATTGTGAGAGGCTTGCATTCTAAAGTGAGGCTTGGCTTATTAAGTGAGTTTGAAACAGCAACAGGTGAGTTAGAATACAGAAAAAGGTGAGTTTTATAATACACAAAAAGTGACACAAAGATTTGCAATACCATTAACATCTGATACAATGTTTGGCCTTGTGCAGTGCAATGGATGTAAAGCATTTGTTTGGAAAGAGGCAGTGTGGAGACTCGGCTGCTGTCCAATCTGTGAGCAATTTTCTCTGATGAAGGAGGAGATAGCAAAACTGCATGCTGAGATTTGTAGGATGTCTGTGTCTTTGAAGCCTCCACTGCCTCAGAGAGCCACCAGAAGACATTCTGCCTGGACTACTGTGGGCTCTCAAGGGCAGAGATTTCCAGATGGACACAGACACCTCCCGCAAGCGGTGACACTGCAAAACTCATATGCTACTCTTGCAGGGCTGGAAGATACAACTAATAGAGTTACTACAGAACAGGAGGATATGGGGACTTCTACCAACTATAGGAACAGGAAATGGAACAGAAAAATTGCATCCCCAAAAAGGACTGCACTTCTCTTGGGAGATTCCATTATTAGAGGAATACATCTGGGAAATGCAAATGAAGTAGAGAAACAAGCAAGGTGCTTACCTGGAGCCACAGCTCCAAGGGATAAAAAGCGCATGCTAAGAATTGTGAAGGCAGCAAGAAAAGATGGGGAGGTGGATGTCATTGTCCACCTAGGGACAAATGACCTGGCAAATGCTGAACTCATGGCCGTAAAAGATGAATTTAGGAAGTTAGGGACTGCTCTGAAGCAGGTGGCAACCACTGTATCTTTTTCAGAAGTATTGCCAGTACACAGAGGGGAAGACAACTCACCGCATCAGAAACTTCAATGTTTGGCTAAGGACATGGTGCAATGAGTAGAGATTTGGATTTATAGGCCACAGTCACACCATCTGGCAAGATAGGAGCTTATACAAAAGTGACGGCCTGCACCCATCTTCAAGGGGAACAAGAATACTTACTGAACAGTTTGGATGCTTCATCAAGAACTATTTAAACTAACAGAGGGGGGCAGTGAACCAAACAAGAATAAAGAAATCTGCTCCCCCAACACAGAGGTATTGTTTCTGCAGGCAAAGGGAATAGGTAGCATATCCACAGCAATAGAAGATAATTCAGATCAAAACCAAATAAAAATAGGCAGAGAGAGGAACATAGCTAGGAACAGGAAAAGCACAAAAAAAACTGTAAAAGCTATGTGTGCAAATGCTAGGTGCTTAGGAAATAAAATCCCAGAACTAATTGCAATAATGACAAGGGATGATCTAGACATTGTGGCAATTACAGAGTCATGGTACAATGAAAATCATGACTGGGACATAGCTATACCGGGATATACTTTATTTAGGAAGGACAGAATTGGAAAAATCGGAGGAGGGGTAGCAATGTATGTAAAAAAAATGCATAAATACTACATTAATACAAAGTATTGAAGAAAAAACTGAGGCCCTTTGGGTGACCATAGAAACAGGGGAAAAGTCGAGTATTCGTATTGGCGTGATATACAGGCTACCAGGTCAGGAAGAGGAACTCGACAAGTACCTATTGCAGGACATAACTAAAATGGCATTAAAAGGAGAGGTAATAATCATGGGAGACTTTAATCTTCCTAATGTAAACTGGGAAGTGTCTGTTGCTAGTTCCACTAGAAGTAGGGACATTTTAAATTCCCTTCAGGTAGCATCCCTCCACCAATTGGTGAGGGAGCCCACTCGGAAAGACGCTATATTAGACTTAATACTTACAAATGGAGACAGAATATCGGACGTAAAAGTGGGTGAAAACCTGGGATCCAGTGATCATCAAGCAGTAAGGTTCAGCATAAAGACGGAGACTGATTCATCCCATACAAAAACAAAGGTGTTGGATTTTAGGAAGGCTGATTTTGTAGGGATGGGAAAATGTGTAAGCGATTCTTTGGTAGAGTGGAGGAACTTGAAAGCCGTGCAGGAGAGGTGGGAAACATTAAAATGTGCAATATTAAAGGCAATAGACCTTTGTATCAAAAGTGTTAGGAAAAACACAAGGAAAAGGAAGCCAGTGTGGTTTGCAAAAGAAGTAGCAAATATTGTGAAAGCAAAAAAGATGTCTTTTAGGAAATATAAGCAGACACAAAATAATGAAGACAAAGAGATATATCTTGTTAGACAGAAGGATACTAAGAAGGTAATCAGATGTGCAAAGGCACAAGCTAAGGAGAAAATGGCCCAGTCAGTGGGTAAAGGAGGCAAAACTTTTTTAAGGTATATAGGCGAAAGGAGAAAAACAAAAGGCGGAATAATGAAACTAAAGACAGACACTGGGAGTCTTGTTGAGGGAGACAATTTAATAGCAGATCATCTTAATAATTATTTTTGCTCAGTATTTACTACTGAAAGAGAGGGGAAGGGGCCACAGTTAAGTTTCAGGGATATTCAGGAAAATGACATAAGTACATTTACAGAGGAGAAGGTCCTAACAGAACTCTCAAAGCTGAAAGTGGACAAATCTATGGGGCCAGATGGGATACATCCAAGGATACTAAAATAACTTAAAGAGGTGCTGGTAGCACCATTGACAGAATTATTCAACCAGTCATTAGCTACAGGAGTAATTCCAGAGGACTGGAAAAGAGCAAACGTAGTCCCACTGCACAAAAGTGGAAGCAAGGAAGAGGCAAACAACTACAGACCATTGAGTCTTACATCAGTAGTAGGGAAATTGATGGAAACACTCTTAAAAGAGAGTTGTAGATTATCTTAAATCCGGCAATTTACAGGATCCCAAACAGCATGGATTCACTGGGGGGAGATCATGTCAAACAAATCTTATCTTATTGACTTTTCTCTGACGTCCTAGTGGATGCTGGGGACTCCGTAAGGACCATGGGGAATAGCGGCTCCGCAGGAGACTGGGCACAAAAGTAAAGCTTTAGAACTACCTGGTGTGCACTGGCTCCTCCCCCTATGACCCTCCTCCAAGCCTCAGTTAGATTTTTGTGCCCGAACGAGAAGGGTGCACACTAGGTGGCTCTCCTGAGCTGCTTAGTGAAAAGTTTAGTTTTAGTTTTTTTTATGTTCAGTGAGACCTGCTGGCAACAGGCTCACTGCATCGAGGGACTAAGGGGAGAAGAAGCGAACTCACCTGCGTGCAGAGTGGATTGGGCTTCTTAGGCTACTGGACATTAGCTCCAGAGGGACCGATCACAGGCCCAGCCATGGATAGGTCCCAGAGCCGCGCCGCCGGCCCCCTTACAGAGCCAGAAAGAAGAGGTCCGGAAAATCGGCGGCAGAAGACGTCCTGTCTTCCACAAGGTAGCGCACAGCACTGCAGCTGTGCGCCATTGCTCTCAGCACACTTCACACTCCGGTCACTGAGGGTGCAGGGCGCTGGGGGGGGGGCGCCCTGAGACGCAATAAAAACACCTTGGATGGCAAAAAATGCATCACAAATAGCTCCTGGGCTATATGGATGAATTTAACCCCTGCCAGAATACACAGAAAAACGGGAGATAGGCTCCGCCCCCTTCTCGGCGGCCTTATCTCCTCAGCACACTGGCGCCATTTTCCCTCACAGCTCCGTTGGAGGGAAGCTCCCTGGCTCTCCCCTGCAGTCACTACACTACAGAAAGGGTTAAAAAAGAGAGGGGGGCACTAATTACGCGCAGTATTAAAAATACAGCAGCTATAAGGGGAAAAACACTTATATAAGGTTATCCCTGTATATATATATAGCGCTCTGGTGTGTGCTGGCAAACTCTCCCTCTGTCTCCCCAAAGGGCTAGTGGGGTCCTGTCCTCTATCAGAGCATTCCCTGTGTGTGTGCTGTGTGTCGGTACGTTTGTGTCGACATGTATGAGGAGAAAAATGATGTGGAGACGGAGCAGATTGCCTGTAATAGTGATGTCACCCCCTAGGGGGTCGACACCTGAGTGGATGAACTGTTGGAAGGAATTACATGACAGTGTCAGCTCTGTATAAAAGACAGTGGTTGACATGAGACAGCCGGCTACTCAGCTTGTGCCTGTCCAGACGTCTCATAGGCCGTCAGGGGCTCTAAAGCGCCCGTTACCTCAGATGGCAGATATAGACGCCGACACGGATACTGACTCCAGTGTCGACGGTGAAGAGACAAATGTGACTTCCAGTAGGGCCACACGTTACATGATTGAGGCAATGAAAAATGTTTTACACATTTCTGATAATACGGGTACCACCAAAAAGGGGTATTATGTTCGGTGAGGAAAAACTACCTGTAGTTTTCCTGAATCTGAGAAATTAAATGAGATGTGTGATGATGCGTGGGTTTCCCCCGATAACAACTGATAATTTCTAAAATGTTATTGGCATTATATCCTTTCCCGCCAGAGGTTAGGGTGCGTTGGGAAACACCCCCTAGGGTGGATAAAGCGCTCACACGCTTGTAAGAACAAGGGCTCTACCCTCTCCTGAGATGGCCGCCCTTAAGGATCCTGCTGATGGAAAGCAGGAGGGTATCCTAAAATGTATTTACACACATACTGGTGTTATACTGCGACCAGCAATCGCCTCAGCCTGGATGTGCAGTGCTGGGTTGGCGTGGTCGGATTCCCTGACTGAAAATATTGATACCCTAGATAGGGACAGTATATTATTGCCTATAGAGCATTTAAAAGATGCATTTCTATATATGCGTGATGCGCAGCGGAATATTTGCCGACTGGCATCAAGTCTAAGTGCGTTGTCCATTTCTGCCAGTAGAGGGTTATGGACACGACAGTGGTCAGGTGATGCGGATTCCAAACGGCATTTGGAAGTACTGCCTTATTAAGGGGAGGAGTTATTTGGGGTCGGTCTTTCAGACCTGGTGGCCACGGCAACAGCTGGGAAATCCACGTTTGTACCCCAGGTCGCCTCTCAACATAAGAAGACGCCGTATTATCAGGCGCAGTCTTTTCGTGGGCAAGCGGGCAAAAGGTTCCTCATTTCTGCCCCGTGACAGAGGGAGAGGAAAAAGGCTGCAGAAATCAGCCAGTTCCCAGGAACAGAAGCCCTCTCCCGCCTCTGCCAAGCCCTCAGTATGACGCTGGGGCTTTACAAGCAGAATCAGGCACGGTGGGGGCCCGTCTCAATGAATTTCAGCGCGCAGTGGGCTCACTCGCAAGTAGACCCCTGGATCCTTCAGGTGATATCTCAGGGGTACAAATTGGAATTCGAGACGTCTCCCCCTCGCCGTTTCCTAAAGTCGGCTTTACCGATGTCTCCTTCTGACAGGGAGGCAGTTTTGGAAGCCATTCACAAGCTGTATTCCCAGCAGGTGATAATCAAGGTACCCCTCCTGCAACAGGGAACGGGGTATTATTCCACACTGTTGTGGTACCGAAGCCGGACGGCTCGGTGAGACCGATTCTAAATCTAAAATCTTGAACACTTACATACGGAGGTTCAAATTCAAGATTGAGTCACTCAGAGCAGTGATTGCGAACCTGGAAGAAGGGGACTACATGATGTCTCGGGACATCAAGGATGCTTACCTTCATGTCCCAATTTACCCTTCTCACCAAGGGTACCTCAGGTTTATGGTACAGAACTGTCACTATCCGTTTCAGACGCTGCCGTATGGATGGTCCACGGCACCCCGGGTCTTTACCAAGGTAATGGCCGAAATGATGATACTCCTTCGAAGGAAGGGAATTTTAGTTATCCCTTACTTGGACGATTCCCTGATAAGGGTAAGATCCAGGGAACAGTTGGAGGTCGGTGTAGCACTATCTCAGGTAGTGTTGCGGCAGCACGATTGGATTCTCAATATTCCAAAATCGCAGCTGATTCCGACGACTCGTCGTCTGTTCCTAGGGATGATCCTGGACACAGTCCAGAAAAAGTTGTTTCTCCCGGAGGAGAAAGTCAGGGAGTTATCCGAGCTAGTCGGGAACCTCCTATAACCGAGCCAAGTCTCAGTACATCAATGAAAGGGTTCTGGGAAAAATGGTGGCTTCCTACGAAGCAATCCCATTCTGCAGATTCCACGCAAGAACTTTCCAGTGGGACCTGCTGGACAGATGGTCCGGGTCGCATCTTCAGATGCATCAGCGGATAACCCTGTCACCAAGCACAAGGGTGTCTCTCCTGTGGTGGTTGCAGAGTGCTCATCTTCTAGAGGGCCGCAGATTCGACATTCAGGACTGGGTCCTGGTGACCACGGATGCCAGCCTGCGAGGCTGGGGAGCAGTCACACAGGGAAGGAATTTCCAGAGCTTATGGTCAAGCCTGGAGACATCACTTCACATAAATATCCTGAAGCTAAGGGCCATTTACAATGCTCTAAGCTCAGCAAGACCTCTGCTTCAAGGTCACCCGGAGTTGATCCATTCGGACAACATCACGGCAGTCACCCACGTAAACAGACAGGGTGACACAAGAAGCAGGAGGGCAATGGCAGAAGCTGCAAGGATTCTTCGCTGGGCGGAAAATCATGTGATAGCACTGTCAGCAAGTGGGGACTTCACCCAGAAGTCTTCCACATGTTTATAAAACTCGACAAGTATTGCGCCGGGTCAAGGGACCCTCCGGCAATAGCTGTAGACGCTCTGGTAACACAGTGGGTGTACCAGTCAGTGTATGTGTTCCCTCCTCTGCCTCTCATACCCAAGGTACTGAGAATTATAAGATGGAGAGGAGTAAGCACTATATTCGGGCTCCGGATTGGCCAAGAAGGACTTGGTAACCGGAACTTCAAGAGATGCTCACGGAGGATCCGTGGCCTCTACCTCTAAGAAGGGACCTGCTCCAGCAAGGACCCTGTCTGTTCCAAGACTTACCGCGACTGCATTTGACGGCATGGCGGTTGAACGCCGGATCCTGAAGGAGAAAGGCATTCCGGATGAAGTCATTCCTATCCTGATCAAAGCCAGGAAAGATATAACCGCAAAACATTATCACCGCATTTGGCGAAAATATGTTGCGTGGTGCGAGGCCAGTAAGGCCCCGACGGAGGAATTTTCAACTAGGTCGATTCCTACATTTCCTGCAAACAGGAGTGTCTATGGGCCTGAAATGGGGGTCCATTAAGGTTCAAATTTCGGCCCTGTCAATTTTCTTCCAAAAAGAACTAGCTTCAGTCCCTGAAGTTCAGACGTTTGTGAAAGGGGTACTGTATATACAGCCTCCTTTTGTGCCTCCAGTGGCACCTTGGGATCTAAATGTAGTTTTTGGGTTCCAAAAGTCACATTGGTTTGAACCACTTAAATATGTGGAGTTAAAATATCTCACATGGAAAGTGGTCATGCTGTTGGCCCTGGCCTGGGCCAGGTGCGTGTCAGAATTGGCGGCTTTATCCTGTAAAAGCCCTCATCTGATTTTCCATTCGGACAGGGCGGAATTGAGGACTTGTCCTCAGTTTCTCCCTAAGGTGGTTTTCAGCGTTTCACCTGAATCAACCTATTGTGGTGCCTGCGGCTACTAGGGACTTGGAGGACTCCAAGTTGCTAGACGTTGTCAGGGCCCTGGAAATATAGGTTTCCAGGACGGCTGGAGTCAGAAAATCTGACTCGTTGTTTATTCTGTATGCACCCAACAAGCTGGGTGCTCCTGCTTCTAAGCAGACTATTGCTCGTTGGATTTGTAGTACAATTCAGCTTGCACATTCTGTGGCAGGCCTGCCACAGACAAAATCTGTAAAAGCCCACTCCACAAGGAAGGTGGGCTCATCTTGGGCAGCTGCCCGAGGGGCCTCGGCTTTACAACTTTGCCGAGCAGCTACTTGGTCAGGAGCAAATACGTTTGTAAAATTCTACAAATTTGATACCCTGGCTGAGGAGGACCTTGAGTTCTCTCATTTGGTGATGCAGAGTCATCCGCACTCTCCCGCCCGTTTGGGAGCTTTGGTATAATCCCCATGGTCCTTACGGAGTCCCCAGCATCCACTAGGACGTCAGAGAAAATAAGAATTTACTTACCGATAATTCTATTTCTCGTAGTCCGTAGTGGATGCTGGGCGCCCATCCCAAGTGCGGATTGTCTGCAATACTGGTACATAGTTATTGTTACCCAAAAAAATCGGGTTATTGCTGTAGTGAGCCATCTTTTCTAGAGGCTCCTCTGTTATCATGCTGTTAACTGGGTTTAGATCACAAGTTATATGGTGTGATTGGTGTGGCTGGTATGAGTCTTACCCGGGATTCAAAATCCTTCCTTATTGTGTACGCTCGTCCGGGCACAGTATCCTAACTGAGGCTTGGAGGAGGGTCATAGGGGGAGGAGCCAGTGCACACCAGGTAGTTCTAAAGCTTTACTTTTGTGCCCAGTCTCCTGCGGAGCCGCTATTCCCCATGGTCCTTACGGAGTCCCCAGCATCCACTACGGACTACGAGAAATAGAATTATCGGTAAGTAAATTCTTATTTTTTGACTGTGTGACTAAAGTGATGGATAAAGGTGGAGCCATGGGTATAGCTTATCTAGACTTTAGTAAGGCTTTTGACACTATTCCACATCGCAGACTGCTAAATAAACTTGAAAGTTTGGGATTGGATATTAGGATTATTGAATGGATAAGATCTTGGTTGAAGGATAGAAAACAGAGAGTTGTGGTAAATGGAGTGCATTCACAGGAGGGAAATGTTACCAGTGGAGTACCCAAGGGATCTGTACTTGGACCAGTGCTGCTTTTTTTTTTAATATAAAATTTTTATTGAGTTTTCATACAGATTACATGTACATTTAGATTGGTAAGTAAAATTAGGAGGGGGGGGGAGACATATACATAACAGAACTAATAAAGATATGGGGGAGGGTGAGTACGTATCAGGGATATCGTAATACAACAATGAAATCATAGTATAATGAAAGACCAGAGGTCTGCATCACTTAGCAAGTTAAGGCCCGGTATGGACCGGGGAGCGAAGCACAGAGAGGTCTGGAATGTCAGCTGGAGCGCCGAATGCACCCATCCGGCCCGAGCCCTCCCTGTAAAGGGACCATTTAAACCACTTCTTACTAATAGAGGTATTTCCTGGAGAATAATTGCCCTCTGCTGTTTCAAAAACATAGTGTTGATGGACTATTTTCTATCATCGAAATATTGGGGATGACCGCCGACTTCCATTTGGAGGCATTGGCGGCTTTAGAGGCTATGAGGATATGGCCTAAAAGGTATCTATCACCGCTAGACATCTCCTTCTCGTAATAGTGAAAGAGTGCCAAGAGGGGGTCAGGCAGAAGGACCACTCCTAGTATGTGGGAAATGAATAGGAACACCTCCCTCCAGAGCGCCCGGATTGTCGGACATAACCAAAAAATATGAAGAATATCTCCCACCATCCCACAATTTCTCTAGCAACTAGCGGAGACATCAGGCCAAATCTTGTGCAAACGGGCCGGCGTTAAATATACCCTATGAACCAGTTTATAATACATTTCACAATGATTTACACAGTTGGAAATTCTAAAACAGGATTTAAAGAGATCTTTCCAGACATCTTCGGTGAAGACTGCAGGGAGGTCTTTTTCCCATTTAGTCTGTGCAGGGAATACCCCATGGTGGGACTCGGTCACAAGATGCTGGTACCATCTGGATATGTCTCCCCTATTGCCGCTAGGCACTAGGAGTGACATCAGCATTTTAGGGAGATCAGTATGTGGGACTCGACTGGGAGAGCAGCTTTGAAGCCAATGCCGCAATTGTAGATATTTGTGAAAATCTTGTTTGGGTACCTGAAATTGTTCCTGGAGTAGGGAGAAGGGGACTAAAGCACCGTCTCGGAGGACATCCTTTAGAGTGGTGAGACCCATGGCCCGCCAGTGGTGTAATTGCAAATCTGGGATCAATAGGGCTATAGCGTGGAGAGACAACTGGGGGGAGGGCAGAGCACCAGCAGGGAGAGACTTAATTACGTCCCTCCATGCCAACAGCGTTGCGTGGACTGCGGCGCACTCAGCAACTCCAGCTGGGAATGATTTGATGGGCAACCAAAACAAGTCTGATAGTGTGAAGGGGGATATTGCCTCCTGTTCCAGGGATGCCCATGGTTTAAAATTGCCCTGGGTGAACCTATCTCTAGCCTGGGTGAGTAAACAAGCAATATGGTATCTCTCTAAATCTGGATATGCAACTCCACCGGCACACTTTGGAGCAGTTAATGTGGATTTCGCTATTCTCGGCTTTGAGCCCCCCCAAATATATTTAGTTAATAGACGATTGAATCTGTTACAAACATCTTTGGGGAAAGTCCTTGGGATGGTACGGAAGAGATACATCAATTTTGGTAAAAGAACCATCTTCGCAGCTGCCACTCGTCCGACCCAGGAGACCTCCTGCACCATCCAATCTTTAATAAATAATTCAAATGCACGAAAAAGTGGGTCGTAGTTACACCCCATTAAGTCCCGCCCCCTAGATATATGTACACCCAGATATTTAAGCGATCTAATTTGCCACGCATACTTATAATCATTCTTTAGACGACTAAGAGCGCTGTCAGAAATATTAAAAGGGAGGGCCTCAGTCTTAGTCGGGTTCAGTTTGTAGTAGGAGACCGCTGCATAAGAGTCCAAAAGAGAGTGTAAATGAGGTAAGGACGATTCAGGCTCTCTAAGACACACTAAGATATCGTCAGCAAAAAGACAGATTTTATGGGGCATCCCTCCCACCACTGGACCGACAATTGAGTCCGACACCCTAATTCGCTTTGCCAGAGGTTCCACAGCTAGTACAAAGATAAGGGGTGATAATGGGCATCCCTGCCGAGTCCCATTAGTAATATTAAATGAAGAGGAGTTGCACCCATTGGTGAAAACTGAAGCCGAGGGCGAGGAGTACAAAGCGAAAATGGAGTCAAGAATCCTACCCGCAAATCCAAAATGGCCCAGGGTAACCCTTAAATAGTCCCAGTGGAGCCTTTCGAATGCTTTTTCTGCATCCAGGGAAAGAAGCAAGAGAGGTTCGCTCCGGGCCTGGCAGCGGTCAATCAAATTAATAACCCTACGTGTGTTATCTGACGCTTGCCGGCCCAGAACAAAACCCACCTGGTCAGGGTTAATCAAACTAGGCAGGAGAAGGGAAATCCTATTCGCAACCATCTTAGCGAACAATTTAAGGTCAGTGTTCAGCAATGCTATTGGGCGGTAATTCTGAACCACTGTAGGGGATTTTCCTGGCTTAGGGATGGTAACTATTCGGGCCTCTAACATCTCTTTCGGGAAACATGTGGAGTCAGAGGCTTCATTGTAGACTGACGTTAAGAGTGGGGCAAGGGTTGATTTGAATGTTTTGTAGAAGCTGGCGGGGTACCCATCTGGGCCGGGGGCCTTATTTACTGGACATGAATCTATGGCTGCTTCGACTTCTTCGAGTAACCAGGGGGTGCTAAGGGATTCACGGGTCTGGGAGTCTATAGTAGGGAGCGACAACCCATCCAAAAATCCGGCAATATCTGCCATAGTGGGCTGAGGGGTACCAGGGTCATCTCTGAGGTTATACAGCTGCTAATAATATTCAGCAAACGCATTCGCTATCTCAACCGGATCGGTTACTTTAACTCCAGAAGATGTATGGATAGCATGTATGCGTTCCTTGGCTCTACGCCCTCTCAATTTACGCGCCAATAACCGTCCCGCTCTATTACCAAGCCTATAGTATTTTTTATTTAGCCGCTGCAGGTTGCGGTAAACTTCGGTTAAGGCAAATGTATTCACTTTGTCACGGGCCATAAGGAGTTGCTTAAAAAGGGATTTATTATCGGGGCTAATTTTATGTGCAGATTCCAACCGGGCAGCCTCTCTTTCAGCCGAGGCGTGTCTTTTCCTATAGTCGCGTTTGAGTCTAGCCGCTATTTGAATTGCAGAGCCTCTAATCACGGCTTTCAGAGAACACCAATGGGTGAAAACAGATGTATCCCCGGGGCAGTTAGTGGTCAAATATAAATCCAGAGATTGCTGGATGGCCTGGTGAGCCTCAGGGTGGGCCAAAAGGTATTGGCCCATTCTCCAGGGGCCATGAGGGACCACCCTCTTACTGATATCCCAAACAACAATAAGCGGTGAGTGATCTGACCAGGACATAGGCAATATGTCCATCTTACTAATAGCCGCTAATGTCCATTTATCAGCTAATGCTAAGTCTATTCGAGAGTACGAACTATGTACGTGGGAATAAAAAGTGTAATCCCGTTCTGCCGGGTGTTTAGCCCTCCAGACATCATACAGCGCATACTCAGCTAGCAGTTGACCAAATTTGCCCGAGGGATCCTGGGGCGGACTGCTACGAAGGGCTCGGGTCGGACGGGAGCGGTCAATAACGGGATCCAGCACCATATTAATGTCTCCTAGGATCAAAAGGGCTCCTTTAGTATGTTCCTTGAGAGTTCTACAGAAGGTTCTAAGAAATGAGATTTGTTTGGTATTGGGTGCGTAGCAAGAGACCAGAGTGGTCTCTACATTATCTAGTTGGCCCACTAAGATTAAATATCTCCCGTCTGGGTCTTCATATTTATCGGACAGAACAAACGAGCAGTGTTGTGCTATAAGAAGAGCCACGCCAGCTTTCTTGGCGGGTCCATTTGCCATATAACAATGGGGGTAGCGTGAATTAGTGAAGGGGGGGGGGGGATTTTGACTCTGAAAGTGTGTCTCCTGCACTGCTACCACATGTGCCTTAAGCTTATAAAAATAATTCAAGGCTACTCTTCGTTTTTGGGGAGAATTGAGCCCTTTGGTATTAATAGAGACTATGTTAACCATAATCCGTTGCAAATAGAGCTGATGATTCCGTTGACCAATTTTTGCGCTTAAACTGATATACCTGATAGGGGGGGGGGGGGGGAACATATCCCGGAACAGGAAGGCAGACATAAAAAAAATTAAAAAAACAAAACTGAATTGATCTCTCTTGAGATCATAACCAGTCGCCATAATATGGCGGCTGTGTAGGCTAAAGGAGGGGTTAGTGGCATAACTCCTACCCGTTGCCATACTTTATACTGTAAACTATAAAAACACGTGAACATCTTGATAATATAAGGGCATATGAATACACATGCATGTAAACAGAACATGAAGAGCAAATAATGCATAACAGAAACGGTCCAACCTGGAAATACAGCGTAGAAGCAAACACTGAAATCGTTAGAATCATTAGGGTCTCTCCAGCGACTCTCCCTACATATCAAGCTCTTGAGCTATCCCAACAGGTCAATTTTGATAGGGGCCTGCCATTTCCGGGGAAGCGCCAGGCACACCGCCCATAAGAAAAAAAAAAAATGAACAAACTAGGCAACCAGTAAAGCAAAGTATGCAATCACGAGAATACTTCTGAAACATGGACTAATCGCCCGCTACACTCAACGCCCCCCCCGGACACACCACGCCCCCTCAAACAAGGGTAGAGGTAATATTGGCAGAGCTAACAACCATAACTGGAGAGTCACCGGAGTCGTAACAGTAGAAACATAGCATCACTGGAAGCTATCCGACCCAGAGCAGGCTTCCTCACTTCACCGAGGACCAGTCCTGCTGAAGTCGACGGGGGGAGGAGTCCGCTGAGGGTTCCGCAATGTTCCATGATTTAAGCAACTTTGCCCCTTCATCTGCGGTAGAAATAGAGACAGTGGAGCCATCTCGGGGAATCAGCAGCTTGGTAGGGAAACCCCAGCGATATGGGATGTCCGCCTTCCTGAGGGCTGCCGTGATAGGGTGAAAGGAACGCCGTTTGTAGAGGGTGGCTGCAGACAAGTCTCCGAAGAGTTGAAGTCCTTGAAGGGCTGAAGATGTCTGACGTCGGTCTTGATGCTTTCAGTAAGGCCTCCTTAACGTGAAAGTAGTGCATTTTCATTAGGACATCTCTAGGAGCGTCTCCTGGGGCTGCTCTAGCCTTTGGCAACCGGTGTATTCGGTCAATAAGGAAGTCTGCCGATAGGGACTGAGGTAATAGAGCTTTAAATAGGGCCACGGCATAATCGTGCAAACTGCTGTGTGACACTGATTCGGGGACTTCACGCAATTTAAGATTGCTGCGACGCGATCTGTCCTCCAGATCCGTGACTTTGTCCCGCAAAAGCTTAACCTCCGCCTCTAAGGCGTCATGAGAGTCTAGTAAACTGTTATGGGACCCCACGACTTCCTCCATTTTAGTTTCCAAATGGTCAGTGCGGCCACCTAGGTCATCTATAGATTGTTGAAATGCCGTTAATGTGGTACGGAACTCAGCTGCCACTTCCTCCTTAAAGCGAGACAAAAGGAGCTTCATAGTGCCCACGGTGAGGGCATCTCCGACTTTGTCCAGGCTCGTAGCAGCTATAGAAGTGGAAGGGGGCACCTCCAGAGAGGGGGGAGTTTGCGGGACTGTATCTTTTGTAGAGGACCCGGTGGTTTTAGAGCCCGACATCTTCGGAGATGACTTGAAAAATGAAAGCTGCTGGGCGGGCTTTGACGGCTTGCTGCATCTAGAAGGCATACTAAGGCCAGAGAAAGATAGCTCAACGGTTCCAAACACTTAAAATGGGAAAAATTGGAGGCTCCACTGTCTCCGGGATCACCAAGATGTCACGTAGATATTGGCAGGGGTAGGAGATACTTCTTGTTTTACATTGGCATGAGCAGGGCCGACAGGGCTATGAGACTAGCCATCCTCTTGTGCGTGCATATGAAGCATTGGGGGGAACTCCAGTCCCGCACCCCAAGCCACTCAGGTACACTCAGGTTTGGGCCGCAGGTTATAGAAGATCAAGATCAGGTCCAGGGCACCCCGGAGGGATATTATAACTTGGGGAAAGAGAATTCTTGGTAATTCCAAGTGCAGATCCAGGAGTGCTGCCCAGCCGCAATAGAGGAGTCCAGACAGATGAAGGATGTGTCGGCAGGGCTGGGGGCCAGGTCTATCGTATTCGCCTCTACTGCTGTGTTATTCTGGGCTTCTTCCCCACGGCTCCCGGGTCCAATGTGGGGCAACTACAGGTCGCAGGAATCTGTGTTGACCTCCCGCCCCGTCCAATGAGCCACCCACAGCCGCGGGCGGACTCGCAGAGGGGCCGGGGCGCACAGGTCCCCCGGGTGTCTACGGGTAGGCCGGTAGGGTAGATGGAGAAGAAGGGGGGGTCCTCGTCCTCCGCTCGGGGGGTAGTCTGCACCCCTGGGTGCGGCTCGGCTGACCCCGGACCCCAGGTATATGGGGTGGCGCCCGCTGAACTAGCTGCTGAATTCCCGACAAGCAGGGGGGGGGAGCCTCGGCCGGGCCGGCAGTCCTCCGCAGCAGCGCGCCACGGGTGTCCGGCAAAAGTACACGGGGGGGAGAGGCACAGTCACCCCAATGGAGCCAAAGCTGCAGGTCGCTTACCCCCGAGGGCCGCCGGACGTCTCCTCCGGGTCGCCGCCGCTTCCCCTCTCGTCGTTCGTCTCTCAATATGGCCGCCGCTCGTGCTCCGGAGCGCGCGTCTCGGCCTCGATCCGGTCCCGGATCTCCCCCGCCAGCCAGCAAGGACCACCGGGTATGTTGTAGTGATGTCCCAGCAAGGGACAGGGTCAAGGCAGGCCCCTCCGACGTCCCGGGCAGGCCAACCACCCGACTGGGGGAAAGTGTAGAAATGTAGGCCCCGGCTTCAGGGCAACGAGTAGGCCGCAATCCGCGGGAGCCAGGAAACCGGCTCCCCGATTCCGCAGCTTTTACTCACTGCCTGCTCCACTAATGTGAGATGTTAATCAAGGCACTTAGGGTGAATAATAGTCGTGGGGAGGCTAGATTATTATAAAGAAACTCCCAGATCCCTGGGAGCTCATATGAAAAGCATCCTGCTCATTCAGCCTCCAGGCCACGCCCGGACCAGTGCTTTTTAATATCTTTATTGTTGACATTGCAAATGGCATTAAAGGGAAAGTATGCCTTTTTGCAGATGACACAAAGGTATGCAACAGGGTAGACACACCAGGTGGGGTAAAACAAATGATTGAGGATCTAGGTAGACTAGAGGAATGGTCAAGAGTGTGACAATTGCAGTTTAATGCCAAAAAATGCAAAATCATGCACTTGGGTCTCAAAAATCCAAAGGCTAAATATAGTATTAATGGCACTATACTGGAAACTACTGAGGAGGAAAGGGATCTAGGAGTCACTATTTCAGATGACTTAAAGGCAGGTAAGCAATGTAACAAAGCAATGAGGAAGGCTAGTCAGATGCTTAGCTGTATTGGGAGAGGAATCAGCAGCAGAAAGAAAGAAGTAATAATGCCACTGTATAGGTCATTAGTACGGCCTCTTCTAGAATACTGTGTTCAATTCTGGAGGCCATATCTTCAAAAGGATATTAATACATTAGAAACTGTACAAAGAAGGGCAACTAAAATGGTGCATGGCCTACATCACAAAAAATACCCAGAAAGACTAAGAAATCTCAATATGTATAGTTTGGAGCAGAGAAGGGAAAGGGGGGACATGATAGAAACTTTCAAATATATCAAGGGTTTTAACAAAGTCCAGGAGGGAAACATTCTCCAAATGAAGAGAAGCAATAGGACACGAGGACATGCACTGAGACTGGAGGGGGGGAGGTTCAGGGGAAATTTGCGGAAGAATTACTTCACAGAAAGGGTAGTGGACAAGTGGAATAGCCTCCCACCGGAGGTGGTAGAGGGTAAGACAGTAGAGCAATTTAAACATGCATGGGATAGACATAAGGATATCCTTACAAAGAAATAAGGATCAATTAAGGTTAGAGATTAAAAAAAAAAAAAAAAAGGGGCAGACTAGATGGTCCAAGTGGTTCTTATCTGCCGTCACATTCTATGTTTCTATGAACCAGGTGATTGACACCTGCAGTGACATAGTAATGCCGCTCATTTGTAAAAAGAAACTATAGTGCTGTGTGTCCCAATGCTATCTCTTATTGTAATGTTTTTTTCTTTTGGAGAGCTATGTCGAACTTTGAACTGGGCTTTTCTGTGTGTACGTTGGAAGAGCTGAGCATATCGTTTTCTGTGTTCAAACTTCTACTTTATGTAGGGATCATTTTATACAGCGGATCAGGGGAACTTTCAATTGTAAGGCATGTTGTCACTAGGTGCCTGCCATTCCGGTAATTTCATACTCACCGGAATGGCAGGCACCCAGTAGTAATAAGGACTCAGTCAATAAGTTTAAAAATGGATTAGATAAATTTCTAACTGAAAGAAATATCCAAGGATACAGCATTTAAATTAAGTAAAATTTTATAACACAGGTTGAACACGATGGACATTGTCTTTTTTCAACCTCATCAACTATGTTACCATGTTACTCTGCCCTGCAGTATTAATGTATTAAAGGGAGATTCGCTGTGATGCACGGGACAGCTACATAACTTCAAATAACATATTTCTCCAAAATACTAAGATTTTAGTGGGTCTTAACTTAAGTAGTGATGAGCGGGTTCGGTTCCTCGGAATCCGAACCCGCCCGAACTTCACCTTTTTTTTACACGGGTCCGAGCGACTCGGATCCTCCCGCCTTGCTCGGTTAACCCGAGCGCGCCCGAACGTCATCATCCCGCTGTCGAATTCTCGCGAGACTCTGATTCTTTATAAGGAGCCGCGCGTCGCCGCCATTTTTCACACGTGCATTGAGATTGATAGGGAGAGGACGTGGCTGGCGTCCTCTCCGTTGTATTAGAAAAAAAAAAAAACTGAGTGACTTAGTTTTAATTGTGGGGAGGATTGGGGACGGGGAGCAGCTGTTAGGGAGTACAGTGCAGGGTTTTGAGTTTAATCCGTTGTTTCTCTGCCTGAAAAAAAACGCTCCACCATATCTGTGCTCACTCAGTGTGCTGCACTGCTGCATGATATATCTGTGCTGAGTGCACTGCTCACACTGCCTAATTGTGGGGACTGGGGAGCAGTTATAGCAGGAGTACAGTGCACAGTTTTGCTGACAGTGACCACCAGTCCAGTATACGTTTGTCTGCCTGAAAAACACTGGGGTGTTTTTTTTTTTCTTCATGCTAGTTTGTTTGCAAGTCTGCGGACAGTGTCCACCAGGTCCGTTATACAGTATATTATATATATAATTAAGCACTAAGCAGCAGTACGGTAGGCCACGGCTGTACCTACCTCTGTGTCGTCAGTGCACTCGTCGTCCATAAGTATAAGTAATACTATACTATCCATCCATCTACATTGTATACTTGTGTTTTTTTTTTTTCTTTCTTCATACTAGTTTAGCAGTCTGCTGACAGTGTCCACCAGGTCCGTTATACAGTATATCATATATATAAGCACTAAGCAGCAGTACGGTAGGCCACGGCTGTACCTACCTCTGTGTCGTCAGTCGTCGTCCATAAGTATAAGTAATACTATACTATCCATCCATCTACATTGTATACCTGTGGTGTTTTTTTTTTCTTTCTTCATACTAGTTTAGCAGTCTGCTGACACTGTCCACCAGGTCCGTTATACAGTATATCATATATATAAGCACTAAGCAGCAGTACGGTAGGCCACGGCTGTACCTACCTCTGTGTCGTCACTCGTCGTCCATAAGTATAAGTAATACTATACTATCCATCCATCTACATTGTATACCTGTGGTGGCTTTTAGTTGTGCGCAAAATATGGAGAACAAAAATGTGAAGGTTAAAAAAATAGGGAAAGATCAAGATCCACTTCCACCTCGTGCTGAAGCTGCTGCCACTAGTCATGGCCGAGACGATGAAATGCCATCAACGTCGTCTGCCGATGCCCAATGTCATAGTACAGAGCATGTAAAATCCAAAACACAAAAGATCAGTAAAAAAATGACCCAAAAATCAAAATTAAAAGCGTCTGAGGAGAAGCGTAAACTTGCCAATATGCCATTTACGACACGGAGTGGCAAGGAACAGCTGAGGCCCTGTGCGTTCTTCGAAATCCCAAATCCCAAAGGAGAGTCCAATTGTGTCGGTTGCGATGCCTGACCTTCCCAACACTGGACGGGAAGAGCTTGCGCCTTCCACCATTTGCACGCCCCCTGCAAGTGTTGAAAGGAGCACCCGCAGTCCAGTTCCTGATAGTGAAATTGAAGATGTCGGTGTTGAAGTACACCAGGATGAGGATATGGGTGTTGCTTGGGTTGGGGAGGAAATTGACAAGGAGGATTCTGATGGTGAGGTGGTTTGTTTAAGTCAGGCACCCG
The DNA here is from genome assembly GCF_028390025.1 of Pseudophryne corroboree. NCBI lineage: Eukaryota > Metazoa > Chordata > Amphibia > Anura > Myobatrachidae > Pseudophryne > Pseudophryne corroboree. The sequence goes on from NC_086446.1 coordinate 274,844,016, forward strand.
GGGAGACACCTGTTGTCCGTGGGAGGAATATGGCCATTGACATGCCTGGTGAAAATACCAAAAAAATCAGCTCTTCAGTGTGGAAGTATTTCAACAGAAATGCGGACAACAGGTGTCAAGCCGTGTGTTGCCTTTGTCAAGCTGTAATAAGTAGGGGTAAGGACGTTAACCACCTCGGAACATCCTCCCTTATACGTCACCTGCAGCGCATTCATAATCAGTCAGTGACAAGTTCAAAAACTTTGGTCGACAGCGGAAGCAGTCCACTGACCAGTAAATCCCTTCCTCTTGTAACCAAGCTCGCGCAAACCACACCACCAACTCCCTCAGTGTCAATTTCCTCCTTACCCAGGAAAGCCAATAGTCCTGCAGGCCATGTCACTGGCAAGTCTGACGAGTCCTCTCCTGCCTGGGATTCCTCCGATGCATCCTTGAGTGTAATGCCTACTGCTGCTGGCGCTGCTGTTGTTGCTGCTGGGAGTCGATCGTCATCCCAGAGGGGAAGTCGGAAGACCACTTGTGCTACTTCCAGTAAGCAATTGACTGTCCAACAGTCCTTTGCGAGGAAGATGAAATATCACAGCAGTCATCCTGCTGCAAAGCGGATAACTGAGGCCTTGACAACTATGTTGGTGTTAGACGTGCGTCCGGTATCCGCCGTTAGTTCACAGGGAACTAGACAATTTATTGAGGCAGTGTGCCCCCGTTACCAAATACCATCTAGGTTCCACTTCTCTAGGCAGGCGATACCGAGAATGTACACGGACGTCAGAAAAAGACTCACCAGTGTCCTAAAAAATGCAGTTGTACCCAATGTCCACTTAACCACGGACAAGTGGAGCAGGGCAGACTCAGGACTACATGACTGTGACAGCCCACTGGGTAGATGTATTGCCTCCCGCTGCAAGAACAGCAGCGGCGGCACCAGTAGCAGGATCTCGCAAACGCCAACTCGTTCCTAGGCAGGCTACGCTTTGTATCACCGCTTTCCAGAATACGCACACAGCTGAAAACCTCTTACGGCAACTTAGGAAGATCATCGCAGAATGGCTTACCCCAATTGGACTCTCCTGGGGATTTGTGACATCGGACAACGCCAACAATATTGTGCGCGCATTACATCTGGGCAAATTCCAGCACGTCCCATGTTTTGCACATACCTTGAATTTGGTGGTGCAGAATTATTTAAAAAACGACAGGGGCGTGCAAGAGATGCTGTCGGTGGCCAGAAGAATTGCGGGCCACTTTCGGCGTGCAGGCACCGCGTACAGAAGACTGGAGCACCACCAAAAAAACCTGAACCTGCCCTGCCATCATCTGAAGCAAGAGGTGGTAACGAGGTGGAATTCAACCCTCTATATGCTTCAGAGGATGGAGGAGCAGCAAAAGGCCATTCAAGCCTATACATCTGGCCACGATATAGGCAAAGGAGGTGGAATGCACCTGTCTCAAGCGCAGTGGAGAATGATTTCAACGTTGTGCAAGGTTCTGCTGCCCTTTGAACTTGCCACACGTGAAGTCAGTTCAGACACTGCCAGCCTGAGTCAGGTCATTCCCCTCATCAGGCTTTTGCAGAAGAAGCTGGGGGCATTGAAGGAGGAGCTAAAACAGAGCGATTCCACTAGGCATGTGGGACTTGTGGATGGAGCCCTTCATTCGCTTAACCAGGATTCACGTGTGGTCAATCTGTTGAAATCAGAGCACTACATTTTGGCCACCGTGCTCGATCCTAGATTTAAAACCTACGTTGGATCTCTCTTTCCGGCAGACACAAGTCTGCAGGGGTTCAAAGAACTGCTGGTAAGAAAATTGTCAAGTCAAGCGGAACGCGACCTGTCAACATCTCCTCCTTCACATTCTCCCGCAACTGGGGGTGCGAGGAAAAGGCTACGAATTCCGAGCCCACCCGCTGGCGGTGATGCAGGGCAGTCTGGAGCGACTGCTGATGCTGACATCTGGTCCAGACTGAAGGACCTGCCAACGATTACTGATATGTCGTCTACTGTCACTGCATATGATTCTCTCACCATTGAAAGAATGGTGGAGGATTATATGAGTGACCGCATCCAAGTAGGCACGTCAGACAGTCCGTACGTATACTGGCAGGGAAAAGAGGCAATTTTGAGGCCCTTGCACAAACTGGCTTTATTCTACCTAAGTTGCCCTCCCTCCAGTGTGTACTCCGAAAGAGTGTTTAGTGCCGCCGCTCACCTTGTCAGCAATCCGCGTACGAGGTTACTTCCAGAAAATGTGGAGAAGATGATGTTCATTAAAATGAATTATAATCAATTACTCCATGGAGACATTCACCAGCAGCAATTGCCTCCAGAAAGTACACGGGGATCTGAGATGGTGGATTCCAGTGGGGACGAATTAATAATCTGTGAGGAGGGGGATGTACACAGTGAAAGGGGTGATGAATCGGACGATGATGATGAGGTGGACATCTTGCCTCTGTAGAGCCAGTTTGTGCAAGGAGAGATTGATTGCTTCTTTTTTGGTGGGGGCCCAAACCAACCAGTCATTTCAGTCACAGTCGTGTGGCAGACCCTGTCGCTGAAATGATGGGTTGGTTAAAGTGTGCATGTCCTGTTTATACAACATAAGGGTGGGTGGGAGGGCCCAAGGACAATTCCATCTTGCACCTCTTTTTTCTTTCATTTTTCTTTGCGTCATGTGCTGTTTGGGGAGTATTTTTTAGAAGGGCCATCCTGCCTGACACTGCAGTGCCACTCCTAGATGGGCCAGGTGTTTGTGTCGGCCACTAGGGTCGCTTATCTTACTCACACAGCTACCTCATTGCGTCTCTTTTTTTTCTTCTTTGCGTCATGTGCTGTTTGGGGAGTATTTTTTGGAAGGGCCATCCTGCCTGACACTGCAGTGCCACTCCTAGATGGGCCAGGTGTTTGTGTCGGCCACTTGGGTCGCTTATCTTACTCTCACAGCTACCTCATTGCGCCTCTTTTTTTTCTTCTTTGCGTCATGTGCTGTTTGGGGAGTAGTTTTTGGAAGGGCCATCCTGCCTGACACTGCAGTGCCACTCCTAGATGGGCCAGGTGTTTGTGTCGGCCACTTGGGTCGCTTATCTTACTCACACAGCTACCTCATTGCGCCTCTTTTTTTTCTTCTTTGCGTCATGTGCTGTTTGGGGAGTAGTTTTTGGAAGGGCCATCCTGCCTGACACTGCAGTGCCACTCCTAGATGGGCCAGGTGTTTGTGTCGGCCACTTGTGTCGCTTAGCTTAGCCATCCAGCGACCTCGGTGCAAATTTTAGGACTAAAAATAATATTGTGAGGTGTGAGGGGTTCAGAATAGACTGAAAATGAGTGGAAATTATGGTTATTGAGGTTAATAATACTATGGGATCAAAATGACCCCCACATTCTATGATTTAAGCTGTTTTTTAGGGTTTTTTGTAAAAAACACCCAAATCCAAAACACACCCGAATCCGACAAAAAAAATTCGGTGAGGTTTTGCCAAAACGCGTTCGAACCCAAAACACGGCCACGGAACCGAACCCAAAACCAAAACACAAAACCCGAAAAATTTCAGGTGCACATCCCTAGCTTAAGTTATAGGGTAAAGCATCGCTACTAAGCAATTACGTTTTCATATAACAATTTCTTAACAGACCAGTTTAAAAGGAAAATGATGCACGGGACTTTATGTTCACTTCTGGAGAATCACCCTAAAACAGAACTACTTTATTTAATGTGCACTGGCCCGCCTGTCAGGGTTTGCTACATTGTTTAGTATTCTGTAGTGCCATATTTAGTACTGTACTGTAGTTTTCATTAGTGGAACAATCTCCACCCAGTGGTGAAGCTGTGTATTGCATGCTGTGGATCCTCTTGTGCCTTATCACGCCTTACTTCACCTACCTGAGCTATTTGTATGGCGTGACTAATACTCCTGTATGGCGCAGCAACGATGAGCGTGACTACATCTGTATAAAAGTTTTGCTTTTTGGGGGGTACAGGCAGATTTCCCCATTTTCTCCTATACTTATCACCATTTTTGCCGGCTAGAATTATCGTGCGAATCCAGTTTACGCTGTTTTGGAATAGGATCGGGAAACCAGGAGCGTGCATGCCCGCAAAAAGCCATTTTTGAGGCTATTTTTGCGTTATAGATGCGATTTTGCAGCTAGTAGGATACTGCCCAATGTTTATTTTTCAATCTTTGTTTTGATAGTGTTGCAAAACACTTTAAACCTTTGTAGTTGGTAGAGCTAAAGTTACTTATTTTTTTTTGGCAATCGCCAATCTCGTGAAGAGTTTTGGAGCTTGGAGCGCTTTCTTGTAGATAGTCATAGCAGCAGTGCTAATTACGCTGACAAAGATTTTTTTTCATGACTAAATTATAATGAAACCAGGAGATTCTTAGTAACAAAAATGATGACGAAATATTAGTAATTGAAGTCCTGACGAATAATGACGAGACGAAAAAGCTGTGTATTTCGTTTGGACGCCGCCAGCCTCGTGATAGTAACTACCCAGGAAGCACTGCAGGATGCTGAACGTAAGATATGGGATTCGTGGTGTGACTGGATTGGAGTCTAGATGCGGAGTGGGGATAAGTGAGTCACTGTGTGGTGGTCACACTGCAGTGTCACTGTGACCTGATGGAGAGACGAGAGGCTGAGGCTGCTTTCACAATTTCAAGCAGCACAGACGCCAGAGCACTGACCGGGATTCAAATTTAAAAGAATGTCCCACTCCTGAGTCTAACACCATTTCAGGCCAGGTAAGAAATGAAAGAAGGACTCAGAGGAGATGTTTCTGCAGCAGGGTACACTGGGGTTCCACAGGGAATAACATCGGGGTGTAGAGTAGGATCTTGATCCGAGGCACCAACAGGCTAAAAGCTATGACTGTTCCCAAGATGCTCAGCGTCGCCTCCTCTATAACCCCGCCTCCGTGCACAGGAGCTCAGTTTGTTAGTTGGTGCCCTGCAGGCAGGACACTAACAGGCAGGGCTGCTCCAGCAGCCCTGAAAAGAGTTTTTTTTTAAAAGAAGATAGAAGACTTAAAGGTCTGCAGCAGAGGCACTCTTAGTGCTAGATGTGATTCTGACATCTGCTGCAGCTCCATCACCTCCCCCGGCGGCGCTGTATACTCCTGCATTCCTGGTTACTGGGTACTTACAGCGGAGGCTCCGGTTCTTCACCTAGGGCACACACACTTGCCGCAGCTCTCCAGGATCGCGTGGCCGCATCAAGGGAGGAGGTAAGAGGGTCCCCCAGGCGGACCATTAGGAGGTGGGCCACGCACGCTGGCGTGGACAGTGTATTGGTACAGGGACCCTACTAGACCACCAGGGCAGGGTCACAGTTCGGTTATATATATAACCGTTTTATTATGGCCCACTGTACCCATTGGTTAGTCCAGCAAGGGGATAAGGCTCTGACCTGTAGCCCCTCCCTCAGCCCCTGGGCGCCATTTAGAGTAAATGTTCCCACCCTTGAGCTGCATCTCTCAGTCTCCCTCACTCCCTGTCAGCGTTTGGGAACCATTACACACATGCTACGCTGACTCTGGGACTGGTGGGTAATGCGTCCACTTTAATGCCTTCATCAGTGCTGTGCATTTACAGGACACTTAAGTATTCTACATGTCATCTAGACAGTGTTAGTTAAGAACAAGTGCATATATTAAGGGTTATTTAGTACAAGTACCCTGTGATATACATCAAGTCTTTACTGTGCATTGTTATATCTATCTATCTATCTATCTATATATATATATATATCTATATATATATATATATATATATAAGTATTCACTTTATAAGAAACGGAATAATATCCACATACATTTAGGTTTAGAGATCCAAGCTCAATGAAATTCAAAACCGTCACCGTTGTGCCCAGTCTAGTTGTATCTCTCTTGCCAGCTCCGGACCCGGCAGGTGACATCACAGCGTCCACAGTAGGTAGCCACGCCCGACGCGTTTCGACCAATCACAGTCTTTGTCAGGGGATGTCACAAGGCCTTGGAGGTGATCCCTTTTGAGGGAAACATACTTTTTGGGGAAGATCTCAACAAGATCATTGCTGACTTAGCATCTGCTAAGACTGCATGTCTGCCTAGTACTACTCCTTCGGCTCCGAGTACTTCCTTTCGTTCCTTTCGACCTCCAGGTTAGGCAAAGGGTCAGGCGTACCCGATACAGGCTTGCACTTCTAAATCCACTCAGCCCAAACCTAAATGTGCCTGGGCTGCCCGTCAGCCTGCTTCCAAAACAGAGTTGAAGACAACTTCAGACGCCTGGGTACAGGAAGTCGTCACTCACGGATACGCCATATCCTTCAAGAAACGTCCCACTCATCATTTCTCTAACGTCCTAGTGGATGCTGGGAACTCCGAAAGGACCATGGGGAATAGTGGCTCCGCAGGAGTCTGGGCACAACTAAAAGAAAGCTTTTAGACTACCTGGTGTGCACTGGCTCCTCCCACTATGACCCTCCTCCAAGCCTCAGTTAGATTTTTGTGCCCGGCCGAGCTGGATGCACACTAGGGGCTCTCCTGAGCTCTTAGAAAGAAAGTATATTTTAGGTTTTTTATTTTACAGTGAGACCTGCTGGCAACAGGCTCACTGCAACGAGGGACTAAGGGGAGAAGAAGCGAACCTACCTGCTTGCAGCTAGCTTGGGCTTCTTAGGCTACTGGACACCATTAGCTCCAGAGGGATCGACCGCATGGAACTGGCCTTGGTGTTCGGTCCCGGAGCCGCGCCGCCGTCCCCCTTACAGAGCCAGAAGCAAGAAGAAGTCCGGAAAATCGGCGGCATGAAGACTTCTGTCTTCACCAAGGTAGCGCACAGCACTGCAGCTGTGCGCCATTGCTCCTCATACACACTTCACACTCCGGTCACTGAGGGTGCAGGGCGCTGGGGGGGGGGCGCGCCCTGAGCAGCAATAAAAACACCTTGGCTGGCAAAACAATCACAATATATAGCCCCAGAAGCTATATATGTGATAATTACCCCTGCCAGAATCCTTAAAAAAGCGGGAGAATAGTCAGCGAAAAAGGGGCGGAGCTATCTCCCTCAGCACACTGGCGCCATTTTTCCCTCACAGTTCCGCTGGAAGGAAGCTCCCTGGCTCTCCCCTGCAGTCTACACTACAGAAAAGGGTAAAAAAGAGAGGGGGGGCACTAAATTTAGGCGCAGTAAATATTATAGTAGCTATAGGGGACATAATTCAGTTAGTCCCTGCATTATATAGCGCTCTGGTGTGTGCTGGCATACTCTCTCTCTATCTCCCCAAAGGGCTTCTGTGGGGTCCTGTCCTCTGTTAGAGCATTCCCGGTGTGTGTCGGTACGGCTGTGTCGACATGTTTGAGGAGGAAAATTATGTGGAGGCGGAGTAGATGCCTATAGAAGTGATGTCACCCCCTGCGGGGCAGACACCTGAGTGGATGGTTTTATGGAAGGAATTACGTGCAAGTGTCGACTCCTTACACAAAAAAATTGACGACATGCCAAATGCGGGACAGCCAGCTTCTCAGCTCGTGCCTGCCCAGGTGTCTCAAAGGCCATCAGGGGCTCTAAAACGCCCGCTACCTCAGATGGCAGACGCAGATGTCGACACGGATACTGATACCAGTGTCGACGACTATGAGTCAAATCTAATGTCCACTAAGGCCATTCGTTGCATGATTGAGGCAATGAAAGAGGTGTTACACATTTCAGATATAAACCCAGGTACCATTAAAAAGGGTATTATGTTTGGGGAGAAAAAACTACCCGTAGTTTTTCCCCCATCTGAAGAATTAAATGAAGTGTGTGAAGAAGCGTGGGCTTTCCCTGATAAAAGATTGATAATCTCAAAAAAATTACTAATGGCGTTCCCTTTCCCGCCAGAGGATAGGGCACGTTGGGAAACACCTCCTGGGGTGGATAAAGCGCTCACACGTTTGTCTAAAAAGGTGGCACTTCCGTCTCCGGATACGGCCGCCCTGAAGGAGCCTGCGGATAGAAAGCAGGAGGCGATCCTGAAGTCTATATATACACACACAGGCATTATACTTAGACCAGCTATTGCGTCAGCATGGATGTGCAGTGCTGCCGCTGCATGGTCAGATTCCCTGTCAGAAAATATTGACACCCTAGACAGGGACACTATTCTGCTAACCATAGAGCATATAAAAGACTCAGTCTTATACATGAGAGATGCACAGAGGGAGATCTGCCGGCTGGCATCTAAAATAAGTGCATTGTCCATTTCTGCTAGGAGAGGCTTATGGACTCGGCAGTGGACAGGGGATGCAGATTCCAAAAGGCACATGGAAGTTTTGCCTTATAAGGGTGAGGAGTTATTCGGGGATGGTCTCTCGGACCTCGTTTCCACAGCAACAGCTGGGAAGTCAGCATTTTTACCCCATGTTCCCTTACAGCCTAAAAAAGCGCAGTTTTATCAGGTACAGTCCTTTCGGACCCAGAAAAACAGGCGAGGAAAAGGCGGATCCTTTCTGTCCAGAGGCAGAGGTAGGGGAAAAAGGCTGCAACAAACAGCTGGTTCCCAGGAGCAAAAGTCCTCCCCCGCTTCTTCCAAGTCCGCCGCATGACGGTGGGGCTCCACAGGCGGAGCCAGGTACGGTGGGGGGCCGCCTCAAAAATTTCAGCGATCAGTGGGCTCGCTCACAGGTGGATCCCTGGATCTTTCAAGTAGTATCTCAGGGGTACAAGCTGGAATTCGAGGCGTCTCCCCCCCCGCCGTTTCCTCAAATCTGCCTTGCCAACAACTCCCTCGGACAGGGAGGCTGTGCTAGAGGCAATTCACAAGCTGTATTCCCAGCAAGTGATAGTCAAGGTGCCCCTACTTCAACAAGGACGGGGTTACTATTCCACACTGTTTGTGGTACCGAAACCGGCCGGTTCGGTGAGACCCATTTTAAATTTGAAATCCTTGAACACATACATAAAAAAATTCAAGTTCAAGATGGAATCGCTCAGGGCGGTTATTGCAAGTCTAGACGAGGGGGATTACATGGTATCCCTGGACATCAAGGATGCTTACCTGCATGTCCCCATTTATCATCCTCACCAGGAGTACCTCAGATTTGCGGTACAGAATTGCCATTACCAATTCCAGACGCTGCCGTTTGGTCTGTCCACGGCACCGAGGGTGTTTACCAAGGTAATGGCAGAAATGATGATACTCCTTCGAAAAAAGGGAGTTTTAATTATCCCGTACTTGGACGATCTCCTAATAAAGGCGAGATCCAGGGAGCAGTTGTTGGTAGTAGTAGCACTATCTCAGGAGGTGCTACACCAGCACGGTTGGATTCTGAATATTCCAAAGTCACAGCTGGTTCCGACGACACGTCTATTGTTCCTGGGAATGATTCTGGACACAGTCCAGAAAAAAGTGTTTCTCCCGGAGGAAAAAGCCAAGGAGCTGTCATCTCTAGTCAGAAACCTCCTGAAACCAAAACAGGTGTCGGTGCATCACTGCACGCGAGTCCTGGGAAAGATGGTGGCTTCTTACGAAGCAATTCCTTTCGGCAGGTTCCATGCCAGAATCTTTCAGTGGGACCTGTTGGACCAATGGTCCGGATCGCATCTTCAGATGCATCGGCTGATAACCCTGTCTCCAAGAACCAGGGTGTCTCTACTGTGGTGGCTGCAGAGTGCTCATCTTCTAGAGGGCCGCAGATTCGGCATACAGGACTGGGTCCTGGTGACCACGGATGCCAGCCTTCGAGGCTGGGGGGCAGTCACACAGGGAAGAAACTTCCAAGGACTATGGTCGAGTCAGGAGACTTCCCTACACATAAATATTCTAGAACTAAGGGCCATTTACAATGCCCTAAGTCAGTCAAAACCCCTGCTTCTACACCAGCCGATACTGATCCAGTCAGACAACATCACGGCGGTCGCCAATGTAAACCGACAGGGCGGCACGAGAAGCAGGATTCTTCCTCAGCAGGCACGACCTCCACCCGGGAGAGTGGGGACTTCATCCAGAAGTCTTCACACTGATTGTAAATCGTTGGGAACGGCCACAGGTGGACATGATGGCGTCCCGCCTAAACAAAAAACTAGAGAGATATTGCGCCAGGTCAAGGGACCCTCAGGCGAAAGCGGTGGACGCTCTAGTGACACCGTGGGTGTACCATTCGGTTTATGTGTTCCCTCCTCTACCTCTCATACCAAAGGTACTGAGAATAATAAGAAAACGAGGAATAAGGACAATACTCGTGGTTCCGGATTGGCCAAGAAGAGCGTGGTACCCGGAACTTCAAGAGATGATCTCAGAGGACCCATGGCCTCTGCCGCTCAGACAGGACCTGCTGCAGCAGGGGCCCTGTCTGTTCCAAGACTTACCGCGGCTGCGTTTGACGGCATGGCGGTTGAACACCGGATCCTAAAGGAAAAGGGCATTCCGGAGGATGTCATTCCTACGCTGATTAAAGCCAGGAAAGATGTAACTGTAAAACATTATCACCGCATATGGCGGAAATATGTTGCTTGGTGTGAGGCCAATAAGGCCCCAACAGAGGAATTTCAGCTGGGTCGATTTCTGCACTTCCTACAGGCAGGAGTGACTATGGGCCTAAAATTAGGCTCCATTAAGGTACAGATATCGGCTCTGTCGATTTTCTTCCAAAAAGAGCTAGCTTCACTACCTGAAGTTCAGACATTTGTAAAAGGAGTGCTACATATTCAGCCCCCTTTTGTGCCTCCAGTGGCACCCTGGGATCTCAACGTGGTGTTGAATTTCCTAAAATCACATTGGTTTGAGCCACTAAAGACCGTGGATCTAAAATATCTCACGTGGAAAGTGGTCATGTTATTGGCCTTGGCTTCGGCCAGGCGTGTATCAGAATTGGCGGCTTTGTCATTTAAAAGCCCTTATCTGATTTTCCATATGGACAGGGCAGAATTGAGGACTCGTCCCCAGTTTCTCCCTAAGGTGGTATCAGCTTTTCACTTGAACCAACCTATTGTAGTGCCTGCGGCTACTAGCGACTTGGAGGATTCCAAGTTACTGGACGTAGTCAGGGCCTTGAAAATTTATGTTTCCAGGACAGCTGGAGTCAGGAAAACTGACTCGCTATTTATCCTGTATGCACCCAACAAACTGGGTGCTCCTGCTTCTAAGCAGACTATTGCTCGCTGGATTTGTAGCACAATTCAGCTGGCGCATTCTGCGGCTGGACTGCCGCATCCTAAATCAGTTAAAGCCCATTCTACAAGGAAGGTGGGCTCATCTTGGGCGGCTGCCCGAGGGGTCTCGGCTTTACAACTTTGCCGAGCTGCTACTTGGTCAGGGGCAAACACGTTTGCAAAATTCTACAAATTTGATACCCTGGCTGAGGAGGACCTTGAGTTCTCTCATTCGGTGCTGCAGAGTCATCCGCACTCTCCCGCCCGTGTGGGAGCTTTGGTATAATCCCCATGGTCCTTTCGGAGTTCCCAGCATCCACTAGGACGTTAGAGAAAATAAGATTTTACTCACCGGTAAATCTATTTCTCGTAGTCCGTAGTGGATGCTGGGCGCCCGTCCCAAGTGCGGATTGTCTGCAATACTTGTACATAGTTATTGTTCACTAACGGGTTATTGTTATGAGCCATCTGTTGAGAGGCTCAGTTATGTTTCATACTGTTAACTGGATATGGTATCACGTGTTATACGGTGTGATTGGTGTGGCTGGTATGAGTCTTACCCGGGATTCAAAATCCTTACTTATTGTGTCAGCTCTTCCGGGCACAGTATCCTAACTGAGGCTTGGAGGAGGGTCATAGTGGGAGGAGCCAGTGCACACCAGGTAGTCTAAAAGCTTTCTTTTAGTTGTGCCCAGACTCCTGCGGAGCCGCTATTCCCCATGGTCCTTTCGGAGTTCCCAGCATCCACTACGGACTACGAGAAATAGATTTACCGGTGAGTAAAATCTTATTTTTTGCCTGACAGACATCCCTTCGGATCAGGTAAAGGCAAAGACTCTTAGGTCAGTGGTTCAGTCCCTCCTGGACACAGGAGTGGTAGTGCTGGTGCCTCTGGCTCAGAGAGGCAGGAGGTACTATTCAACGCTGTTCCTAGTCCCGAAACCAAATGGTTCCTCTCAGCCCATTCTCAACCTCAAGTCTTTGAACAAGTTTGTGAGGGTCTCTAAGTTTTGTAGGGAAACCCTTCACTCTATTGTCCTGGCTTTGGGGCCAGGGGACTATATGGTATCCCTGGATATACAGGATGCTTACCTACATATACCTATTGCAGTGTATCATCAGCTATACCTGCGGTTTGCTATTGGCAACCTCCATTAACAATTCCTGGTCTTACCCTTTGGACTGACTATGGCTCCACGAATCTTCACCATGGTAATGGCGGTGATTACAGCCCTGCTCCGCTGTCGGGGTATCAGGATCCTACCGTATCTGGACGTCTTGCTGATCCTGGCGAATTCCCCAGATGTTCTCCTCCGTCATCTGGATCTGACTGTCCAGCTTCTGCAAGCCCACTGGTGGGTCATCAACTGGAAGAAATCATCCCTGGTCCCTCCTCAGAGCATGGTGCACCTGGGGGCGTTGTTGGACATGCACAACTAGTGGTTGTTCTTGTCTCAGTAGAAAGTCTTGAAACTTCAGGTCAGGATGAGATGCTTCCTCTCTCGCCCGCGAGTGTTGATACACTCGGCGATTTAAGTACTAGGCCTCATGGTGTCGGTTTTTGACATGGTAGAGTACGCTCAATTTCATTTCCACCCTCTGCAGAAGCTGATTTTTGCCAAGTGGGATGGCCCGCCTCACCGGATCAGGTCTCGCATGATCTCCTTGTCTCCAGAGGTTCGTCTATCACTGAGCTGGTGGCTACAGGACCAACAATTGTGCAGGGGTCGTTCCTTCTGGATCTCCAACTGGGTACTCCTGATGACTGATGCCAGTCTGAGGGGTTGGGGCGCGGTGTTGGAGCAACACTCTCTTCAGGGTCGGTGGACCAGGGAGGAGTTTCTCCTCCTGATAAACATTCTGGAATTGCGGGCAGTGTTCCATGCTCTGAAACTGGTCCAGCATCTGGTACAGAACAGGCCTGTTCATGTACAGTCGGACAACGCCGCCACGGCATACATAAATCATCAAGGTGGCACTCAAAGCCGCATAGCAATGATGGAAATGTCAAAGATTCTTCAATGGGCGGAACGCCATCTGCCTGCCATCTCGGCAGTGTTCATTCCGGGGGTCCTCAACTGGGAAGCAAACTTCCTCAGTAATCAGGACGTACACGCCAGAGAGTGGAACCTTCATCCTGAAGTAATGTCAACTCCTAGTGGACAAGTGGGGTCTACCAGATGTAGACCTGATGGTGCCTCAACACAATCACAAGGTTCCGGTTTTCGGAGCAAGAACAAGGGATACTCAAGCGGAGTTCGTGGATGCACTGGCAATTCCATGGAACTTTCGGCTGCCGTACGTGTTCCCTCTGGTGTCACTCCTGCCCAGAGAAGTGAGGAAGTTCAAGCAAGAAGGAGGAATCCTACTTCTGATGGCTCAGGCGTGGCCCAGACAGCATTGGTTCTTAGACCTACAGGGTCTGCTGCTGGAGCATCCTCTTCTGCTTCCACAACGACCAGACATCCTCGCTCAGGGCCCTTGTGTCTACCAGGATCTGGCCTGGCTGGTTTTGATGGCATGGCTCTTGAAGCTTCCGTACTGAGGGCCAAAGGATTTTCTGAGGCGGTCATTTAAACTATGTTGAAGGCCCGTAAGCCTTCTGCTCGGATTTACTATAGGGTTTGGAATTCTTACTTTGCTTGGTGCGCATCTAACAATCATGTCATTTACAAGTTTAGTACGCCCTAATTTTGGCCTTCCTACAACAGGGCCTGGGCTTGGACCTTTGACTGGCCTCCCTCAAGGTTCATATTTCTGCCTTGTCAGTATGGATTCAGAGAAAAATTGTGACTCTGATGCATACATTCACTCGGGGTGTTTTTATGGATTCAACCTCCCTATGTCCCACCTATGGCTCCTTGGGATTTGTCGGTGGTTCTGGAGGCCTTGCAAGAGTCTCCGTTTGAACCTCTTGAATCTGTGGACCTCAAGTGGCTTTCTCTTAAGGTCTTGTTTCTGCTGGCTATTGCCTCTGCTAGACAGGTATCAGATTTGGGTGCCTTGTCTTGTAGGTCCCCCTATCTGATTTTTCACCTGACTGGGCGAATCTTAGACCGCGCCCTGGTTATCTACCTAAGGTGTTTCTTTCCGCCTTAACCAGGAGATTGTGGTTTCGGCCTTTGTCTCTCCTGAATTGTCTTCCAAAGAGAGGTCTTTGGATGTAGTACCTACCTCCGTATCTATGTGAAGAGGACAGCCTTCGTTAGGAAGTCTGATTCTCTCTTTGTCCTTTTTGGTTTCCACAAATGTGGCTGGCCTGCGAATAAGCAAACCTTGGCCAGATGGATTAGAATGGTGATTGCACAAGCTTATGCACAGGCTGGACTTCCAGCTCCTGCTACTATCAAGGCCCATTCTACTCAGTCTGGACCTTCTTGGGCGGCCCACCATGGCGCGTCCCTAGAACAATTGTGCAAGGCGGCTACGTGGTCCTCAGTGATCACGTTCATTAGGTTCTATGCCTTTGATACTTCCATCTCCCAGGATGCTTCCTTTGTACGCCAGGTTCTTGTGCCCACTACAGTGCGTCCCCTCCCTTGAGGAACTGCTTTAGGACATCCCCAATGTTATTCCATGTGGAATACCAGTGTACCTCGCTGCAGAAAAGGAGATTTATGGTAAGACTTACCATTGATAAATCTCTTTCTGCGAGGTACACTGGATTCCACAGGGCGCCCACCCTGATGCACTTAGCTTCTTTGGGTTTGTATGGCATTAGCCGCTGGTACCTTCTCCTGTCGTGAGAATGTGGTTATCGGTGGCTACTAACTACTGTCGTTTCTTTTACCTGCTACTGCATTGGACTGGTTAACAAAACTGAGCTCCAGTGCCTGGAGGCGGGGATATAGAGGAGGCGGTGCAGTGTATCCTGGGAACAGTCAAAGCTTTAGCCTGGTGGTGCATCTGGTCAAGATCCAGCTCTACACCCTGTGGAATTCAGTGTACTTCGCAGAAAGAGATTTAGCAATGTTAAGTCTTACCATAAATCTCCTTATTATGTGTGGGGGGGGGGGGTTTAAGTGTTGGCCAAGCTGACGTGAATAACGTGGTCACCGTAATAGGTGGCTTAACAAATAATGTCGAAATGATGCTGAATATTCTGAAACTTTGCTTGCGACTACAGCATTGGCAGTGAGAAGGAAACGGAGAGATGATTTATGTATGGACACACTTTAGTTATTGTAAAACTGAAACAATAAATACACAGTGTGTTATTTCCAGTGAGGATGGAGTGCTGTGTGGAATTAAGGTGGCTGGAAAAAAAACACTACAAATTTGAAGAGACACTTGAAGACACACCATCCTATAGTGTTTTCTAAGGTAAATATGACTTGTATGTTGATTGATTGATTGATATTTCAATAACATAACATAGCCCAAGGAAAACTGTCATATATTGGCCTGCCCTGTATGTACTATGATCAATTGCAGTCGCATAAGCACAGCAGTGGTTCTGGAATTTGATAAGCTGCTCTGAAGAGGTGAGTTTTCAGGAAATGCTTAAACTTGAAAGTTTGGAGTTGAAAGACTAGCAGGAGAGTCTTATTATGTGTGTCTGGATGACTGGATGTAATCTGTGACAGATTGTAACATGATTTTGAGTCAAAACATATTGAATGTGGGGAACAAAAGGACAATTCAGAGAGTCACGGATGACACCACCTAGGCAGCGAGCTTGTGGTGTTTATTGTATAGCGTTAACAACAGTTCAGTTCAGGGCAGCATTCAGTGATGTGGACCAATACAGATAGTGATAATAAATCCACATAGACTGATTATGAAGTAATTCAATGTGCTCGGTTGTACCAATAATATAAAACACTTTTTAATCCTCCAGATTCCGGAGACTATACAGAAAATAGGCTGGGAAAAACATAAACAGACAACTCTTCCGAATGTGATTGCTATGGCTTCAAAGTACCATACAGACGCATAAGAACAACAAACTAAAGAGAGAGCTCTAGCCTTGTGGATTGGTTGTAATAATAATAATAATAATTTTATTTATATAGCGCTCTTTCTCCAATAGGACTCAAGGCGCTTATGTAGTGATCTGCCAGCCTGGACAGTGGCTGTGCAACAACTTTTTGGCATGAGAATCACTCCGTTGAGCTAAATAGCTATATATTATCATATGATGATGATACGCATCCTTACGGCTTAATTCTTTTTTGTAGTAGTAGTAGTACTACTACTTACTTGTATCAGTATCATCTAGGTTGTATTTTTCTAGTGATTGATTTTTTTGTATTCTTTAATTAATAATATTGTATTTTTATACAGTTTTATCCATCCTCTCTTGCCCTAGATTTACTTGTGCTGCGCAACAACTCTTTGTCATGAGAATCACTCAGTTGAGCTAAATAGCTACATATTATCATATGATGATATGCATCCTTATGGCTTAATTTTTTTTGTAGTAGTAGTAGTAGTACTACTGTACTTCTACTTGTATCAGGATCAACCAGGTTGTATTTTTCTAGTGATTGATTTTTGTATTCTTTAATTAATAATGTATTTTTATCCATCCTCTCTGGCAGCTGTCCCTAGATTTACTTGCGATGTGCAACAACTCTCTGTCATGAAAATCACTCAGTTGATCTAAATAGCTATATATTATCATATGATGATATGCATCCTTATAGTTTAATTGTTTTGTAGAAGTACTGTACTACTACTTGTATCAGCCAGGTTGTATTTTTTTAGTGATTTATTGTATTCTTTAATTATTACTGTATTTTTTATACATTTTTTATCAAGCATCTCTGGCCCTAGAATAGATTTACTTGCAACAAGTTGCAATGCCTGCTGCTGCATCACAGGCTTTTACCTGCCAGGTATGTTTCTGTTGTCATGTTACAGGGCACTAGGCAGGGTGGGACAAAAGTGATCATCAGGGCCCATTGCAACAGGGGGGGGGGTCATAAGAGAGAATAAAACTGTTTGTTTTATCAGTATGTATATGTACTAGTATGTACTTTACTTTTTACATCTTATGTGAACTTAGTGAACATCAACTACTACTAGTACTTTAATTAAAGAACAATTGTACTCTTGAATTGATATTTGCAGAAAATAAATTACCTGCTGTGAAGGAAATATCATTGTGTTGCACTTGTTTGTTACCTAGATTATATACATAGTGAAAGGTATACAAAGTACTCAAGGGAATAACAGAGAAATGTTCTTCTTTAAACTGCAAAGTTGTGACTAAAACATTGACTAAAATTAGACTAAAATGTTAACTGAGATCCACTGACTAAATCTTGACTAAGATGAAAAGAAAAGGAAAAAAAGACTAAAATTGACTTTTAATTTATTCACATTTTAAGAAAGCGACTAAGACTAAAACTAAATTTAAAATCCTTGACAAAATGAAGACTGCATAGCAGAAAGCCATGCACCACTGAGTGTCGCTGAGAGGCAGTGGCACCAGATTCATATGGGACTGGGCTGTCGCTGGATGCTGCAAGGAGGTACTGTCTTGTCCGGGTAAGGCAGGGCGGTTATGTAATATTGGCATGCAATACCATATGTCCCTACTTGATGGTGTGGGCCCCTTGACTGCAGCTTATACAGTCTACCCCTAAATCTGGTTCTGACCACGTCGGGTTCCACTGCTTTTAGATGAGCTTTGACATGTAGTATGGTAGTGTCATAATTTGGTTTAAACAATATGAACTCATGGATCCATCTTACCATGTGTAAATGGCTCAAGCTGAAGTTGTGAAATAGTGGTGTGTAGAGAGTTTTTTTTTAGTATATAGTAGGTCCCTGAGAGCCTGATTCTGATGTGGAAGTAAAGCGAAAAAGCAAGTGACTGCGACTGGGCAAAACCATGTTGCATTGTAGGTGGGACAGATGTAAAATGTGCAGAGAGATTTGGGTGGGGTGTGTCCAAACTGAAATCTAAATTGCAGTGTAAGAATAAAGCATTTGTGGGCTACATGCAAAAGCTGCCAGTATTTACCCTGTACAGAAAAAATATAAACATATTTGCTCCCCTTGCATTGCAACATGGTTTTTCTCATACGTCCTAGAGGATGCTGGGGATGACATCAAGACCATGGGCTATAGACGGGATCCGCAGGAGACATGGGCACTCTAAAGACTTTTCATTGGATGTGAACTGGCTCCTCCCTCTATGCCCCTCCTCCAGACCTCAGTTTTAGAAATGTGCCCAGGTCGACCGGATGCACTCTGAGGAGCTCTACTGAGTTTCTCTGAAAAGACTTATGTTAGGTTTTTATTTTCAGGGAGATCTGCTAGCATCAGACTCCCTGCTTCGTGGGACTGAGGGGGCAGAAGTAGGAACCAACTTCCTAAAGAGTTTCATGGCTCTGCTTCTGGCTGACAGGACACCATTAGCTCCTGAAGAGAACTGAACACTAGCCGTGCCTAGATGATCACTCCCACAGCATGCCGTCACCCCCCTCACAGAGCCAGAAGTCAGAAGACAGGTGAGTGTTAGAAGACAGATCTTCAATCAAGAAAGTGACGGCTAAAGGTACCGCGCGGCTGGCGGGAGCGCAGCGCGCCATGTTGCCCACACATACACAGGCACTGCAGGGTGCAGGGCGTGGGGAGGGGGCGCCCTGGGCAGCATGAAACCTATGGAAACTGGCATAAATAAGGGGCATAAGTTGCTGAGGCACAGTCCTACCCCCGCCAGTATAAAAAATGACCTCATAAAAGCTGAGGAGAAACACACCATTGAAGAGTGGATCTTCCTCCTCAGTCAGCCAGCACACTGCTCAGCGACATTTTCTCTCCTCAGGCTGCAGAGACAACGCTGGTCCTCCTCCACTACTGAACAAGTATCAGGGTGCAAAACGGGGGGCCACAGTGAATTTGTTGCTATATAATTGTGTGATTAACATTTTAAAAGCGCTGAATGTCAGTGGGCATTTTGTGTTCACAGACATTGTGTTACTGGCGCTGGGTTGTGAACTGGCAAATCCCATCTGTGTCCCTGTGATAGATTTTACTTTGGGTCTGTCCCCTATAAATCCCGGAGTGTCTGTGGTGTGGTTCTGCATGTGTGTGACATGTCTGTGGCAGGGAACTCTGTGGAGACATGTTAGGGTCACAGAGGTGTAATATGACACCAAGAGCCTGACTGGGTGAAAGGTTACATGATAGTGTGAATCATATCAGTAAGAGGTTGGACTGAATCTCATACAGAAAATGAAAATAATCTGTTGAAGATGTGATTTTTAATAGTTCTGCCTTTCATCCACAGGGACCTTTCTCGGTCACATACAGATTTGCACAAGTAGTACAAACTGATACCGACACGGACTCTGATTCCTGTGTCGACACTAGTGATTCCAGGGGAATAGGTCCCCCCATGCCGATTTTTCAAATCGACCTTGCCAGCTTCTCTTCCGGGAAGAGAGGCAGTAACAACGGCAATTCAACAATTATGTCAGGATCAGGTCATTGTCCTGGTACCCTTGGCACAGTAAGGAGAAGGTTTTTTTATTCAAGCCTCTTCGTAGTTCCGAAGCTGGACGGCTCGGTCAGACTGATTTTAAACCTGAAAATCTGAATCTCTACCTGAAAAGGTTCAAGTTCAAGATGGAATCCCTGAGGGTAGTGATTTCCAGTCTGGAAGAGGGGGACTTCATGGTGTCAGTAGACTTAAAAGTTGCTTACTTGCATGTTCCCATTTATCCTCCTCACCAAGCTTATCTGAGATTCGCAGTACAGGATTGCCATTACCAGTTTCAGACATTGCCGTTCGGACTCTCCACGGCACCGAGGGTATTCACCAAGGTGATGGCGGAGATGATGGTCCTCCTTTGTTAAAAAGGAGTCAATATAATTCCTTATCTGGACGATCTCCTGATAAAAGCGAGATCCAGGGAACAGTTGGTGCAGAACATCGCACTCTCCCTGTCAATACTCCAACAACACGGTTGGATCATGAATTTTCCAAAGTCGCAGTTGGAACCGACGATAAGATTGTCCTTTTTAGGGATGATTCTGGACACAGAAGTACGGAGAGTATTTCTTCCAGTGGAAAAGGCTCTGGAAATCCAGAAAATGGTCAAACAAATTTGAAACCAACAAACGTGTAGATCCATCAATGCATTCGGTTGTTGGAGAAAATGGTAGCAGCCTACGAGGCCATACAGTTTGGCCGATTTTATGCCAGAGTATTCCAGTGGGACCTGTTGGACAAGTGGTCCGGATGCCACCTACACATACACCGGAAAATAATCCTGTCCCCCAAAGCCAGGATTTCGCTCCTGTGGTGGCTACATAAGTTCTCACCTACTAGAGGGACGCAGGTTTGGGATTCACGACTGGGTCCTAATAACCACGGATGAAAGTCTCCGAGGCTGGAGAGCTGTCACACAGGGGGAAAGCTTCCAAGGAAAATGGTCAAGTCAGGAAGCCTGCCTTCACATAAACATTCTGGAATTGAGAGCCATTTACAACGGCCTTCTACAAGCGGTACATCTTCTTCAAGATCCTGTGCAGATCCAGTCGGACAATGTAACAGCAGTCGCGCACAGGCAAGGCGGAACGAAAAGCAGAGCGGCAATGGCAGAGGTGACAAGGATTCTCCTCTGAGCAAAAAGACATGTTAGAGCTCTGTTAGCAATTTTCATTCCGGGAGTGGACAACTGGGAAGAAGACTTCCTCAGCAGACACTCTCCTTCCAGGAGAGTGGGGCCTCCACCAAGAAGTCTTCGCAGAGGTGACGAGTCTTTGGGGAGTTCCTCAAGTAGACATGATGGCATCTCGTCTAAACAAGAAGCTTCAGAGATATAGTTCCAGGTCGAGAGACCCTCAAGCAATGGCAGTGGATACACTGGTGACCCAGTGGGTGTTTCGGTCGGTATATGTTTTCCCTCCACTTCCACTGATTCCAAAAGTTCTCAAAATAATAATAAGAACAAGAGTTTGAGCAATCTTCATTGCCCCAGACTGGCCAAGGAGGGCTTAGTATCCAGATCTTCAGGAGTTGCTCATAGAAGATCCTCGGCCTCTTCCTCCTCAAAAGGACCTACTACAGCAGGGGCCGTGTGTGTATCAAGACTTACCGCGGCTACGTTTGACGGCATGGCTGTTGAGTGTCGGATCCTAGCCCGAAAGGGTATTCCCAAGGAAGTCATCCCTACTCTTATTCAGGCCAGGAAAGGAGTAACGTCTAAACATTACCATCGTATTTGGAGAAAATATGTGTCTTGGTGTGAATCCAAGAAGGCTCCTATGGAAGAGTTTGAGTTGGGACGTTTTCTCCATTTTCTGCAGGCTGGTGTGGATGCGGGCCTTAGATTGGGGTCAATCAAGGTCCAGATTTCGGCCTTATAAGTTTTCTTTCAAAAATAATTGGCCTCCTTTCCAGAAGTTCAGACGTTCGTGAAAGGGGTTCTGCACATCCAGCCTCCATTTGTGCCTCCAGTGGCACCATGGGACCTTAATGTGGTGTTGCAGTTCCTTCAATCGGATTGGTTTGAGCCTCTACAAGAAATAGAGTGTAAGTTTCTCACTTGGAAAGTGGTGATGCTTTTGGCATTGGCATCCGCAAGGCAGGTGTCTGAATTGGGCGCCTTGTTCCACAAGAGCCCTAACCTGATCTTCCATGAAGATAGGGCAGAGTTGAGAACTCATCAACATTTACTTCCAAAGGTCGTTTGCTCTTTCCACATAAACCAACCTATTGTGGTGCCAGTTGCTACTGACACGTTCACTGAGTCAAAGTCTCTAGATGTGGTTAGAGCTTTGAAGATTTATGTCGCTAGAACAGCTCGAATACGGAAAACAGAGGTTTTGTTTGTCCTGTATGCTCCCAACAAGATTGGGTGTCCTGCTTCCAAGCAGACTATTGCGTGCTGGATCAGAGGTACGATTCAGCAAGCTCATTCTACGGCTGAATTGCCGTTACCGATGTCGGTGAAGGCCCATTCTACCAGGAAGGTGGCTGCTCCTGGGCGGCTGCCCGGGGGGTCTCGGCATTACAAATTTGCCGAGCAGCTACTTGGTCAGGGTCAAACACATTTGCAAAATTCTACAAGTTTGACACCTTGGCCGATGAGGACCTAAAGTTTGGTCAATCGGTGCTGCAGGGTCATCCGCACTCTCCCACCTGTACTAGAGCTTTGGTATAGACCCCATGGTCTTGATGTCGTCTCCAGCATCCTCTAGGACGTATGAGAAAATAGGATTTTGATAACCTACCGGTAAATCCTTTTCTCCTAGTCCATAGAGGATACTGGGCGCCCGTCCCAGTGCGTACTTTACCTGCAGTTTAGTTATTACAGTTACACAAGTTGTGTTATCTTGGTTTCAGCATGTTGCTGCAATTAGTTCATGCCTGTTGGCGTGTGTTATGTTGAATGCCATGTGTGCGGCATGGTTGAGGGTGTGAGTTGGAAGATATCTCACCACTAGTTAAGTAATTCCTTTCCTCTAAATGTCAGTCTTCCTGGGCACAGTTCCTACAACTGAGGTCTGGAGAAGGGGCATAGAGGGAGGAGCCAGTTCACACCCAATGAAAAGTCTTGAGTGCCCATGTCTCCTGTGGATCCCGTCTATACCCCATGGTCTTGATGTCGTCCCCAGCATCCTCTACGGACTAGGAGAAAAGGATTTACCGGTAGGTAATCAAAATCCTATTGTTCCAGATACAAAGTTACTTGCTTTTTTTTTACTTCCCAATCAGAATCAGGCCTTTACTAATAGATATGTGCAGGTTCAAATTTACCCGAATCTCAAAATGACATCTTGCTGGCTATTCGACTGTCACATGTTTTGGATGGCCAATAAAAAAAAATCTGATTAAATCCAAATTTGCGTTAAGAACCGAGTAAATCCAAACCCGCACACCTCTACTTAATACCAGTTGAGCATTGCTTAAATTCAATAGCCTACCTGACCATACACATCTTATGTATCCCTTCGTGGCTGACTGTGTGCATCACTTTCTGGTGTCAGTCTACTAATCTTTTAATGACTACTTCTAGTATGATAACACACAATGTTCTAAAACAAAAGTAATCTGAAACTGATTCCAGAAATATTACAGTGAGTTCAGTGTACTCCTCCGGCCTCCAGAGTCGTCTTATCTCAAGCTATTAAAGCGTCTTTGGTTTGTGGTCTCACTGGACATTTGTAATACACGGCATAATGCTTGGACAATTAACTCTCAGGACTGTCCCCACCATCCTGTTAAGTCCATGCCTCTGAGAATTCAGATTGTTATGGTTCCAGTGTCATATATTTCAGGAAAATGGATTAAGCATAATTACAAAAATCAGTCTCTTTCATTAGGATAGATCTGATCTGAGGACAGAACCGTATGTGTTTACGGAAGATAGATTATAAGCTTCATTTATATCAGGTTACTGTGATCCCAATTTGTTGAATGTTGTTAGACATATATAAAATAAGATTTTAATTACCTATCGGTAAATCCTTTTCTCGTACTCCATAAGGGATATCAGGGAGACTTAGTACGATGGGGTATAGATGGGGTCTAAAGGAGCCGGTGCACTTTAAATTTCTTCAACTGGGTGTGCTGGTTCCTCCCCTCTTTGCCCCATCCCACAGGCAGTTATAGGTAAAACAGTGCCTGAAGGAGAAAGGACATACTTGAGAGAAGGAACATAACAGAGTGATGAGATTTACACACCAGCATACCACTAACATAAAATGACCAGCAACGGCTGGCAACAAAACAGCAACAGCTGAGCAGGTAACCATAAAAAGAGAACCTGCAGAAAAGTCAACGCACAGAGGCGGGTGCCCAATATCCCTTATGGACTACAAGAAAAGGATTTACCGGTAGGTAATTTAAAATCCTATTTCTCTAACGTCCTACTGGATGCTGGGGACTCCGTAAGGACCATGGGGAATAGACGGGCTCCGCAGGAGACTGGGCACTCTAAGAAAGATTTAGTACTACTGGTGTGCACTGGCTCCTCCCTCTGCCCCTCCTCCAGACCTCAGTTAGAATCTGTGCCCGGAAGGAGCTGGGTGCATTTTAGTGAGCTCTCCTGAGCTTGCTAATAAGAAAGTATTTTAGTTAGGTTTTTTATTTTCAGAGAGCTTCTGCTGGCAACAGACTCTCTGCTACGTGGGACTGAGGGGAGAGAAGCAAACCTACTAACTGCGGCTAGGTTGCGCTTCTTAGGCTACTGGACACCATTAGCTCCAGAGGGATCGAACACAGGAACTTAACCTTGGTTGTCCGTTCCCGGAGCCGCGCCGCCGTCCCCCTCGCAGAGCCAGAAGACAGAAGCCGGCGGGTTGAAGCAAGAAGACGTCAAAATCGGCGGCAGAAGACTCCTGTTTTCATATGAGGTAGCGCACAGCACTGCAGCTGTGCGCCATTGCTCCCACACTAACCCACACACTCCGGTCACTGTAGGGCGCAGGGGGTGGGGGGGCGCCCTGGGCAGCAATTGAGTACCTCCTGGCAAAAAAGCAGCATATATACAGCTGGGCACTGTAATATGCATGAGCCCCCGCCATTATTTTTACACAAAATCGCGGGACAGAAGCCCGCCGCTGAGGGGGCGGGGCCTTCTTCCTCAGCACTCACCAGCGCCATTTTCTCTCCACAGTTCCGCTGAGAGGAAGCTCCCCAGGCTCTCCCCTGCAGAAGCACGATTGAGAGGGTGAAAAAGAGAGAGGGGGCACATAAATTTGGCGTAAAAACAATATATACAGCAGCTACTGGGTTAACACTAAGTTACTGTGTGATTCCTGGGTCATATAGCGCTGGGGTGTGTGCTGGCATACTCTCTCTCTGTCTCTCCAAAGGGCCTTGTGGGGGAACTGTCTTCAAATAGAGCATCCCCTGTGTGTGTAGTGTGTCGGTACGTGTGTGTCGACATGTCTGAGGTAAAAGGCTCCCTAAGGAGGAGATAGAGCAAATATGTGTGTGAGAGGGTGTCTCCGTCGACAACGCCGACACCTGTTTGGATATGTGTAAGTGCTAAGGTGAATTTATTGCACAAAAGATTAGAGAACAGACAGGAAATCTACCCATGTCTATCCCTATGGCACAGAGACCTTCAGAGTCTCACAATGTTCACTATCCAAAATAATAAACACTGATATCGACACGGAGTTTGACTCCAGTGTCGACTACGATAATGCAAAGTTACAGCCAAAATGGCAGAAAAGTATTCAATATATGATTATTGTAATAAAAGATGATTTGCATATCACTGATGACTCATCTGTCCCTGACACAAGGGTACACATGTTTAAGGGGAAGAAAGCTGAGGTAAATTTCCCTCCTCTCATGAGGAAAAAGAGCGGGAATCTCCAAACAAGAGACTGCAGCTTCCCACAAAGAATTTTCAGGCAGTATCCTTTCCCCACTAGGGCCAGGATGTGATGGGAATCTTCCCCTAGGGTGTCACGTTTGCCCAGAAGGTAGCCCTAGCTATTCTCAGGGATCCTGCAGATAGCGTGCACATTCTGGTACACTACTCAGACCGGCGATTGTGTCGGCATGGGCTTATAGCGCTGGAGCGGCGTGGACAGGTACCTTATCAGCAGAAATTGAGACCCTAGTATGTGTGTATATATATATATATATATATATATATATATATATATATATATATAGAGAGAGAGAGAGAGATATGAAAGATGCTGTCTTAAGAGATATATATAATCAAACATGCCCAAAGAGACATGAGTATACTGGGTCCTAGAGTCAAAGCTATGTCGATTTCTGCTTGACGTGTCCTGTAGAATATGCAATGGACAGATGATGCCAACTTAAGTGGCATATGGAAGGCTGAGGATTGTGTGGAGAAGGGTTCTCAGACTTTGTCTCCACGGCTATAGCTGGTAATTCGGATATTTTGCCTTATATTCCTGCACAGCCTAGGAAAGCACGTCATTATCAAATGCAGCTTTTCGAACAAAGAAACAAGAAAGGCCGAGATGCGTCCTTTCTTGCCAGAGGCAGGGCCAGAGGAAAGAAGCTGCACAACACAGCTAGTTCCCAGGAACAGAAGTCCTCCCCGGCCTCTATGAAAATCCACCGCATGTCGCTGGGGCTCCACAGACGGAGCTAGGCCCGGTGGGGGCACGCTTTCGTAAGTTCTGCAACAAGTGGGTTCACTCCCTGTTAGATCCCTGGGCAATAGATATTGTGTCTCAGGGATACAAGCTGGACTTTGAGAAGATGCCTCCTCACTGACGGCCCTGCCGGCTTCCCCCCACAAGAGGGAAACAGGGTTAACTGCAATTCACAAATTGTATCTTCAACAGGTGGTGGTCAAGGTTACCCTCCTTCGACAAGGAGGGGGTTATTATTCGACCATGTGGTAGTCCCGAAACCAGACGGTTCGGTCAGACCCATATTGAATTTAAAATCCCTGAACATATACCTGAAAAGGATCAAGTTCAAGATGGAATCGCTAAGAGCGGTCGTTACAAGCCTGAAAGGGGGAGATTTTATCGTGACTCGGGACATAAAGGAGGCATACCTTCATGTCCCCATTTATCCACCTCATCAGGCGTACCTCAGAATTGCGGTACGGGATTGTCATTACCAATTTCAGACGTTGCCGTTTGGTCTCTCCACGGCCCCGAGAATATTCACCAAGGTAATGGCAGAAATGATGGTGCTCCTGCGGAAGCAAGGTGTCACTATTATCACGTACTTGGACGATCTCCTCATAAAAGCGAGATCAAGAGAGCAGTGGCTGAACAGCGTATCACTTTCTCTGGAAGTGTAACGGCAACACGGCTGGATTCTATATATTCCAAAGTCGCAGTTGGTTCCTACAGCTCATCTGCCTCTCCTAGGCATGATCCTTGACACAGACCAGAAAAGGGTTTATCTCCCGATAGAGAGAGCTCAGGAGCTCGTGACACTGGTCAGGAATCTATTAAAACCAAAACAGGTGTCAGTGCATCACTGCACTCGAGTCCAGGGAAGGATGGTGGCATCATACGAGGCCATTCCTTTCGGCAGGTTCCATGAGAGGACCTTCTAATGGGACTTACTGGACAAAGTGGTCCGGATCACATCTTTAGATGCATCGGTTAATCACCCTATCCCCCGGGGCCAGGGTGTCTCTCCGGTGGTGGCTGCAGAGTACTCACCTTCTCGAGGGCCGCAGGTTCGGCATTCAGGACTGAGTCCTGGTGACCACGGATGCAAGCCTCCGAGGGTGGGGGGCAGTCACTCAGGGAAGAAGTTTCCAAGGGCTGTGGTCAAGTCAGGAGACTTGCCTTCACATCAATATCCTGGAAATAAGGGCCATATACAACGCCCTAAGTCAAGCGGAGACCCTGCTTCGCAACCAATCGGTGCTGATCCAATCAGACAACATCACCGCAGTGGCTCATGTAAACCGCCAAGGCGGCACAAGGAGCAGGGTGGCGATGGCGGAAGCCACCAGAATTCTTCGATGGGCGGAGAATCACGTACGAGCACTGTCAGCAGTGTTCGTTCCGGGAGTGGACAACTGGGAAGCAGACTTCCTCAGCAGGCACGACCTCCACCCGGGAGAGGGGGCACTTCATCAAGAAGTCTTCGCGCAGATTGTAGGTCGGTGGGAACTGCCACAGGTGGACATGATGGCATCCCGCATCAACAAAAAGCTACAGAGGTATTGCGCCAGGTCAAGAGACTCTTAGGCGATAGCTGTAGACGCACTGGTGACACCGTGGATGTTCCAGTCGGTTTATGTGTTTCCTCCTCTTCCTCTCTTACCCAAGGTGCTGAGAATCATAAGGAAAAGAGGAGTGAGAACAATACTCATTGTTCTGGTTTGGCCAAGAAGGACTTGGTATCCAGAGCTGCAAGAAATGCTCACAGAGGACCCATGGCCTCTGCCTCTAGGGCAGGATCTGTTGCAGCAGGGACCTTGTATGTTCCAAGACTTACCGCAGCTGCGTTTGACGGCATGGCGGTTGAACGCCGGATCCTAGTAAAAAAAAAAGGGATTCCGGATGAGGTTATTCCTACGCTGATAAAGGCTAGGAAGGACGTGACGGCTAAACATTATCACCGTATACGGCGAAAATATGTTGCTGGGTGTGAGGCCAGGAATGCCTCTACACAGGAATTCCAGCTGGGCCGTTTCCTTCACTTCCTACAGTCGGGAGTGACTTTGGGCCTA
Organism: Pseudophryne corroboree; assembly: GCF_028390025.1. NCBI lineage: Eukaryota > Metazoa > Chordata > Amphibia > Anura > Myobatrachidae > Pseudophryne > Pseudophryne corroboree. The sequence continues at coordinate 274,872,246 of NC_086446.1, forward strand.
GAATTGGGGTCCATTAAGGTCCAGATTTCGGCCCTATCCATTTTCATTCATAAAAAACTAGCTTCTCTACCTGAAGTTCAGACGTTTGTAAAGGGAGTGCTGCATATTCAGCCCCCTTTTGTGCCACCAGTGGCACCTTGGGATCTTAACGTGGTGTTGAGTTTCCTGAAATCACACTGGTTTGAGCCGCTTAAGACCGTGGAGTTAAAATATCTCACGTGGAAAGTGGTCATGCTATTGGCCTTAGCTTCGGCTAGGCGTGTGTCAGAATTGGCGGCTTTGTCATGTAAAAGCCCCTATCTGGTTTTCCATATGAACAGGGCAGAATTACGGACTCGTCCGCAATTTCTGCCAAAGGTGGTGTCATCTTTTCATTTGAACCAACCTATTGTGGTGCCTGCGGCTACTCGTGACTTGGAGGATTCCAAGTTACTAGATGTAGTCCGGGCTTTGAAGATTTATGTAGTCAGAACGGCTGGAGTCAGGAAAACTGACTCGCTGTTTATCCTGTATGCATCCAACAAGCTGGGTGCTCCTGCTTCAAAGCAAACTATTGCTCGCTGGATCTGTAACACGATTCAGCAGGCTCATTCTGCAACTGGCTTGCCGCCTCCAAAATCAGTAAAAGCCCATTCCACAAGGAAGGTGGGCTCTTCTTGGGCGGCTGCCCGAGGGGTCTCGGCATTACAGCTTTGCCGAGCAGCTACTTGGTCGGGTTCAAACACTTTTGCAAAGTTCTACAAGTTTGATACCCTGGCTGAGGAGGACCTTGTGTTTGCTCATTCGGTGCTGCAGAGTCATCCGCACTCTCCCGCCCGTTTGGGAGCTTTGGTATAATCCCCATGGTCCTTACGGAGTCCCCAGCATCCACTAGGACGTTAGAGAAAATAAGATTTTACTCACCGGTAAATCTATTTCTCGTAGTCCGTAGTGGATGCTGGGCGCCCGTCCCAAGTGCGGACTTCTTCTGCAATACTTGTATATAGTTATTGCTTAAATAAGGGTTATGTTATGGCTGCATCAGGTTTGTCTGATGCTCTGCTGTTGTTCATACTGTTGACTGGGTATGTTATCACAAGTTATACGGTGTGATTGGTGTGGCTGGTATGAGTCTTACCCTGGATTCCAAAATCCTTTCCTTGTAATGTCAGCTCTTCCGGGCACAGTTTCCTTAACTGAGGTCTGGAGGAGGGGCATAGAGGGAGGAGCCAGTGCACACCAGTAGTACTAAATCTTTCTTAGAGTGCCCAGTCTCCTGCGGAGCCCGTCTATTCCCCATGGTCTTTACGGAGTCCCCAGCATCCACTACGGACTACGAGAAATAGATTTACCGGTGAGTAAAATCTTATTTTCTCTGACGTCCTAGTGGATGCTGGGTACTCCGTAAGGACCATGGGGAATAGACTGGCTCCGCAGGAAACAGGGCACTCTTTAAAGAAAGACTAGGTACTACATCTGGTGTGCACTGGCTCCTCCCTCTATGCCCCTCCTCCAGACCTCAGTTAGAATCTGTGCCCGGCCTGAGCTGGATGCACTTAGTGGGCTCTCCTGAGTTCACTATAAAGAAAGTATTTGTTAGGTTTTTTATTTTCAGTGAGATCTGCTGGCAACAGACTTACTGCTACGAGGGACTTAGGGGAGAGAAGCAAACCTACCTGCTTGCAGCTAGCTTGTGCTTCTAAGGCTACTGGACACCATTAGCTCCAGAGGGATCGAACACAGGGCCCGACCTCGATCGTCCGTTCCCGGAGCCGCGCCGCCGTCCCCCTTGCAGAGCCAGAAGACGGAAGATTCCGGGAGAAAATCGGCGGCTGAAGACTCCGGTCTTCAATAAGGTAGCGCACAGCACTGCAGCTGTGCGCCATTGCTCCCACAGCACACCACACGCTCCGGTCACTGGTGGGTGCAGGGCGCTGGGGGGGGGGCGCCCTGGGCTGCAATTTGTATACCTTTTGGCATAAAAAGCACATAATACAGTGTATAACACTGTATATGTGCAAAAACCCCCGCCATTAACATTATAAAAAGCGGGAGAAGCCCGCCGCTGAAGGGGCGGGGCTATCTTCCTCAGCACAGCCAGCGCCATTTTCTCTTCACAGCTCAGCTGGAAGGACGCTCCCCAGGCTCTCCCCTGCAGTATACACTACGGAAAGGGTAAAAAAGAGACGGGGGGCACATAAATTTAGGCACAAATTGTGATATAAGCAGCTATAGGGGGAAAATTCACTTTGTGTATAGTGTATATCCCTCTGTTATATAGCGCTCTGGTGTGTGCTGGCATACTCTCTCTCTGTCTCCCCAAAGGACTTTGTGGGGTCCTGTCCTCAGTCAGAGCATTCCCTGTGTGTGTGTGCGGTGTGTCGGTACGGCTGTGTCGACATGTTTGATGAGGACGCTTACGTGGAGGCGGAGCAGGTGCCGATAAGTGTGATGTCGCCCCCTGTGGGGCCGACACCTGAGTGGATGGATATGTGGAAGGTATTAACCGACAGTGTCAACTCCTTGCATAAAAGGTTCGATGATGCAGCTTTGGGACAGCCGGCATCTCAGCCCGCGCCTGCCCAGGCATCTCAGAGGCCATCAGGGGCTCAAAAACGCCCGCTACCTCAGATGGCAGACACAGAGGTCGACACGGAGTCTGACTCCAGTGTCGACGAGGATGAGACAAATGTACAATCCACTAGGGCCATCCGATGTATGATTACGGCAATGAAAAATGTGTTGCACATTTCTGACATTAACCCGGTTACCACAAAAAAGGGTATTATGTTTGGGGAGAAAAAGCAGCCAGTGACTATTCCCCCATCTGATGAGTTAAATGAATTGTGTGAAGAAGCGTGGTGTTCCCCAGATAAGAAACTAGTGATTTCTAAGCGGTTACTAATGGCGTACCCTTTCCCGCCAACGGATAGGTTACGCTGGGAGACATCCCCTAGGGTGGACAAGGCGCTCACACGCTTATCAAAAAAGGTGGCACTGCCGTCTCAGGATACGGCCACCTTAAAGGAGCCTGCAGATAGAAAGCAGGAGGCTATCCTGAAGTCTGTGTATACACACTCAGGTACTATACTGAGACCTGCTATTGCTTCAGCATGGATGTGTAGTGCTGCAGCAGCATGGTCTGATTCCCTGTCAGATAACATTGATTCCCTTGACAGAGATACTATTTTGCTAACTATAGAGCATATTAAAGACGTAGTCTTATATATGAGAGATGCACAGAGGGACATTTGCCGGCTGGCATCTAGAATTAATGCAATGTCCATTTCTGCCAGGAGAGTATTATGGACTCGGCAGTGGACAGGTGATGCTGATTCTGAAAGGCACATGGAAGTTTTGCCTTATAAGGGTGAGGAATTGTTTGGGGACGGTCTCTCGGACCTCGTGTCCACAGCAACAGCTGGGAAGTCGACTTTTTTACCTCCGGTCCCCTCACAGCCTAAGAAAGCACCGTATTATCAAGTACAGTCCTTTCGGCCTCAGAAAGGCAAGCGGGTCAGAGGCGCGTCCTTTCTGCCCAGAGGCAGGGGTAGAGGGAAAAAGCTGCACCAGACAGCCAGTTCCCAGGAACAAATATCCTCCCCTGCTTCCACTAAGTCCACCGCATGACGCTGGGGCTCCACAGGTGGAGCCAGGTGCGGTGGGGGCCCGTCTCCGGAACTTCAGCGACCAGTGGGTTCGCTCACAGGTGGATCTCTGGGCTCTACAGGTATCTCAGGGATACAAGCTGGAGTTCGAGACGTCTCCCCCTTACCGTTACCTCACATCAGCCTTGCCTGCTACTCCCAAGGAAAGGGAGGTAGTACTGGCGGCAATTCACAAGCTGTACCTCCAGCAGGTGATAATCAAAGTTCCTCTCCTTCAACAGGGACGAGGTTACTATTCCACAATGTTTGTGATACTGAAACCAGACGGTTCGGTGAGACCCATTCTAAAATTGAAATCCTTGAACACTTATATAAGGAAGTTCAAGTTCAAAATAGAATCGCTCAGGGTGGTTATTGCAAGCCTGGAAGAGGGGGATATTATGGTGTCACTGGACATCATGGATGCTTACCTACATGTCCCCATTTACCCACCTCACCAGGAGTACCTCAGGGTTGTGGTACAGAACTGCCATTACCAATTCCAGACGTTGCCGTTTGGTCTGTCCACGGCACCAAGGGTGTGTTCCAAGGTAATGGCCAAAATGATGATACTCCTTCGAAAGAAGGGAGTTATAATTATCCCGTACTTGGACGATCTCCTTATAAAGGCGAAGTCCAAGGAGCAGTCGTTGATCGGAGTAGCACTATCTCAGGAAGTGCTACAACAGCACGGCTGGATTCTGAATATCCCAAAGTCGCAGCGGGTTCCTACGACGCGTCTGCTGATATTGGGCATGTTTCTGGACACAGAACAGAAGAAGGTGTTTCTCCCGGAGGAGAAGGCCAAGGAGTTGTCATCTCTGGTCAGAGACCTCCTGAAACCAAAACAGGTGTCGGTGCATCATTGCACGCGAGTCCTGGAAAAGATGGTAGCTTCTTACGAAGCAATTCCCTTCGGCAGGTTCCATGCAAGGAACTTTCAGTGGGACCTGTTAGACAAGTGAGGATCGCATCTTCAGATGCATCGGTTGATCACCCTGTCCCCGACGGCCAGGGTGTCTCTGCTGTGGTGGCCGCAGAGTGCTCATCTTCTCGAGGGCCGCAGATTCGGCATTCAGGACTGGGTCCTGGTGACCACGGATGCAAGCCTCCGAGGTTGGGGAGCAGTCACTCAGGGAAGAAACTTCCAAGGACAATGGTCGAGTCAGGAGACTTCCCTACACATAAATATTCTGGACCTAAGGGCCATTTACAATGCCCTAAGTCAAGCAGAACCCCTGCTTCAAAACCAGCCGGTGCTGATTCAGTCAGACAACATCACGGCTGTCGCTCATGTAAACCGACAAGGCGGCACAAGAAGCAGGATGGCGTTGGCAGTAGCCACAAGGATTCTCCGATGGGCGGAGTATCACGTGCTAACACTGTCAGCAGTGTTCATTCCGGGTGTGGCAAACTAGGAAGCAGACTTCCTCAGCAGGCACGACCTCCACCCGGGAGAGTGGGGACTTCATCCAGAAGTCTTCATGCAGATTGTGAACCGCTGGGAACGGCCACAGGTGGACATGATGGCGTCCCGCCTCAACAAAAAGCTAAAAAAGTATTGCGCCATTTCAAGAGACCCTCAGGCGATAGCTGTGGACGCACTAGTGACATCGTGGGTGTACCAGTCGGTTTATGTGTTCCCTCCTCTTCCTCTCATACCCAAGGTACTGAGGATAGTAAGTAAGAGAGGAGTAAGAACTATACTCGTAGTTCCAGATTGGCCAATAAGATCTTGGTACCCAGAACTACAAGAAATGATCTCGGAGGACCCATGGCCTCTGTCTCTCAGACAGGACCTGTTACTGCAGGGGCCCTGTCTGTTCCAAGACTTACCGCGGCTGCGTTTGAAGGCTTGGCGGTTGAACGCCGGATCCTAACGGAAAAGGGCGTTCCAGATGAAGTGATTCCTACGCTGTTAGAGGCTAGGAAAGACGCTGCCTGAAGTTCAGACGTTGTTAAGGGAGTGCTGTATATTCAGCCCCCTTTTGTGCCTCCAGTGGCACCTTGGGATCTCAACGTAGTGTTGGATTTCCTAAAATCACATTGTTTTGAGCCACTTCAGACCGTGGAGTTGAAGTATCTCACGTGGAAAGTGGTCATGTTTTTGGCTTCGGCTAGGCGTGTATCAGAATTGGCGGCTTTGTCATGTAAAAGCCCTTATCTGATCTTCCATATGGACAGGGCAGAATTGAGGATTCGTCCCCAATTTCTCCCTAAGGTGGTATCAGCGTTTCATTTGAACCAACCTGTTGTGGTGCCTGCGGCTACTCGGGACTTGGAGGATTCCAAGTTGCTGGACGTAGTCGGGGCTCTGAAAATCTATGTTTCCAGGACGGCTAGAGTCAGAAATACTGACTCGCTGTTTATCCTGCATGCACCCAACAAGCTGGGTGCTTCTGCTTCTAAGCAGACTATTGCTCGCTGGATCTGTAGCACGATTCAACTTGCACATTCTGCGGCTGGACTGCCGCATCCTAAATCAGTGGTTGTGTTTGCTCATTCGGTGCTGCAGAGTCAGCCGCACTCTCCCGCCCGTTTGGGAGCTTTGGTATAATCCCCATGGTCCTTACGGAGTACCCAGCATCCACTAGGACGTCAGAGAAAATAAGAATTTACTCACCGGTAATTCTATTTCTCGTAGTCCGTAGTGGATGCTGGGAGCCCGTCCCTAGTGCGGACTTCTGCAATACTTGTATATAGTTATTGCATAACTATAGGGTTATTGTTCTGAGCCATCTGTTGAATAAGGCTCAGCTATTGTTCATACTGTTAACTGGGTATAGTTATCACAAGTTGTACGGTGTGGCTGGTATGAGTCTTACCCTGGATTCCAAATCCTTTCCTAGTAATGTCAGCTCTTCCGGGCACAGTTTCCCTAACTGAGGTCTGGAGGAGGGGCATAGAGGGAGGAGCCAGTGCACACCAGATGTAGTACCTAATCTTTCTTTAAAGAGTGCCCAGTCTCCTGCGGAGCCCGTCTATTCCCCATGGTCCTTACGGAGTACCCAGCATCCACTACGGACTACGAGAAATAGAATTACCGGTGAGTAAATTCTTATTTTCTCATACGTCCTAGAGGATGCTGGGGACTCCAAAAGGACCATGGGGTATAGACGGGATCCACAGGAGACATGGGCACACTATAAGACTTTGAATGGGTGTCAGCTGGCTCCTCCCTCTATGCCCCTCCTCCAGACTTCAGTTAGACTCTGTGCCCAGAGAGACTGGACACACACTAGGGGTGCTCTCCTGAGTTTCTCTGAAAAGACTTTATGTTAGGTTTATTATTTTCAGGGAGACCTGTTGGCTACATGCTCCCTGCATCGTGGGAGTGAGGGGAGAGAAGCAGACCTACTTCTTCTGAGTTCAAGGACTCTGCTTCTTAGGCTACTGGACACCATTAGCTCCAGAGGGTCTGATCACTTGGTTCGCCTAGCTGCTCGTTCCCGGAGCCGCGCCGTCACCCCCCTCACAAAGCCAGAAGAAAGAAGCCAGGTGAGTTTTAGAAGAACAAGAAGACTTCAGTGACGGCAGAAGACATCAGATCTCTGAGGTACCGCGCAGCGCACCATTGCTCCCACACACACATGCAGCACTACATGGGTGCAGGGCGCAGGGGGGGGGGGCGCCCTGGGCAGCAATATACCTCTTGGATGTGACCTGGCAAAGTAATATACAGTGCTTAGGCACTGTATAATGACCCCCGCTAGTATAAAAATATACAAAAATATCGGGACTGAAGCGCGCCGAGAAGGGGGCGTGGCTTATCCCTCACAACTCTATACAGCACCATTTTCTCCTCTCAGAGATGCTGGGCCCGCCAAAACACTGTTAAACAGTTACCAGTGTAAAATGAGGGGGGGGGGGGGCACAGTTATTTAGTGCAATAATAGGTCAGCATGAAGCACTATATATATATATATATATATATATATGTATATATAATGAGCGTGTGTAAAATGAGTTGGTTAAAGTTTCTGTGTTTTCCCTGTCAGAAATCTGCCCTTTTTAACAATGTTGGTGGGTGTTTAGTACACGTGTTTCGACATGTGTGAGTGCTCTACCACAAACAGATATGGGAATCCCTCTGTCGGCATTGCCGACTTCAGATGATACTTGATTCATGAGATTAAGTGTCAGCAGGTCAGTAGTGTAAGCTTTTCTAAAGTACACACTGTTTGGGAGACACAGACGTATGTGGGTGACCCTATCGGCACCAACTATTAGGACTGGGTGTGCAATAATGTAAAAAACCTATACCTGTATCTCGAGCAGTAGCTCGAGAACAGATGTGGTAATATTTGTGGGGGCGTCCTAGTGAAATTAGGTATATATTTCCCTCAGACCCCTCGGGGTCACAAAAATGTGCTGGTCGCTCTGTTGATGAAGCTCTAGGTCAGCTGTGACAAGATGGTCTCGAATCCTCACGAGGGGTCCGAGTGTTTATTCTTCTCCCGCCGTGTATAGAATAAAGTGATTGTCAACCCCTGGTCTGTACGGGGCCCTGTCACAAAGGATCGTATACAGGAAGCTAAGTGATATTTTAATTATATGCTTTGATGATATTTGCATTACATACGCATAGGGGAGTGCTTGTATTCAGAAATGGTCGGTTACCTTGTTATCCGATAAAATCACCCTGGGGAGAAATGGGATATTCCTTGGGTCTTATCTAGAACATTGCAGCTTGCTGCCGTGCGACTACAAGAGGTATGCACTGACTCCGAGAAATACTGGAGTATCTTCCCTATGAAGGGATAATCTGGTTTGGAGATAACTTGGCTAAGTTGATCTCGGCAGATATCACGGGTAAGTCTACCTTCTTGTGCTATGTTCCATCACAACGGTTGGTGACGCATTTTTTTGTGGGATGCAGTCATTTTGACCGGTTGGATACCGTTTTTATTCCCCTTCTTTGTAGGTAGAGGAAGGTGAAAAGGTAAGAGGTCTGCAGCCTTTTCAACTTCGCAGAACCTGATATTGTCCTCTGTTTCTACCACATCCACTGCAGGTCGCTGGGTCTATCTTGCTGGAGCCCACACCGGTGGGAACTCGTCTAATACTCTTCAGTCAGTCCTGGAATGGACTTGACACAGTGAGTTAAGAATAGAGTCCAAAGGGGGACATACTCGAGTTTTTTCAAATGATTCCCCTCACTGAGTTTTCAAATAGATCTTACCGATTCTCCTCTGGAGAGGTAATATGCGACACCATACAAGAGTTGGGTCAGGATCAGGACATTGTCCTGCTGTCCCTGTCACAAAAAAAAAAGCTGCTATTCAAGCTTTTTCGTGCTTCAGAGCCCGGACAGCTCGGTCAGAACAATCCCAAAAAAGATTTCTACTCAAGAAATTGAACTACAAGATGGAATATCTCAGGGCAGGGATCTCCAACCTGTAAAAGAAGAAAGAGGGTTTCAATGCGGTGTCATCCGGATTAAGCTTACCTGGTTTTGCTATTCAGGATTGCCATTTCACCGGAGTGATGGCAGTATGATGGTTTTCCTTCTATAGTAAGAGCCATTATTATTCTGTACTTGGATGCTCTCCTGACTACGGCGAGGTCAAGAAACAAGTGGTACAATTCGTTGTTTCTCTCTGACAGTTCTTTAACACAAAGGAAAGGTAAAGAACAAAGTGGGCGCTATTTATTAAAAATCGGTGGTTAAATAGAGCAATTAATGTTTTTAAAGTTGCTCACACTTTTCTAGCTGCCCACAACTGGGGATCTGGACATCCACCAATTCTAGAGTACAATCAAAAAATAAAAATGATGTAGGCGCTCCAAAAAGATAGATTAGCAACAGCTGCTGGTTTTGTAAATATACAAATTTTAATATAATATTTCTTAGGTAATTGCTGTACAACTTAGATCCTAAGTATCTCAATATAAAGACAAATAAACAAATTAATAAAACATTTTTAAAAAACAACAAATGTCCAAAAACTCAGAGCTTGCTGGCAGTCATAAAAGTAGCCTGTTGGATAGCATGGTTAGCATGCATAAGCCGGCTGTTAGTGATCGTTTAGTAATTTAGGCACATTGAGCTCAATAGCAAATTTAATAGAAGCAGTTCTTTGCTTAATATAGCCTATTTATACTTCACCAAGTTCGAGCTGATCATATGAAAGTCCAGTGATGTGTAGCATGCAATGACTGCAGACGGATATTATTTACGTCTGTATTGCATCTGTGAGTAACTCTCACTTACTCCGCTGGCTGCTTTGTAGATAGGCCGCTCGGCGGCGGTTCCCCGGAGTGGGGGCTTCTGCCTTGTTGGTAATGGCCTGCGCCGACGGGCGCCGTTTGTTTGCCAGGGAGAGCCGTGTGGACAGCAAGCCCAGAGCTGCAGGAGACGCTGTGCTAGGCCGCGATCAGCGGCTTCCGGGTTCGGGGCTTCCGGCTTCCGGTTGCGTTCCGCAGTCAGAATTCAGTCAGCTGACGCGTTTTTCCACCTCTCAAAGGGGCGGTTTCATCAGAGGTATGACTGAGAGTGTTCCCAGTCTCTATTTATACCAGCTTCCATTTCCTCATTAGTTACTAATAAGAGAGGTTATTTTTAACCCTTTTTATGCATTGCCATCAAATTGTAATAAAAAGACCAGCAGTTGGACAACATTAGTCATATATAGAATATATTTTAAAAATACATAATCTACTTAGTATTATTACTTGCCTTTGCTATTAAAAAAAAAAATATATATATATATAAGAATATATGTATATATGTGAAATAAATAGATACATAATTTTTTCACAAAGTACATAAATATACAAATCTACAAATATGACTACAAAACCACATTGGAATGCCTGACAGCGAGAGACCCCACAAATACGAATTCCTTTAAAGCTTCATACTCTTAATTTTATTATTTGCTAGCTAGCGACATTAATATAAACATACAAGAGTTAAGTGTAAATTATCTCTGTGTTTCCAACTGTGTATTTAATTAACACTTTAACCTGTTCCATATAGGTGCATTAGTAACGTTCACACCTGGGAAAAAAACAGTTATGCAAACAAATGTAGGGACAGATAGTTAATCTAAAACGACACATTGGTTAGTAAACAACCAATACATTTGTCAGAAACAAATGTATTGGGATTCAAGTAATAATAATTCCACTAAATGGGCTAATTTAAATGAGCATTCAATATTCATACATTAATTACATCTGGAAAATCTTGACCATAAGTCCCCAAAGACCCTTAAGTCTGCGGGGGCTAAATATAAACCGAAATGTAAAGATGAGAGGGAGGATTCATAACTTGACATAACAACCATTGCCCTTTTGCTGCCTAATTGCAGCAAAGGTGGAAGTACATTTATATTACAGGGAGAGAAGGAGAAGGATGTATAGAAGAGGGACTGGTGCTAGGAAGCAGATGGACCCAATAGAAAACAGGGGACATATACTAATAGCATGGGCATTAGATATTGTTCAATTCTATATTTTCATTGAGGCCGTGTGGTTCAAGCGTCCTCAGACGAAAAATCCAGAAGGCCTCCCTTCTACAGAGTAGGGTGAACCGATCCCCACCCCTTTCTGTTATTCTGGCTTGTTCTAAAGCTGTTACACAAATGTTGGCTAAACCACCTTGTTCACAAGAACTAGTATGTCTAGACAGACTGTGCAGTGAACATTTCTTGAATATATTCCTTCTATGTTCCATAAACCGCACCCGCAGTTTCCTGATGGTGCGGCCTACATACTGCATACCACAACCGCATTCCACCAAATAGACTACATAGGTGGAATTGCAGGTCAAAAACTGTGGTATAGTGAACTCTTCACCTGTGGTTTTCGATCTGCACAGCTTGTTGCTAGGGTTTATGTTACAAGTTAGACATCTAGATAAGGCACATTTAAAAAATCCCTGAGGTTTTTGCCTAAGCCAATCAGAGGAATTTGCCCCTATGGTAGTAACACCAGTGGTTACTTCCCCACCAGATCCTCTCTGTCCTGTGTTCTTTTTAGCTATTCTGATATTCCTATTTGGATTAAACATACTAGGTGCTAATTTGGATTGAAGAGATTCTGATTTTTTATACACTACCTTTATTTTGGTACCAATGTCTGGTTCTAATAGGGGATCAATCCTGAGTAAAGGAGTATTCTTATGAATAATCTGTATTATTTGAGCAGCATGTGTGTTGTATTGTGTAACAAACACACAGTTATCTCTAAGGGTACCTAATTCCTCACGTTTATTCAGAACTTTTTTAGATTCATTGTCCCCTAACAAGGTAGTTCTATCTCTAAGTTCTACCTCTTTGAGGGCTTTCCTCAATACATAATCAGGATAGCCTTGATCTTGAAAGGCCGTATAGATCTTAAATGCCTCTTCCTTATAACTAGTTTCCTTGGAACAATTTCTCTTGAGCCTAAGAAACTGGCTCTTCGGAATATTGTTTCGCCAGGCTTGAAGATGACTACTACTGTATCTCAAAAAGTTGTTAGTGTCAACTGTTTTGAAATGCGTTTCAGTGTGTATACAGTCATCTGTAGACAGGAGCGCAATATCCAGAAAAGTGTTAGAGTAAGGGTGAGTAGTATGAGTAAATTTAAGACCATAACTATTACTGTTAAGGTGGGTGACAAAACTGTGAATTGAATCTACATCCCCATCCCAAATGAAAAATAGATCGTCTATATATCATCCGTAGAGGACCAGGTTCGCCCCAAGGTCCGCCCCCCAGATGAGCTCTTGTTCGAGCGCACCCATATACAGGTTGGCGTAGCTCGGGGCGAACCTGGTCCCCATGGCGGTCCCACGTGACTGCAAATAATATTTGTGCGCAAAAGTCAAATAATTGTGCTCAAGGATAAACTTTATGGATGCCACCAAGAAGGTTCTGAGTTGTTCAGAAACCGTGATGTCCCTATCCAAGATTTTCGAAATTACTTCAATTCCCTTAGCATGTGGGATGTTAGAGTATAAAGACTCCACATCGCACGTTAAGAATTGGTAGGAACTTCTCCATTTTATGTCTTTAAGCATATTCAAGAACTGGGTTGTGTCCTTAATATAGGATTTCAGTTGTGTCACATAACCCTGTAAGTGGGTATCCACAAAGTGTGACAAATTAGAAGTTATTGACCCAATACCCGAAATTATAGGATGCCCAGGAGGTGAAGTGAGTGTCTTGTCAATCTTGGGCAAATGATAATAAACTGGGGTGAGAGGGAAAAAGAAAAAGTCGTGTATCCCTGGATATTGCGCCCCTGTCCTGTGCCTCATCCAACAGTGTTCCAAGCTCTCTTTGAAAAAGCGCTGTGGGGTTAGTGGGTAGTATCACATAGAAGCAGGTATTTGTTAATTGTCTGTTTGCCTCTTTAGTATAATCCGATGTATCTTGTAGCACTACACCTCCCCCCTTATCAGCCATTTTAATGGTTATATTAGTATCTGACATTAAGACCTTGATTGCCCTCCTTTCACTAGCCGTTAAATTATCTTTAAGTGGATTTTTCTCGGCGGATATGCAAAGTTGCCTAAAGTCTTCCATAGTGGTATTGTAAAAACCCACTATGGATGGACCTTTAAATTGTAGGGGATAGAAATCAGACTTTTTCTTAAAAAGTCTTTTATCTTTAGTTGTTTCATTTATTGAAAAAATCTTTGTGGGTGTAATTGTCCCTTCTGGGTTCTCCAATAGAAGATCCTCCAGGGTCTCGACTGCTGCTCTGTCTGACTCATCCAATAATATTGGTAATATGTCTTCATTATCTTTTTTAGATTTCAATTTCTTATATGCAAAGTAGCGTTTTATACTCAGGTTCCTCGTGAATCTATTAAGATCAACGAACAAGCTAAATAGGTTTGGCTTCTTTGCAGGTGCGTATTTCAAGCCTTTGTTCAACAAGGTTTTTTCAGAGTCAGTCAATTCCCTGGAGGATAAGTTAAATATACCCTTTGTGTTTAATACTGTCTGATTTTTTCCTTTTTTGCCGTTTTCCTCCCCTGCATCCTCTGAATCCCTTTCTCTCCCTCTTTTGGTGTAATTCATATGGGGTCTGTTTAAAGAATTTCTTTTTTGGGGACTCAACTCCAAAAAATGAGCCTGGTCGCTTTCTCGAGTATTCTCCTAACTCTGTAAGGGTTTTTTTGGTTTAGCTCCTCCCCTGACAATAGAAGCTGGGGAATACTCATCTCTTGTTAGGCATTCATACCTATTTTGCAAAACAACTCCCCGTGGGTCCCTACTGGGACTACCTCTGTATGATACATTCCTCCTCCTCGTCATCTTCCACTTCCCCGTGGTACTCCTTGATCTATTTCTTACATTTGTATAGTTTGGCCCCTTATTAGAAGACTCCCTAGTATAGTTCCTATTGACTGATCTGGAGTACTCACGTTGCCTATTGTAAGATCTAACCGTGTCAGTTTCATAATCCCCTCTATCTCATTCTAATTTCTTAGTTTTATTAGAAATGACCATTTGTTCATAGTCTTCAATCTTTTTATTGACTCTTAGGTCCCTTTCTGAGAATTCTGCATCATTCTCAAAGGGCTTTAGTAACTCTTGTAAGCGTTCAATTTCAGTCTGTATGACTTTAACCTTTGAACTCCTATACTGAACGAGGTGCTCCATGAGTTTAAACGAGCAATCGTCCAGTATAGAGTTCCAGCTAGCCAGGAATTCTGCATCATCTTTAAACTATGCCGATTTAAACAAACAAAGCCCTCTCGGGATGCATTTGTTATCTATATATCTTTGTAAAGTTGATTGGTCCCACCAGTGGCGTGTTTCAGCCATACATAATGTTTCTAATTTGTTAAATAGTTTATGCATATCATTACTTGTAATAATTGGAACACTTGTTTGTCCCTTTACTGGTTCCTGGGTATACTTCTGTCGCCTTTCTAGCCTCTCTGTCAGACACCTCAATGTGGTCATTTTACAAAACAAGCAGCCACACAAGCAGACCCCAACAGGGGGAAAAAGGAAAGGAAAAGAACAAAGTGGGCGCTATTTATTAAAAATCGGTGGTTAAATAGAGCAATTAATGTTTTTAAAGTTGCTCACACTTTTCTAGCTGCCCACAACTGGGGATCTGGACATCCACCAATTCTAGAGTACAATCAAAAAATAAAAATGATGTAGGCGCTCCAAAAAGATAGATTAGCAACAGCTGCTGGTTTTGTAAATATACAAATTTTAATATAATATTTCTTAGGTAATTGCTGTACAACTTAGATCCTAAGTATCTCAATATAAAGACAAATAAGTTAACAAAAATTTTTTAAAAAACAACAAATGTCCAAAAACTCAGAGCTTGCTGGCAGTCATAAAAGTAGCCTGTTGGATAGCGTGGTTAGCATGCATAAGCCGGCTGTTAGTGATCGTTTAGTAATTTAGGCACATTGAGCTCAATAGCAAATTTAATAGAAGCAGTTCTTTGCTTAAAATAGCCTATTTATATTTCACCAAGTTCGAGCTGATCATATGAAAGTCCAGTGATGTGTAGCATGCAATGACTGCAGATGGATATTATCTACGTCTGTATTGCATCTGTTAGTAACTCTCACTTACTCCGCTGGCTGCTTTGTAGATAGGCCGCTCGGCGGCGGTTCCCCGGAGTGGGGGCTTCTACCTTGTTGGTAATGGCCTGCGCCGACGGGCGCCGTTTGTTTGCCAGGGAGAGCCGTGTGGACAGCAAGCCCAGAGCTGCAGGAGACTCTGTGTTTGGCCGCGATCAGCAGCTTCCGGTTCGGGGCTTCCGGTTGCGTTCCACAGTCAGAATTCAGTCACCTGACGCGTTTCTCCACCTCTCAAAGGGGCAGTTTCATCAGAGGTATGACTGAGAGTGTTCCCAGTCTCTATTTATACCAGCTTCCATTTCCTCATTAGTTACCAATAAGAGAGGTTATTTTTAACCCTTTTTATGCATTGCCATCAAATTGTAATAAAAAGACCAGCAGTTGGACAACATTAGTCATATATAGAATATATTTTCTCTGACGTCCTAAGTGGATGCTGGGGACTCCGTCAGGACCATGGGGAATAGCGGCTCCGCAGGAGACAGGGCACAAAAGTAAAGCTTTAGGATCAGGTGGTGTGCACTGGCTCCTCCCCCTATGACCCTCCTCCAAGCCTCAGTTAGGTTTTTGTGCCCGTCCGAGCAGGGTGCAATCTAGGTGGCTCTCTTAAGGAGCTGCTTAGAAAAAGTTTTTAGGTTTTTTATGTTCAGTGAGTCCTGCTGGCAACAGGCTCACTGCATCGAGGGACTTAGGGGAGAGAAGTTCAACTCACTTGCGTGCAGGATGGATTGGCTTCTTAGGCTACTGGACACCATTAGCTCCAGAGGGAGTCGGAACACAGGTCTCACCCTGGGGTTCGTCCCGGAGCCGCGCCGCCGACCCCCCTTGCAGATGCTGAAGATTGAAGGTCCAGAAACCGGCGGCAGAAGGCTTTTCAGTCTTCATGAAGGTAGCGCACAGCACTGCAGCTGTGCGCCATTGTTGTCACACACTTCACACCATGGGTCACGGAGGGTGCAGGGCGCTGCTGGGGGCGCCCTGGGCAGCAATGTATAATGCCTTTTATGGCTAAAAAATACATCACATATAGCCCTTGAGGCTATATGGATGTATTAAACCCATGCCAGATATCTCAAACTCCGGGAGAAAAGCCCGCCGGAATAGGGGGCGGGGCTTATTCTCCTCAGCACACAGCGCCATTTTCCTGCTCAGCTCCGCTGTGAGGAAGGCTCCCAGGACTCTCCCCTGCACTGCACTACAGAAACAGGGTAAAACAGAGAGGGGGGGCACCTTTTTTGGCGATATTTTATATATTTAAGCTGCTATAAGGATACAACACTTATATAAGGTTGTTCCCATATATATTATAGCGCTTGGGTGTGTGCTGGCAAACTCTCCCTCTGTCTCCCCAAAGGGCTAGTGGGGTCCTGTCTTCGATAAGAGCATTCCCTGTGTGTCTGCTGTGTGTCGGTACGTGTGTGTCGACATGTATGAGGACGATGTTGGTGTGGAGGCAGAGCAATTGCCGATAATGGTGATGTCACCCCCCAGGGAGTCGACACCGGAATGGATGGCTTTGTTTATGGAATTACGTGATAATGTCAGCACATTACAAAAATCAGTTGACGACATGAGACGGCCGGAAAACCAGTTGGTACCTGCCCAGGCGTCTCAGACACCGTCAGGGGCTGTAAAACGCCCTTTACCTCAGTCGGTCGACACAGACCCAGACACGGACACTGAATCTAGTGTCGACGGTGAAGAAACAAACGTATTTTCAAGTAGGGCCACACGTTATATGATCACGGCAATGAAGGAGGCTTTGCATATCTCTGATACTGCAAGTACCACAAAAAGGGGTATTATGTGGGGGGTGAAAAAACTACCTGTAGTTTTTCCTGAATCAGAGGAATTGAATGATGTATGTGATGAAGCGTGGGTTAACCCAGATAGAAAAGTGCTAATTTCAAAAAAGTTATTGGCATTATACCCTTTCCCGCCAGAGGTTAGGGCGCGCTGGGAAACACCCCCTAGGGTGGATAAGGCGCTCACACGCTTATCAAAACAAGTGGCGTACCGTCTCCTGATACGGCCGCCCTCAAGGATCCAGCTGATAGGAGGCTGGAAACTACCCTAAAAAGTATATACACACATACTGGGGTTATACTGTGACCAGCCATCGCCTCAGCCTGGATGTGCAGTGCTGGGGTGGTCTGGTCGGATTCCCTGACTGAAAATATTGATACCCTGGATAGGGACAGTATTTTATTGACTATAGAGCAATTAAAGGATGCTTTTCTTTATATGCGAGATGCTCAGAGGGATATTTGCACTCTGGCATCGAGAGTAAATGCGATGTCCATATCTGCCAGAAGAAGTTTATGGAAGCGACAGTGGTCAGGTGATGCGGATTCTAAACGACATATATTTGGCGTCGGTCTATCGGATCTGGTGGCCACGGCAACTGCCGGAAAATCCACCTTTTTACCTCAGACCCCCTCCCAACAGAAAAAGACACCGTCTTTTCAGCCGCAGTCCTTTCGGTCCTATAAGAACAAGCGGGCAAAAGGACAGTCATATCTGCCCCGGGGCAGAGGAAGGGGTAAGAGAGGACAGCAAGCAGCCCCTGCCCAGGAACAGAAGCCCTCCCAGGGTTCTGCAAAGCCCTCAGCATGACGCTGGGGCTTTACAAGCGGACTCAGGAGCGGTGGGGGGTCGACTCAAGAATTTCAGCGCACAGTGGGCTTGCTCACAGGTGGACCCCTGGATCCTGCAGGTAGTATCTCAGGGTTACAGGTTGGAATTCGAGAAGTCTCCCCCTCGCCGGTTCCTAAAGTCTGCTTTGCCAACGTCTCCCTCAGACAGGGCGACGGTATTGGAAGCCATTCACAAGCTGTTTTCTCAGCAGGTGATAGTCAAGGTACCCCTCCTACAACAAGGAAAAGGGTATTACTCCACGCTATTTGTGGTACCGAAGCCGGACGGCTCGGTAAGACCTATTCTAAATCTGAAATCTTTGAACCTGTACATACAGAAATTCAAATTCAAGATGGAGTCACTCAGAGCAGTGATAGCGAATCTGGAAGAAGGGGACTTTATGGTGTCCCTGGACATAAAGGATGCTTACCTGCATGTCCCAATTTGCCCTTCACATCAAGGGTACCTCAGGTTCGTGGTGCAAAACTGTCATTATCAGTTTCAGACGCTGCCGTTTGGATTGTCCACGGCACCTCGGGTCTTTACCAAGGTAATGGCCGAAATGATGATTCTTCTTCGAAGAAGAGGCGTATTAATTATCCCTTACTTGGACGATCTCCTGATAAGGGCAAGGTCCAGAGAACAGCTGGAGGACGGAGTAGCACTAACCCAATTAGTGCTGCAACAACACGGGTGGATTCTGAATTTTCCAAAATCTCAGTTGACACCGACAACACGTCTGCTGTTCCTGGGAATGATTCTGGACACGGTTCAGAAAAAGGTATTTCTTCCGGAGGAGAAAGCCAAGGAGTTATCCAAACTTGTCAGGAACCTCCTAAAACCAGGAAAAGTGTCTGTGCATCAATGCACAAGAGTCCTGGGAAAGATGGTGGCTTCTTACGAAGCGATTCCATTCGGCAGATTCCACGCACGAACTTTTCAGTGGGATCTGTTGGACAAATGGTCCGGATCGCATCTGCAGATGCACCAGCGGATAACCTTATCACCACGGACAAGGGTGTCTCTTTTGTGGTGGTTGCAGAGTGCTCATCTGTTAGAGGGCCGCAGATTCGGCATACAGGACTGGGTCCTGGTGACCACGGATGCCAGTCTGAGAGGCTGGGGAGCGGTCACACAGGGAAGAAACTTCCAGGGAGTATGGTCAAGCCTGGAGATGTCTTTTCACATAAATATACTGGAGCTAAGAGCGATTTACAATGCTCTAAGTCTGGCAAAACCCCTGCTTCAGGGTCAGCCGGTGTTGATCCAGTCGGACAACATCACGGCAGTCGCCCACGTAAACAGACAGGGCGGCACAAGAAGCAGGACAGCAATGGCAGAAGCTGCAAGGATTCTTCGCTGGGCGGAAGATCATGTGATAGCACTGTCAGCAGTGTTCATTCCGGGAGTGGACAACTGGGAAGCAGACTTCCTCAGCAGACAACACCCGGGAGAGTGGGGACTTCATCCAGAAGTCTTCCACATGATTGTGAACCGTTGGGAAAAACCAAAGGTGGATATGATGGCGTCCCGCCTCAACAAAAAACTGGACAGGTATTGCGCCAGGTCAAGAGACCCTCAGGCAATAGCTGTGGACGCTCTGGTAACACCGTGGGTGTTCCAGTCAGTGTATGTGTTCCCTCCTCTGCCTCTCATACCAAAAGTACTGAGAATTATACGGCAAAGGGGAGTAAGAACGATACTCGTGGCTCCGGATTGGCCAAGAAGAACTTGGTA
The DNA here is from genome assembly GCF_028390025.1 of Pseudophryne corroboree. Taxonomy (NCBI): domain Eukaryota; kingdom Metazoa; phylum Chordata; class Amphibia; order Anura; family Myobatrachidae; genus Pseudophryne; species Pseudophryne corroboree. The sequence goes on from NC_086446.1 coordinate 274,891,800, forward strand.
CCCGGAACTTCAAGAGATGCTCACGGAGGATCCGTGGCCTCTACCTCTAAGACGGGACCTGCTTCAGCAGGGACCGTGTCTATTCCAAGACTTACCGCGGCTGCGTTTGACGGCATGGCGGTTGAACGCCGAATTCTAAGGGAAAAAGGCATTCCGGAAGAGGTCATTCCTACACTGGTAAAAGCCAGGAAGGAGGTGACTGCACAACATTATCACCGCATTTGGAGAAAATATGTTGCGTGGTGTGAGGCCAGGAAGGCCCCCACGGAGGAATTTCAACTGGGTCGATTCCTACATTTCCTGCAAACAGGATTGTCTATGGGCCTCAAATTGGGGTCCATTAAGGTTCAAATTTCGGCCCTGTCGATTTTCTTCCAGAAAGAATTGGCTTCAGTTCCTGAAGTCCAGACTTTTGTAAAAGGAGTACTACATATACAGCCCCCGTTTGTGCCCCCAGTGGCACCGTGGGATCTTAATGTAGTTTTGGATTTTCTCAAATCCCATTGGTTTGAGCCACTCAAATCGGTGGAGTTGAAATATCTTACATGGAAAGTAACCATGCTACTGGCCCTGGCTTCAGCCAGGAGAGTATCAGAATTAGCGGCTTTATCATATAAGAGCCCATATCTGATTTTCCATTCGGACAGGGCAGAACTGCGGACGCGTCCTCATTTTCTGCCTAAGGTGGTGTCAGCGTTTCACCTGAACCAGCCTATTGTGGTGCCTGCGGCTACTAACGATTTGGAGGACTCCAAGTTGTTGGACGTGGTCCGGGCATTGAAAATATATATTTCAAGAACGGCTGGAGTCAGAAAGTCTGACTCGCTGTTTATATTGTATGCACCCAACAAGCTGGGTGCTCCTGCTTCTAAGCAGACGATTGCTCGTTGGATTTGTAGCACAATTCAACTTGCACATTCTGTGGCAGGCTTGCCACAACCAAAATCTGTCAAGGCCCATTCCACAAGGAAAGTGGGCTCATCCTGGGCGGCTGCCCGGGGGGTCTCGGCATTACAACTCTGCCGAGCAGCTACGTGGTCGGGGGAGAACACGTTTGTAAAATTCTACAAATTTGATACCCTGGCTAAAGAGGACCTGGAGTTCTCTCATTCGGTGCTGCAGAGTCATCCGCACTCTCCCGCCCGTTTGGGAGCTTTGGTATAATCCCCATGGTCCTGACGGAGTCCCCAGCATCCACTTAGGACGTCAGAGAAAATAAGATTTTACTTACCGATAAATCTATTTCTCGTAGTCCGTAGTGGATGCTGGGCGCCCATCCCAAGTGCGGATTGTCTGCAATACTTGTACATAGTTATTGTTACAAAAAAATCGGGTTGTTATTGTTGTGAGCCGTCTGTTCAGAGGCTCCTACGTTTGTCATACTGTTAACTGGGTTCAGATCACAAGTTGTACGGTGTGATTGGTGTGGCTGGTATGAGTCTTACCCGGGATTCAATATCCTTCCTTATTGTGTACGCTCGTCCGGGCACAGTATCCTAACTGAGGCTTGGAGGAGGGTCATAGGGGGAGGAGCCAGTGCACACCACCTGATCCTAAAGCTTTACTTTTGTGCCCTGTCTCCTGCGGAGCCGCTATTCCCCATGGTCCTGACGGAGTCCCCAGCATCCACTACGGACTACGAGAAATAGATTTATCGGTAAGTAAAATCTTATTTTAAAAATACATACTCTACTTAGTATTATTACTTGCCTTTGCTATTAAAAAATATATATATAAGAATATATGTATATATGTGAAATAAATAGATACATAATTTTTTCACAAAGTACATAAATATACAAATCTACAAATATGACTACAAAACCACATTGGGATGCCTGACAGCGAGAGACCCCACAAATACGAATTCCTTTAAAGCCTCATACTCTTAATTTTATTATTTGCTAGCTGGCGACATTAATATAAACATACAAGAGTTAAGTGTAAATTATCTCTGTGTTTCCAACTGTGTATTTAATTAACACTTTAACCTGTTCCATATAGGTGCATTAGTAACGTTCACACCTGGGGGAAAAACAGTTATGCAAACAAATGTAGGGACAGATAGTTAATCTAAAATGACACATTGGTTAGTAAACAACCAATACATTTGTCAGAAACAAATGTATTGGGATTCGAGTAATAATAATTCCACTAAATGGGCTAATTTAAATGAGCATTCAATATTCATACATTAATTACATCTGGAGAAACTTGACCATAAGTCCCCAAAGACCCTTAAGTCTGCGGGGGCTAAATATAAACCGAAATGTAAAGATGAGAGTGAGGATTCAGGATTTAACACAAAGAATCGCTGTTGATCCCAACGACACAGAAGTCGGAGTTGGGAATAAATTTAGATACTGATCTGTTAAGAGTTTGTTTTTTCCTGTGGAAAGAGATCTGATGATCCAGAGTCGGATCAGATTTGCAACAGTGTAAACCCGTCGATGGGTTCCGTTGATGCAGAAGATGGTTGCGGCCTACGAGGCCAGTCGGTGAGCAGGTCAAATGCCAGAGTTGTTTTTGCGGGACCAGTTGGACATGTGGTCCGGGTCTTACCTGCACATGCACCGGAAAATAATCCTATTTCTCTGACGTCCTAGTGGATGCTGGGAACTCCGAAAGGACCATGGGGAATAGCGGCTCCGCAGGAGACTAGGCACAAAAGTAAAAGCTTTAAGACTAGCTGGTGTGCACTGGCTCCTCCCCCTATGACCCTCCTCCAAGCCTCAGTTAGATTTTTGTGCCCGAACGAGAAGGGTGCAATCTAGGTTGCTCTCCTGAGCTGCTTAGAGTAAAAGTTTAAATTAGGTTTTTTATTTTCAGTGAGTCCTGCTGGCAACAGGCTCACTGCATCGAGGGACTAAGGGGAGAAGAAGCGAACTCACCTGCGTGCAGAGTGGATTGGGCTTCTTAGGCTACTGGACATTAGCTGCAGAGGGACGATCACAGGCCCAGCCATGGATGGGTCCCAGAGCCGCGCCGCCGTCCCCCTTACAGAGCCAGAAGAGTAGAAGAGGTACGGAAAATCGGCGGCAGAAGACGTCCTGTCTTCAATAAGGTAGCGCACAGCACCGCAGCTGTGCGCCATTGCTCTCAGCACACTTCACACTCCGGTCACTGAGGGTGCAGGGCGCTGGGGGGGGGGGGGGCGCCCTGAGACGCAATAAAAATACCTTATATGGCAAAAAAAAAAATACATCACATAAAGCTCCTGGGCTATATGGATGCATTTAACCCCTGCCAGGATACATAGAAAAACGGGAGATAAGGCCGCCGATAAGGGGGCGGAGCCTATCTCCTCAGCACACTGGCGCCATTTTCCCTCACAGCTCCGTTGGAGGGAAGCTCCCTGGCTCTCCCCTGCAGTCACTACACTACAGAAAGGGTTAAAAAAGAGAGGGGGGCACTAATTAGGCGCAGTATAAACAATACAGCAGCTATAAGGGGAAAAACACTTATATAAGGTTATCCCTGTATATATATAGCGCTCTGGTGTGTGCTGGCAAACTCTCCCTCTGTCTCCCCAAAGGGCTAGTGGGGTCCTGTCCTCTATCAGAGCATTCCCTGTGTGTGTGCTGTATGTCGGTACGTTTGTGTCGACATGTATGAGGAGAAAAATGATGTGGAGACGGAGCAGATTGCCTGTAATAGTGATGTCACCCCCTAGGGGGTCGACACCTGAGTGGATGAACTGTTGGAAGGAATTACGTGACAGTGTCAGCTCTGTATAAAAGACAGTGGTTGACATGAGACAGCCGGCTACTCAGCTTGTACCTGTCCAGACGTCTCATAGGCCGTCAGGGGCTCTAAAGCGCCCGTTACCTCAGATGGCAGATATAGACGCCGACACGGATACTGACTCCAGTGTCGACGGTGAAGAGACAAATGTGACTTCCAGTAGGGCCACACGTAACATGATTGAGGCAATGAAAAATGTTTTACTCATTTCTGATAATACGAGTACCACCTAAAAGGGGTATTATGTTCGGTGAGGAAAAACTACCTGTAGTTTTCCTGAATCTGAGAAATTAAATGAGGTGTGTGATGATGCGTGGTTTTCCCCCGATAACAACTGATAATTTCTAAAATGTTATTGGCATTATATCCTTTCCCGCCAGAGGTTAGGGTGCGTTGGGAAACACCCCCTAGGGTGGATAAAGCGCTCACACGCTTGTAAGGGCTCTACCCTCTCCTGAGATGGCCGCCCTTAAGGATCCTGCTGATAGAAAGCAGGAGGGTATCCTAAAATGTATTTACACACATACTGGTGTTATACTGCGACCAGCAATCGCCTCAGCCTGGATGTGCAGTGCTGGGTTGGCGTGGTCGGATTCCCTGACTGAAAATATTGATACCCTAGATAGGGACAGTATATTTTTGCCTATAGAGCATTTAAAAGATGCATTTCTATATATGCGTGATGCACAGCGGAATATTTGCCGACTGGCATCAAGTCTAAGTGCGTTGTCCATTTCTACCAGTAGAGGGTTATGGACACGACAGTGGTCAGGTGATGCGGATTTCAAACGGCATTTGGAAGTATTGCCTTATTAAGGAGAGGAGTTATTTGGGGTCGGTCTTTCAGACCTGGTGGCACTGGCCACGGCAACAGCTGGGAAATCCACGTTTGTACCCCAGGTCGCCTCTCAACATGAGAAGACGCCGTATTATCAGGCGCAGTCTTTTCGTGGACAAGCGGGCAAAAGGTTCCTCATTTCTGCCCCGTGACAGAGGGAGAGGAAAAAAGCTGCAGAAATCAGCCAGTTCCCAGGAACAGAAACCCTCTCCCGCCTCTGCCAAGCCCTCAGTATGACGCTGGGGCTTTACAAGCAGAATCAGGAACGGTGGGGGGCCCGTCTCAATGAATTTCAGCGCGCAGTGGGCTCACTCGCAAGTAGACCCCTGGATCCTTCAGGTGATATCTCAGGGGTACAAATTGGAATTCGAGACGTCTCCCCCTCGCCGTTTCCTAAAGTCGGCTTTACCGATGTCTCCTTCTGACAGGGAGACAGTTTTGGAAGCCATTCACAAGCTGTATTCCCAGCAGGTGATAATCAAGGTACCCCTCCTGCAACAGGGAACGGGGTATTATTCCACACTGTTGTGGTACCGAAGCCGGACGGCTCGGTGAGACCGATTCTAAATCTAAAATCTTTGAACACTTACATACAGAGGTTCAAATTCAAGATTGAGTCACTCAGAGCAGTGATTGCGAACCTGGAAGAAGGGGACTACATGATGTCTCGGGACATCAAGGATGCTTACCTTCATGTCCAAATTTACCCTTCTCACCAAGGGTACCTCAGGTTTATGGTACAGAACTGTCACTATCAGTTCAGACGCTGCCGTATGGATGGTCCACGGCACCCCGGGTCTTTACCAAGGTAATGGCCGAAATGATGATATTCCTTCGAAGGAAGGGAATTTTAGTTATCCCTTACTTGGACGATTCCCTGATAAGGGTAAGATCCAGGGAACAGTTGGAGGTCGGTGTAGCACTATCTCAGGTAGTGTTGCGGCAGCACGATTGGATTCTCAATATTCCAAAATCGCAGCTGGTTTCGACGACTCGTCTTCTGTTCCTAGGGATGATCCTGGACACAGTCCAGAAAAAGGTGTTTCTCCCGGAGGAGAAAGCCAGGGAGTTATCCGAGCTAGTCGGGAACCTCCTATAACCGAGCCAAGTCTCAGTACATCAATGAAATGGTTCTGGGAAAAATGGTGGCTTCCTACGAAGCAATCCCATTCGGCAGATTCCACGCGAGAACTTTCCAGTGGGACCTGCTGGACAAATGGTCCAGGTCGCATCTTCAGATGCATCAGCGGATAACCCTGTCACCAAGCACAAGGGTGTCTCTCCTGTGGTGGTTGCAGAGTGCTCATCTTCTAGAGGGCCGCACATTCAGGACTGGGTCCTGGTGACCACGGATGCCAGCCTGCGAGGCTGGGGAGCAGTCACACAGGGAAGGAATTTCCAGAGCTTATGGTCAAGCCTGGAGACATCACTTCACATAAATATCCTGAAGCGAAGGGCCATTTACAATGCTCTAAGCTCAGCAAGACCTCTGCTTCAAGGTCACCCGGAGTTGATCCATTCGGACAACATCACAGCAGTCACCCACGTAAACAGACAGGGTGACACAAGAAGCAGGGGGGCAATGGCAGAAGCTGCAAGGATTCTTCGCTGGGCGGAAAATCATGTGATAGCACTGTCAGCAGTATTCATTCCGGGAGTGGACAACTGGGAAGCAGACTTCCTCAGCAGACACGACCTCCACCCGGGAGAGTGGGGACTTCACCCAGAAGTCTTCCACATGTTTATAAAACTCGACAAGTATTGCGCCAGGTCAAGGGACCCTCAGGCAATAGCTGTGGACGCTCTGGTAACACAGTGGGTGTACCAGTCAGTGTATGTGTTCCCTCCTCTGCCTCTCATACCCAAGGTACTGAGAATTATAAGATGGAGAGGAGTAAGCACTATATTCGTGGCTCCGGATTGGCCAAGAAGGACTTGGTAACCGGAACTTCAAGAGATGCTCACGGAGGATCCGTGGCCTCTACCTCTAAGAAGGGACCTGCTCCAGCAAGGACCCTGTCTGTTCCAAGACTTACCGCGGCTGCGTTTGACGGCATGGCGGTTGAACGCCGGATCCTGAAGGAGAAAGGCATTCCGGATGAAGTCATTCCTATCCTGATCAAAGCCAGGAAAGATATAACCGCAAAACATTATCACCGCATTTGGCGAAAATATGTTGCGTGGGGCGAGGCCAGTAAGGCCCCGACGGAGGAATTTTTAAACTAGGTCGATTCCTACATTTCCTGCAAACAGGAGTGTCTATGGGCCTGAAATGGGAGTCCATTAAGGTTCAAATTTCGGCCCTGTCAATTTTCTTCCAAAAAGAACTAGCTTCAGTCCCTGAAGTTCAGACGTTTGTGAAAGGGGTACTGTATATACAGCCTCCTTTTGTGCCTCCAGTGGCACCTTGGGATCTAAATGTAGTTTTTGGGTTCCAAAAGTCACATTGGTTTGAACCACTTAAATATGTGGAGTTACAATATCTCACATGGAAAGTGGTCATGCTGTTGGCCCTGGCCTGGGCCAGGTGCGTGTCAGAATAGGCGGCTTTATCCTGTAAAAGCCCTCATCTGATTTTCCATTCGGACAGGGCGGAATTGAGGACTTGTCCTCAGTTTCTCCCTAAGGTGGTTTTCAGCGTTTCACCTGAATCAACCTATTGTGGTGCCTGCGGCTACTAGGGACTTGGAGGACTCCAAGTTGCTAGACGTTGTCAGAGCCCTGGAAATATAGGTTTCCAGGACGGCTGGAGTCAGAAAATCTGACTCGTTGTTTATTCTGTATGCACCCAACAAGCTGGGTGCTCCTGCTTCTAAGCAGACTATTGCTCGTTGGATTTGTAGTACAATTCAGCTTGCACATTCTGTGGCAGGCCTGCCACAGCCAAAATCTGTAAAAGCCCATTCCACAAGGAAGGTGGGCTCATCTTGGGTGGCTGCCCGAGGGGTCTCGGCTTTACAACTTTGCCGAGCAGCTACTTGGTCAGGAGCAAATACGTTTGTAAAATTCTACAAATTTGATACCCTGGCTGAGGAGGACCAGGAGTTCTCTCATTTGGTGCTGCAGAGTCATCCGCACTCTCCCGCCCGTTTGGGAGCTTTGGTATAATCCCCATGGTCCTTACGGAGTCCCCAGCATCCACTTAGGACGTTAGAGAAAATAAGAATTTACTTACCGATAATTCTATTTCTCGTAGTCCGTAGTGGATGCTGGGCGCCCATCCCAAGTGCGGATTGTCTGCAATACTGGTACACAGTTATTGTTACCAAAAAAATCGGGTTATTGCTGTAGTGAGCCATCTTTTCTAGAGGCTCCTCTGTTATCATGCTGTTAACTGGGTTTAGATCACAAGTTATATGGTGTGATTGGTGTGGCTGGTATGAGTCTTACCCGGGATTCAAAATCCTTCCTTATTGTGTACGCTCGTCCGGGCACAGTATCCTAACTGAGGCTTGGAGGAGGGTCATAGGGGGAGGAGCCAGTGCACACCAGGTAGTTCTAAAGCTTTACTTTTGTGCCCAGTCTCCTGCGGAGCCGCTATTCCCCATGGTCCTTACGGAGTCCCCAGCATCCACTACGGACTACGAGAAATAGAATTATCGGTAAGTAAATTCTTATTTTCTCTGACGTCCTAGTGGATGCTGGGAACTCCGTAAGGACCATGGGGAATAGCGGCTCCGCAGGAGACTGGGCACAACTAAAGAAAGCTTTTGGACTACCTGGTGTGCACTGGCTCCTCCCACTATGACCCTCCTCCAGACCTCAGTTAGAATCCTGTGCCCGGCTGAGCTGGATGCACACTAGGGGCTCTCCTGAGCTCCTAGAAAGAAAGTATATTTAGGTTTTTTATTTTACAGTGAGATCTGCTGGCAACAGACTCACTGCAGCGAGGGACTAAGGGGAGAAGAAGCGAACCTACCTAACTGGTGGTAGCTTGGGCTTCTTAGGCTACTGGACACCATTAGCTCCAGAGGGATCGACCGCAGGAACCGGGCTTGATGTTCGGTCCCGGAGCCGCGCCGCCGGCCCCCTTACAGAGCCAGAAGCAAGAAGTGTTCCGGAAAATCGGCGGCAGAAGACTTCAGTCTTCACCAAGGTAGCGCACAGCACTGCAGCTGTGCGCCATTGCTCCTCATGCACACCTCACACTCCGGTCACTGATGGGTGCAGGGCGCTGGGGGGGGGGGGCGCCCTGAGCAGCAATATTAAGACCTTGGCTGGCAAAATAATCACAATATATAGTCCCAGAGGCTATATATGTGATAAATACCCCTGCCAGAATCCATAAAAAAGCGGGAGAAAAGTCAGCCGAAAAAGGGGCGGGGCTATCTCCCTCAGCACACTGGCGCCATTTTCTCTTCACAGTGCAGCTGGAAGACAGCTCCCCAGGCTCTCCCCTGTAGTTTTCAGGCTCAAAGGGTTAAAAAGAGAGGGGGGGGGGGGCACTAAATTTAGGCGCAATATTGTTTATACAAGCAGCTATTGGGGAAAATTCACTCAGTTATAGTGTTAATCCCTACATTATATAGCGCTCTGGTGTGTGCTGGCATACTCTCTCTCTGTCTCCCCAAAGGGCTTTGTGGGGTCCTGTCCTCAGTAAGAGCATTCCCTGTGTGTGTGCGGTGTGTTGGTACGGCTGTGTTGACATGTTTGATGAGGAGGCTTATGTGGAGGCGGAGCAGATGCCGATAAATGTGATGTCGCCCCTGGGGGGCCGACACCAGAGTGGATGGATAGGTGGAAGGTATTAACCGACAGTGTCAACTCCTTACATAAAAGGCTGGATGACGTAACAGCTGTGGGACAGCCGGCTTCTCAGCCCGCGCCTGCCCAGGCGTCTCAAAGGCCATCAGGGGCTCAAAAACAAAAAACAAAAAACGCCCGTTACCTCAGATGGCAGACACAGATGTCGACACGGAGTCTGACTCCAGTGTCGACGAGGTTGAGACATATACACAATCCACTAGGAACATCCGTTGCATGATCCCGGCAATAAAAAATGTGTTACACATTTCTGACATTAACCCAAGTACCACTATAAGAGGGTTTTATGTTTGGGGAGGAAAAGCAGGCAGTGTTTTGTTCCCCCATCAGATGAGTGAATGAAGTGTGTGAAAAAGCGTGGGTTCCCCCGATAAGAAACTAGTAATTTCTAAAAAGTTACTGATGGCGTACCCTTTCCCGCCAGAGGATAGGTTACGCTGGGAGATATCCCCTAGGGTGGATAAGGCGCTCACACGTTGTCAAAAAAGGTGGCACTGCCGTCTTAGGATACGGCCACTTTGAAGGTACCTGCTGATAAAAAGCAGGAGGCTATCCTGAAGTCTGTATTTACACACTCAGGTACTAGACTGAGACCTGCAATTGCCTCAGCATGGATAGTGCTGCTGCAGCGTGGTCTGTGACCCTGTCAGACAGGGATCCTATTTTACTAACATAAGAGCACATTAAAGACGTCGTCTTATATATGAGGGATGCACAGAGGGATTTTTTGCCGGCTGGCATCCTAAATTAATGCAATGTCCATTCTGCCAGGAAGGTATTAGAGACCCGGCACTGGACAGGTGATGCTGACTTTAAAAGGCACATAGAGATTCTGCCTTATAAGAGTGAGGAATTGTTTGGGGATGGTCTCTGGGACCTCATATCCACAGCAACAGCTGGGAAGAAAACCTTTTTTACCTCCAGGTTTTCCTCACAGCCTAAGAAAGCACTGTATTATCGGGTACAGTCCTTTCGGCTTCAGAAAAGCAAGCGGGTCAAAGGCGCTTCCTTTCTGCACAGAGACAAGGGAAGAGGGAAAAAGCTGCACCAGTCAGCCAGTTCCCAGGATCAAAATTCTTCCCCCGCTTCCTCTGAGTCCACCGCATGACGCGGGGGCTCCACAGGTGTAGCCAGGTGCGGTGGGGGGCGCGTCTCGAGAACTTCAGCGTCCAGTGGGCTCGCTCACAGGTGGATCCCTGGGTTTTGCATGTAGTATCACAGGGATACAAGCTGGAGTTCGAGGCGACTCCCTCTCGCCGTTACCTCAAATCAGCAAGCTGTACTTCCAGCAGGTGAAAATAAAGGTACCCCTCCGTCAACAAGGCCGGGGTTACTATTCCACAATGTTGTGGTACCGAAACCAGACGGTTCGGTGAAATCCATTCTAAAATTGAAATCCTTGAACACTTATATACGAAGGTTCAAGTTAAAAATGAAATCGCTCAGGGCGGTTATTGCAAGCCTGGACGAGGGAGATTACATGGTATCTCTGGACATCAAGGATGCTTACCTGTATGTCCCCATTTACTATCCTCACCAGGAGTACCTCAGTTTTGTGGTACAGGTTTGTCGTTACCAATTCCAGACGTTGCCGTTCGGTCTGTCCACGGCACCGAGAGTATTTACCAAGGTAATGGCCGAAATGATGATTATACTCCTTCAAAATAAGGGAGTTTTTAATTATCCCGTACTTGGACGATCTCCTGATAAAGGCGAGGTCCAAGGAGCAGTTATTGGTCGGGGTAGCACTATCTCGGGAAGTGCTACAACAGCACAGCTGGTTCCTACGACACGTCTACTGTTCCTGGGGATGGATCTGGACACAGACCAGAAAAAAGGGTTTCTCCCGGAGGAGAATGCTGAGGAGCTGTCATCTCTAGTCAGAGGCCTCCTGAAACCAAGACAGGTGTCGGTGCATCACTGCACGCGAGTCCTGGGAAAAATGGTAGCTTTCTACGAAGCAATGCCATTCGGCAGGTTCCATGCAAGAGCTTTTCAGTGGGACCTGTTGGACAAGTGGTCCGGATCGCATCTTCAGATGCATCGGCTGATAACCCTGTCCAAGGACCAGGGTATCTCTGCCGTGGTGACTGCAGGGTGCTCGTCTTCGAGAGGGCCGCAATTCGGCATACAGGACTGGGTTCTGATGACCACGGATGCCAGCCTTCGAGGCTGGGGGGCAGTCACACAGGGAAAAAACTTCCAGGGACTATGGTCGAATCAGGAGATTTCCCTACACATAAACATTCTGGAACTGAGGGCCATTTACAATGCCCTAAGTCAAGCAAGACCCCTGCTTCAAAACCAGCCGGTACTGATTCAGTCAGACAACATCACGGCGGTCGCCCATGTAAACCAACAGGGCGGCACAAGAAGCAGGATGGCGATGGCAGAAGCCACAAGGGTTCTCCGATGGGCGGAAAATCATGTGTTAGCACTGTCAGCAGTGTTCATTCCCGGAGTGGACAACTGGGAAGCAGATTTTCTCAGCAGACACGACCTCCACCCGGGAGAGTGGGGACTTCATCCGGAAGTCTTCCAAATGATTGTACACCATTGGGAAAGGCCACAGGTGGACATGATGGCGTCCCGCCTCAACAAAAAGCTAAAAAGATATTGCGCCAGGTCAAGGGACCCTCAGGCGATAGCTGGGGACGCTCTGGTGACACCGTGGGTGTACCAGTCGGTGTATGTGTTCCCTCCTCTGCCTCTCATACCTAAGGTACTGAGAATAATAAGAAGGAGAGGAGTAAGAACTATGCTCGTGGTTCCGGATTGGCCAAGAAGAGCTTGGTACCCAGAACTTCAAGAAATGATCTCAGAGGACCCATGGTCTCTGCCGTTCAGACAGGACCTGCTGCAGCAGGGGCCTTTTCTGTTCCAAGACTTACCGCGGCTGCGTTTGGCGGCATGGCGGTTGAACACCGGATCCTAAAGGAAAAAGGCATTCCGGTAGAAGTCATTCCTACGCTGATTGGGGCTAGGAAAGATGTGACCGCAAAACATTATCACCGCATATGGTGAAAATATGTTGCTTGGTGTGAGGCCAGGAAGGCCCCAACAGAAGAATTTCAACTGGGTCGATTTCTGCACTTCCTACAGTCAGGAGTGACTATGGGCCTAAAATTGGCTTCCATTAAGGTCCAGATTTCGGCTCTGTACATTTTCTTCCAAAAAGAACTGGCTTCACTGCCTGAAGTTCAGACTTTTGTTAAGGGAGTGCTGCATACTCAGCCTCTTTTTGTGTCTCCGGTGGCACCTTGGGATCTCACCGTGGTGTTGAGTTTCCTAAAGTCACATTGGTTCGAGCCACTTAAAACCGCGGATCTAAAATATCTCACGAGGACAGTGGTAATGCTTTTGGCCTTGGCTTTGGCCAGGCGTGTGTCAGAATTGGCGGCTTTGTCATGTAAAAGCCCGTATCTGATTTTCCATATGGATAGGGCAGAACTGAGGACTCGTCCCCAGTTTCTCCCTAAGGTGGTATCAGCGTTTCACTTGAACCAACCTATCGTAGTGCCTGCGGCTACTAGGGACTTGGAGGATTCCACGTTACTGGACGTAGTCAGGGCCTTGAAAATTTAAGGTTTCCAGGACGGCTGGAGTCAGGAAAACTGACTCGCTATTTATCCTGTATGCACCCAACAAGCTGGGTGCTCCTGCTTCGAAGCAGACGATTGCTCGCTGGATTTGTAGCACAATTCAGCTTGCGCATTCTGCGGCTGGACTGCCGCATCCTAAATCAGTGAAAGCCCATTCCACGAGGAAGGTGGGCTCTTCTTGGCCGGCTGCCCGAGGGGTCTCGGCTTTACAACTTTGCCGAGCTGCTACTTGGTCAGGGTCAAACACGTTTGCAAAATTCTACAAATTTGATACCCTGGCTGAGGAGGACCTTGAGTTCTCTCATTCGGTGCTGCAGAGTCATCCGCACTCTCCCGCCCGTTTGGGAGCTTTGGTATAATCCCCATGGTCCTTACGGAGTTCCCAGCATCCACTAGGACGTCAGAGAAAATAAGATTTTACTCACCGGTAAATCTATTTCTCGTAGTCCGTAGTGGATGCTGGGCGCCCGTCCCAAGTGCGGACTGTCTGCAATACTTGTATATAGTTATTGCCTAACTAAAGGGTTATTGTTATGAGCCATCTGTTGGTGAGGCTCAGTTATATTTCATACTGTTAACTGGGTATAATATCACGAGTTATACGGTGTGATTGGTGTGGCTGGTATGAGTCTTACCCGGGATTCAAAATCCTTCCTTATTGTGTCATCTCTTCCGGGCACAGTATCCTAACTGAGGTCTGGAGGAGGGTCATAGTGGGAGGAGCCAGTGCACACCAGGTAGTCCTAAAGCTTTCTTTAGTTGTGCCCAGTCTCCTGCGGAGCCGCTATTCCCCATGGTCCTTACGGAGTTCCCAGCATCCACTACGGACTACGAGAAATAGATTTACCGTTGAGTAAAATCTTATTTTATTTTTTTTACGAAAGGTGCACAATGAAGCCCAGCACGGATCTCACAGATCCGGCCGAGATTCATTGTGGTAATGTCGGCAGTGTTTAACAATTCACTCCCGTAAAACACTGCCAAAAAATACGAATGACATCGACATCGGAAAATACGAAAATGCAGAATACAACAGCTTAGTAAATTAGTCGTAATAAATTCAAAAAATTGCAATTTTACACTTTCGATGTCATTCGTGTTTGAACTTTAACCTCATTCGGAAAAATACGAATTTTAGTAAATATACCCCAATGTGTGGGTGTATTGTTTTCTCTTATGGGATGCAGTGTTTTGCGATGTATAGCGCACATTCATGGGATATGGTAATAAGAGGTGCAGGCATTTACAATATATATTAGAGCGGGCATTTTAAATATTTGTGAGAAATCAATTTGGCATTCATACTTGACATAGATCTTCAAGGCTCGCACAGCATCCAATGCCTTCGGAGGAGCAGAAGTGGCAGAAGTTGACGGAACCACAATAGGCTGATTCAAGTGGAATGTAGAGACGACCTTCGGCAGGAACTGCTGCCTAGTCCTGAGCTCCACTCTGTCCTCATAAAAGACCAAGTCGGGGCTTTTACACGATAAGGCCCCCAATTCTGAGACACGCCTAGCAGAAGCCAGGGCCAATAACATCACCGTCTTCCACGTGAGGTTCTTGTCTTCCACCATCATCAGAGGTTCAAACCAGGAGGACTGTAGAAATTCCAACACTACATTCAAATCCCAGGGTGCCGTGGGCGGCACAAAGGGAGGTTGTATGTGAAGTACCCCTTGCAAGAAGGTCTGAACTTCTGGCAACACTGCCAGTTTCTTCTGGAAGAAAATTAAGAGATTTGAAATCTGGACCTTAATGGAACCCAGGCGTAAGCCCTTATCCACACCAGCCTGTAGGAAACATCCCAAGTGGAACTCCACAGACCTATACGTGCATTCCTCGCACCAAGGGGTATATTTACTAAGGTCCCGATTTTGACCGATTTGCTGTTTTTTCTTCAAAGTGTCATCTCGGGAATTTGATAAACAAAAATCTCGGTAGTGATGAGGGCATTCGTATTTTTTTGGAAGTCAAAGAAAAAAAATACGAATGAATACACCATCGGTCAAATACGCCTGTTATTTGATACAACTCGGTAATTTACTAAAAATTCTATTTCACAACACTGCTGGCAATAGCCAAACAACTGCCGTGAAAAAATACAAATCGTAAAAAAAAAAGCAGTTTTAAAATAGACCTGCTTTTTTTTACCGTGTTCTGATAGGCATGCACGGATCAGTGAGATCCGTGCATGTTTATCAGTGGGAAGGGGTGTGAAAGTGCTTTGCGGTCAGCGGTTGACCGCGAGTAACCTCAACCGCTGACCGCAAAGTTCCCACCATTGGATACAATGGAGCGCCTATGCGCTACATTGTATCTCTGCCGTGCGCAGCCTGACTGACAGCTCAGGAGCGCACAGCCAATCAGGAGAGTGCCACGACGTAGCGCTCCTTGATTGGCTGAAGGGACCCTCTTTGACAGGAGTCACGGGGGGTCCCGGCAGTCGGGGAAAGGGGTCCCATGTGTAAACATGGGGCCCCTTTCAGTGCGTGGTTCGAGTTTTTCGGTTTGTTTTTTTGCCAATTACGTGGATTACAAGTAGAAGAGGACCGATCTACACTGGATTGTGCGAGTATAATTTTATTCACAGGTACCCCGTGGATTCTACATGGAGAAGTGGACCGACCCTCGTGTGAACATAGGTAAGTATGTATGTATGTATGTGTGCATGTATGTAATAAAATTTTACTATCACGGTGTGTGTGTTCTGTGTATTGTTGGGTATTTTTTTGTAGTAGTACTACAGGTACCAGCGGGCCCGTTTTTCCACCGCATGCTGGTACTTGTGGTTCTCCAAGTACCAGCTTGCGGGGGAGGCTTGCTGGGACTTGTAGTACTGCTACAAAAAACAATATTCTTTTTTTTACACTTGGCTATCAGCCCCCCATCTGCCGCCCTTGGATGGGGTGACAGCCTCGGGCTTCACCCCTGGCCCTTGGGTGGCTGGAGGGGGGGGACCCCTTGATTTAAGGGGACCCTACTCCTCCAGGGTACCCCGGCCAGGGGTGACTAGTAAGTGATTTAATGCCAGGGCCGCAGGGAACTATATAAAAGTGTCCCCCAGCTGTGGCATTATCTCTCTGACTAGTGGAGCCTGGTGCTGGTGTTAAAAATACGGGGGACCCTTACGCTTTTTGTCCCCCGTATTTTTGGCACCAGGACCAGGCGCAGAGCCCGGTGCTGGTTGATCAAATATGGGGGAACCCCTGTAAATTTTTTTCCCATATTTTTTCAACCAGGACCGGCTCAAAGAGCCTGAGGCTGGTTTTGCTTAGGAGGGGGGACCCCACGCATTTTTTTTCTAGATTTTTAACACTTTAATTTTTTTTTTTTTTAAAGGTGCACAATGAGGCACTGCACGGATCTCACAGATCCTGCCGAGATTCATTGTGTTAATGTCGGCAGTGTTTTACTATTCACTCCCGTAAAACACTGGCCGAAATTACGAATGACATCGACATCGGAAAAAACGAAAATGCAGAATACGACAGCTTAGTAAATGTGGCGTAAAAAATTCAAAAAGTTGCAAATTCACGCATTCGATGTCATTCGAGTTTGAACTTTAACCTCATTCAGAAAAATACGATTTTTAGTAAATATACCCCCAAGGGACATATTTTAAGGCTGAACAAGGTTGTTTTAGAAGGGTTGTTTTAAAAGAGTTAAGAAAATATTACAATATAGACTTACCCAGGACTTGCATAGTGGCTGTATCTTTGCCATTTATTTAAGGGCTGTGCTGGACCAATGTGACGATTGCTCTCCTTTCTCAGCAGGTAATCTGCACTTAACATTTGGAGTTTGGGTCTGCTTAGAATATACATGCTGCACTGATATTTTTATTATATTAGATAATCTACACTCATCATTTGGAGTTTAGGTCTGCTTAGAATATACATGCTGCAGTGATAATTTTATTATATTAGGTAATCTACACTCATCATTTGGAGTTTGGGTCTGCTTAGAATATACATGCTGCAGTGATATTTTTATTAAATTAGGTAATCTACACAGTCATATTTTATATCATGAACTATATTGTATTCTAGGATGATACTTTATTTAAAATTTGAAATAGTTGGTAATCTCCTATCTCAGTGTTTGTTTTAGTTGAGTTTTATGGCATGCTCTGTAACTGGGGGTGGGGTGTTAGGGCTGGATTGCAATTATTAGACACACATGGATACTTACCATTCATAAGGAAAGATGCTAGGCTGAACAGGGTTGTTTTAGAAGGGTTAAGAAAATATTACAATATAGACTTAACCAGGTCTTAAGCAGGACAAAACAGACGGAAACACCCAACCAATGTTGCAACAAAGAACCACCCTTCCTTTCATCCTCAATCAAAATCATCTGTGCATTTAAGCGTATCTTTCCAACTATAATCCTCATGACCTCTAAAGGCCAGTACTCACTGGCAGATGTGGGGAAAGATGTGTGCTCAGCACACATCTCTCCCCCCGCTCAGCACAGCGCGAGGTGTGCTGAGCGTGCGGGGGGAGACAGGGGGGCGACTCATTTCACCTAGCGGGTGAAGTGAGCAACCTGCTACATTGGCCTGCATGCAGGCCAATCTAGCACCAGCGATAGCGATGCGCAGGGCTGCGCATCGCTATCACTGTGAGGGGTACACACGGTGTGATCGCTGCTTAAAATCTAAGCATTTTAAGCAGCGATCGCTCCATGAGTACCCCCCTTTAGAACAAAATGCAACCAATTTTGTATAAAACCAGTTACATTGTGATTTGCATGTGACTGTACATACCTGTTTGTCATTTTGCTCTGTCATGCTCAATTAACATACAGCGGACCAACACCTGTAAATAGGCACCTGATCTTTTAACTCTATCAAGTGAAACCTTACACTCACAGCCTAGATAACTGTGGTTTAATCCCAAACTATGTACCACAAATTGATTTTCACCATTGCTCTTCATGGAATATTCATAAAGGCCATTGTATCATTCCGTCTCCTAGCAACTCACCCTTCTGTACATGTTGCCCCCTCAATTATTCACTCCCCACTTATTAACACTCATGCGCTTTTTACTTCCCTATACTCATTGACAATAACATCTACAACCTCTCACCATAAAAAGCTTTCACAAACCTCTGACACTCACATTTACCTCTCTCTTCTGCTTCTGATAGCTGGTGACATTTCACTAAATCCAGGACCCAACCACTTGCATCACTCACATTCACCTGATTAACAGCAACATAGAAATCCAGCTAACCTCATAAACATCACATGTCTTCCATCACCGTCCAGATCACTAAAATGTGCCTTATGGAATGCACGCTCTGTTTGTAACAAATTAACATCCACCCATGACCTCTTCATATCTAACAACTTCAATCTGCTGGCTATAACAGAAACCTGGCTCACACAATCAGACACAGCCTCACCTGCAGCACTGTCACATGGTGGTCTCCACTTTACACACACCTCCAGGCCTGGTAACCATAAAGGAGGAGGAGTTGGACTATTACTTTCCCAATCTTTCACATACACTGTTCTACCACAGGTTCCATCACTCACATTTACATCATTTGAAGTACATTCCATCAGGGTTTACTCTCCTTTCTCTCTGCGTGTTGCGACCATCTATTGCCCACCTGGGCATCCCAAACAATTTCTGGAAGATTTTTCTGCCTGGCTCCCTCACTTCCTATCCTCTGACATCTCCACCATCATCATGGGTAATTTCAATATTGCTATTGATTGTCCAAAATCTGCTTCTCACGCCTCCAAACTACTCTCTCTAACCTCCTGTCTCAGCCTCTCCCAATGGACTGACTCCTCTACTCATTGGGAGGGCCGCTGCCTTGATCTAGTATTCACCAGACTATGCTCCATTTCTGAACTCACTAACACTCCTTTCCCCCTCTCAGATCACAACCTTATCACCTGCATGCTCTCCTCTGTTAATTCAAACTCGGTGTTGCTGAAGTCCTCCATTTCCTACTCAAACCCGCAGAAATATTAACACAATTAATCTTCAAGAACTTTCCACCTCACTCCAAAAACTGCTTTCACCTATTTCTGCATTCACCTCTCCTGAGATGGCTGTATCACACCTGAACAAGACTCTAGAACTAGCCCTTGATGAAGTGGCTTCAGCTACCTATCACACTCCACATAGGCCTAGATGTCAACCATGGCACTCTAAATTAACAAGACAACTACAAAAACTCACACGTAAACTTGAACGTTAGTGGCGTAAATCTCGTATTTCAAGTGATTTCCTCACGTATAAGACTGTCTACCACTCTTATAGAAATGCCCTGGACACTGCCAAACAAACATATTTCCAAACTCTTATCTCTGCTCAAGCCTCTAACCCCAAATGATTCTTTAATACATTTAAATCACTTCCGAATCCTCCCTCACCTACCCCACCAGCCACTATCAAGGCACAAGATCTTGCTTCCTACTTCAAGGAGAAGATTGATAAGATCCGAGATGAAATGGTATGCTCTTCGGCAGCCAGTGACATGCTCAGTTCTTTACCTGAACCCTCTGGCACTCTCTCTTCATTTGATCCCACAAATGAAGATGAAGTATCATCACTCTTCTCATCCTGCTTCTCTACTACCTCTCCTCTTGATCCTTTACCCTCACAAATAAGTAAAGCTCTGTCTCTGGTGCTCATCCCTACCTTAACTAACATCTGTAATCTCTCTCTCTCTCTACTGGTATTTTCCCTTCACTCTTCAAGCATGCAGTGATTACTCCCATTTTGAAAAACAAAATTCTGACCCGACTACTCTTTCAAACTACCGCCCTATCTCTCAGCTCCCTTGTCTCTCTAAGCTACTTGAGAGACTTGCCTACACTCGACTCCCACACTTTCTTAACTCACACAATTTATTGGACCCACTTCAGTCAGGGTTCCGTTCCCAACACTCCGTAGTGACCAAATCATTAACCACTTTAGTCAGTGCTGTCTCTGTGAAGTCTAAAAGCCATTACTCACTACTTATTCTTCTAGATCTATCTGCTGCCTTTGACACTGTTGACCACTCTCTTCTCATACAAACACTACAATCCCTAGGTTTTAAAGACACATCCCTGTCTTGGTTCCTATCCTACTTATCTAATCACTCCTTCAGTGTTTGCTTCTCTGAATCTACCTCCTCTTCGCTACCTCTTTCAGTTGGAGTACCGCAAGGCTCAGTCTTGGGTCCTCTGCTTTTCTTTATCTATACCTCACCTCTTGGTAAACTAATTAGCTCTTTTGGATTTCAGTATCATCTGTATGCAGATGATACTCAAATCTACCTATCCTCCCCTGATTTGTCCCCATCTGTACTGGGCCATGTCACCGAATGCCTATCTGCCATTTCATCTTGGATGACATCTCGCCACCTCAAACTTAATATTTGAAAGACAGAGTTAATTATATTTGCACCGGCCACTGGGGGTCATTCCGAGTTCACTCGCAAGCTGCTTTTAGCAGCTTTGCACACGCTAAGCCGCCGCCTACTGGGAGTGAATCTTAGCTTATCAAAATTGCGAACGAAAGATTAGCAAAATAGCGAATAGACACTTCTTAGCAGTTTCTGAGTAGCTCCACACTTACTCGGCATCTGCGATCAGTTCAGTGCTTGTCGTTCCTGGTTTGACGTCACAAACACACCCAGCATTCGCCCAGACACTCCTCCGTTTCTCCTGCCACTCCCGCGTTTTTCCCAGAAACGGTAGCGTTTTTTCGCACACACCCATAAAACGGCCTGTTTCCGCCCAGAAGCACCCACTTCCTGTCAATCACATTACGATCACCAGAACGAAGAAAAAACCTCGTAATGCCATGAGTAAAATACCTAACTGCATAGCAAATTTACTTGGCGCAGTCGCACTGCGGGCATTGCGCATGCGCATTAGCGACTAATCGCTCCGTTGCGAGAAAAAAATACAGAGCGAATAACTTGGAATGACCCCCAATAGTAGGTACCAACCTGATATCTCTATCACTGTTGAAAACTCGACAATCTACCCTACCCCACAAGCTCACTGCCTAGGTGTCCTTGACTCTGATCTGTCCTTTGTTCCCCACATTCAATCTGTCTAAAAATCATGTTACATGCATCTAAAAAAACATATCCAAAATACAACCATACCTTACACAAGACACTGCTAAAACTCTAATCCATGCTCTCATGATCTCCCGCATTGACTATTGCAATAGTCTCCTAACTGGTCTTCCCAATACAAGACTCTCACCACTACAATCCATTCTGAATGCAGCTGCAAGGCTAATATTCCTCGCTAGACGTTTATCGTCTGCAGATTCTGTGTCAGTCACTCCATTGGTTACCTGTATTCTACCGTATTAAACATAAAATACTTTCACTAACACACAAGGCCATTAACCAAACTTACACCAACGTACATCACTTCGCTTATCTCAAAATATCTCCCAACCCGACCTCTTCGCTCTTCACAAGATCTGCGTCTCTCATCCACACTCATTACTCGCTCCCACTCACGATTGCAGGACTTTCATCGGGCTGCACCCACTCTGTGGAATGCCCTACCACGTACAATAAGACTCTCCTCTAGTCTCCAAACCTTCAAGCATTCCCTGAAAACTCACCTCTTCAGGCAAGCGTATCAAATTCCGGAACCGCCCACATAACTTTCATAAACCTTCCTATGAAATTGCATCCACTCTGCACAGTCCACACATATCCTCACATGTCTTCTCATCCTTCCTCTTGACCCCGGTTCATCATTGCTGTATGACCGTATCATACAGCCCACCAAGAACCTTTGCAATCTGGTGGACAACTATGCAATAGATAGCACCTATCCTTGTGTATCCATGCCTATTTCCCTATAGATTGTAAGCTTGCAAGCAGGGCCTTCCTACCTCTATGACTGTTTGTTATTACCCAGTTTTGTTATATCATTGTTTTGTTATATCATTGTTATTTCCAATTGTAAAGCGCAATGGAATTTGCTGCACTATATAAGAAACTGTTAATAAATAAATAATAAATATCTTCTCCAGATATGATGATAGTGTTTTGACGTCACAGGTTTCCTGGCCTGAACCATGGTAGCAATAACCTTTTTTGAAAGGTCTTTGTGAGCTAGGATGTTCCGCTCAACCTCCATGCCGTAAAATGAATCCGCTGTAAGTCTGGGTAGATGAACGGTCTTCGCTGAAGAAGATCTCTTCTCAGTGGCAGAGGCAAAGTGTCTTTGACGGACATGTCCAGAAGAGTCGCATACCAAGCCCTCCAAGGCCAATCTGGGGCAATCAGAATTGCCTGGACTCTTTGATTCCTGATTCACTTGAGCACCCTTGGGAGCAATGGAATAATAGGAAACAGGTAGACCAGCCGGTAAGGCTACAGCGATGTCAGGGCATCTACTGCCCTCGCCTAAGTGTCCCTGGTTCGTGAGCAATACCAAGGAAGCTTCTTGTTGAGTCGAGAAGCCATCATGTCTATTTGTGGGCAACCCCACCGGACGATGATCTGCTGAAACACCTGATGGTGAAGCCCCCACTCTCCCGTGTGATCGTGACGACTCAGGAAGTTTGCTTCCCAGTTGTCCACTCTCGGAATGAAGATTGCGGACAGTTCTCTTTCATTTATTTCTGCCCAGAGGAGTATCTTTGACACCACTCGCATGCAGGACCTGCTTTTTGTCCCTCCTTATCGATTGATGTACGCCACGCTTGTGGTGTTGTCCGAGTGTACCTGGATTGCGTGATCCCTGAGTAGAGGAGAGGCCTGAAGCAGAGCATTGTAGATCGCCTGAAGTTCCAGAATGTTGATCGGAAGGAGGGCTTGGGGACTGACTGACCACCTACCCTGGAACTGAGCCCCCTGGGTGACAGCTCCCCATCCTCTCAGACTCACATCCGTCGTAAGGAGTATCCAATCCTGAATCCCAAAACTTTGGCCTTCCAGTAGGTTGGAGGACTGCAGCCACCACAGGAGAAATCCTGGCCCGAGGTGTCAGCTGAATTATCAGGTGCATCTGAAGATGTGATCTGGACCACTTGCTCAGGAGATCCAATTGAAAAGTCTTGGTATGGAACTTTCCATACTGGATCGCCTCATATGAGGCAACCATTTTCCCCAACAATCTTATGCAAAGATGGATACCCGAGGAGGCCGGAGAACCATGCGGACCATCTCCTGAAGTGTTCTTGCCTTGTCCTCTAGGAGGAACACTTTTTGGGCCACAGTATCCAGCAACATTCCCAGGAACAGGAGCCTCTGAGTAGGCTCCAGGTGGGTCTTCTGTAAATTGGGGATCCACCTGTGGTGTCATAGAAGCTGAATAGTGCAGTCTACATGGAGCAATAAAAGCTCCTTGGATCTTGCTTTGATCAGTAGATCATCCAGTTAAGGGACAACATTGACCCCCTGGACCCAGAGTTGGAACATCATCTGTGGACAGGCCAAAGGGTAGTGTCTGGAACTGGTAGTGATCGTTCATCAGGGCAAACCTCAGATAAGCCTGTTGAGGTGACCAAATCAGGCTATGGAGATAGGCTTCTCTAATATCCAGGGAGACTATGAACTCCCGGTCTACCAGGCACGCAATCACTGCTTGCAAGGATTCGATCTTGAACTTGAAAACTATTAGATAAGGGTTCAAGGATTTTAGATTCAAAATGGGCCTTACTGAACCGTCCGGTTTTGGTACCACAAACAGGTTGTAGTAGTAACCTTGTCCCTGTTGTTGCAGTGGCACTGGAACAATGACTTGGGATTGTACTAATTTTAGGATGGCCTGTTGCAGCGTAACACGCGTATCCTCCAAAGCTGGCAAGTTTGATTTGAAAAATTGTTTGGGAGGAGCACTGTTGAACTCCAGCTTGTAGCCTGAGAAATTAGGTCTTTGACCCAGGTATCCTAGCAGGAACTTTTCCAGATGCGGCTGAAGTGACACAGCCGAGCTCCCACCTCGAGATCCCTTCGGGGTGGGTGGGCACCATCATGCTGAAGCCTTAGTGGAAGCAGTACTGGTGCTCTCCTGAGAACTGGTGATCGCTGGTTTTCTTGTCTTTCCTCTGGTGCCTCTAGCCACGTTGGAGGCACCTCTGGCCCTAGATCTAAATCTGTTAGACCGAAAGGACTGGGTAGATGGCCCCAGACAGGAGAAACGTGGATTTCCCCACAGTAACTTTACAAATCCATGTATCCAATTCTACTCCAAAGAGCCATTCCCCTGAAAAGAGAAGAGCCTCAACACTGTGCTTGGATTCTGCATCCACTATCCATTGACGCAACCACAAAGCCCGGCGCACCGACACTGCCATAGCAGTGGTCCTAGGATTAATATTGCCTATCTCCTTGAAAGAGTCACACAGGACACGTGCAGTGTCCTGAATGTGCTTCAGGAGAGCCACTATAGTGACCAGGGGCATATCCCTCGAGAGGCACTCCTGAATCTGAGTAGCCCAGGTATGAATGGCAGACATCCAGTAACCTGCCATGACCGATCTTTGAGACATACCTGCTGCTGTGTAGATAGACTTCAGTGTAGTCTCTATCTTCCTATCCCCAGGGTCCTTCATGGTGAAGGAGCCCGGGGCCGGCAGCACCGCCTTCTTGGATAGGCGCAAGACTGAAACGTCCACAGCCGAGAGTTCTTCCCACAATTTTCTTCCTTCAGAAGCAAATGGGAAAGTGTGTAAAAACCATTTTGACACTTGGTATTTTTTATCTGGATTTTTCCGGGCTAACTAAAATAGGTAATCGAACTCTTAAGAATCAGGGAAAGTGACATTGGGCTTGTTCTGTGTGAAGAAAAACGACTGATGTGACGCAGCATCCTCTAGAGGGAGTATTAACACATCCTGTATAGCCAAAATGAAGGGTTCAATACCCTGTGTAGAAGGGGAATCCCCAGTAATAGGTTCCAATTACTCCCCCTCCTCCAGTATTTCCTCATCTGAATCTGAGAGCAAATCAGGCAATCCATGTTTTTGTGGTCCTGAATTAGAGAGGGGGGGGGGGAGGGGCTGGTCAGCCCTTGCAGCCAGGTCTGCAACTGCCTGCTACAATTGTTGAGTTTTTTTAGCATTAGCAGTGAGCTGAGATGACATATCAGACATCATGGTTTTAATGGCACTTAGCCAGGAAAGCTCTTGACCCTCCCCCCCAGTCCCCTCATTGAGCTGTGAGGACTGACTACATTGTTCACATGATAATGAACCAGACGTAGGATGAGAGAATCTGGTGTGACATACACTGCATAATTGGTGTTTTACCATGTTTACAGTAACAACACTTACATACACATAGAAAAGTAATATGATAGCAAGCTTGCCCTTGTATGTGAGAGGGAGACAGAGAGAGAAAGGAGATCAGCACACCCAAGCTAAACAGCCCCAGTGAGGCTGCAAGCTGTTAATTCACAGTGTAACACCGGCATTTTGTCTTTCAGGACACAGATTAGTGTACAATAGCGGCTCTCCCCCTTTGCAATACCCCTGTACCAGTTTTCCAGCATTATCTGAGTGTCTGGAGGAGCTGTGTGTGCCTGCTGCTGCAGCTGTAAGAAATGGAAGGCGCCAAAACGCAGCTGGTCCCGCTCTGAGGAAGCTCCGCACCCTGTAAGGGCTCCAGAGTTTGTCATACTGTATTTATACTGGCAAAAGTGTCCCCATAAGTAGAAAATATCACACAAGTGCTAGTTTTACCCACCGCTGCCAGTGTACGCAGGGGGGCTGTAGCGGGTCCCCCCAGGTGGGTCCCGAAAGCCACCCCTGCGTTCTGCCACACTATGAACTGGGGGACCCCCCCAGTTTATACTCACCACCGATGTCACCTTTAGGCTAATGTTAGGGGTGTGCAGCGTGCTGTGATTGTGAGCGCCAAGGTACAGTGCCCCGCTGTACAACAACCTCTCAGGACGGTGGTCCTGCAGCGGGGAAGCGGCTCTTACACCTTGCAAGGCTGGTGACTACCCCCGTTTACTAACTCCCATGATGCACCAAAAATAACAAAGATTGAAACAGAAACTGAAGAAAAACTCTGGAGTTTGCAGAGTGTGCATCCTCTCCTGAGGGCACTTTTTTCTAAACTGACCTGTAGGAGGAGACATTGAGGGGATGAGCCAGCACACCCAGTGGAAGAAATATAAAGTGCACCGGCTCCTTTGGACCCCGTCTATACCTCATCGTACGAAGTCTCCCCAATATCCCTTATGGAGAGAAAAAATATTCTTTAGTTTAATTAAAATAATGAACTTTTGGGCCTTTATGATGCCCACAAGAGAGGTTGCTTTGGGGATCTTTAGCCCTTCATTGGAGTGGGAAAATATGTTTATCATAGGCAGAAGTCTTGTTGTACCAGGTCAGTTTGCAATTCAAGGTTGTAAGGATTGAAGCCTCAGCTGAGTGGCTGTGTTGGGCAGCCTGACAGAGCCGGCCCTAGGCATAGGCAAACTATGCAATTGCCTAGGGCATCTTGTATGCCTAGGGGCACAATCAGCTTCTGCTGATTAAAATGATATGCAGCATGCCTATATTCTGTGTGTAGCATTTTGTATGCAGATACAGCCACAGTCACACACAGTATATAGGCATGCCGCATATAATTTTAATCAGCAGAATCTGCTTGTGCATCCTAGCCACATAGCAATGCACATAAGATGTATTTTCATAAAAAATAGGCACCCAACATTAGCAGAGCTGCCAGTTGACTCACACCAGGAACTATATGTGTCATTATGTGTATAAGGGCATTAATAAAGTGTAACGTGTAATGGGCACTATGTGTGTCATTATGTGTATAAGGGCATTAACAATGTGCGGCATATGTGTAAGGGAAATGATGTGTATAAGAGCATTAATAAGGGTTGGCATAATGTGTAAGGCACATTATGTTTATAAGGACATTAATATGTGTCATATGTGTAAGGGGCATTACTGTGTGGTATTATGTGTATAAATGCATTACCAATGTGTGGCACTTTGTGTATAAGGTGCTCTACTATGTGGCGTAATGTGTAAAAAAGGGCACTACTGTGTGGTCTAATGTGAATAACGAGCAATATGGTGTGGTGTAATGTGCATAAGGAGCAATATGGTGTGGTGTAATGAGAATAAAGAACAATATGGTGTGGTGTAATGTGAATAAGGAGCAATTCAGTATGATGTTATGTGAATGAGGGGCACTAGGGTGAGGAGTAACGTATATAAGGTAAAGTGGTACTACTGTGTGATGTAATGTGAATAAGGGAGACTATCGCATTATAAATTGTGAATAAAGTTGCACTACTGTGAGTCAAAAGTTGAATTGGGGGTACTATTGTGTGGCCATGCCCCTTGCCAGCAAAAACACATACCTTTTTGGGCTGCGCGCCGAATGAGCACACTGTTCTTATTTAAATTACAGGGGGTAGGAACACAAAAAAAAGGACTGCTATGGGTGGGAGGTGATGGTGCTGGGAAAGGGGTGCAGGGTCAGAGGCGGAACTAGCGGTGGTGCTAGGGGGCACCAGCCAAAATCTTGCCTAGGGCATCATATTGGTTGATAGATAGGTTTACAGAGTTTTACAAGTTCAATGTTTTTACGTACCAAGATGCTCATTGTGAATGAAAGATGCTACACAATGTGACTTCTGACAATAATCCTCTGTAAGGGCAACTGTGGGAAGTTCTCAGTGACAGTGTTCCCTTTTAGGATGTAAGTGAAAACATGATTTCATTAAATCCTTTTCTTTAAATCTGTGAGTGCAGTTCACAATAACCCTTTATGCTTGTGTCCCCCTGAAAAAAAAGTTTGCTTAGTTAAATATTTAAAGAAGTGTTGTTGCTTTGTCGCTCTTTATTTCTTTCCTCTCATTTCTCCTGTGGGGCTTAGAGTTAGAACTATTCATTCCAACAAGGAGGGGATATAGAATAGGGAACTTTTTTAGACTTAGAGCATATTTTATAATGTGTTAAATGCCTGGATGGATGTTCTGTAGACCAGTGTCAACATCCCCTAACAGATTCTCAGAAAAGGATTTATTATGATTATCATTGTAATCATTTTGTGGACCTTGCCAAATTGTTACAAGATCATTAAATCTCCTTGTGGAGCAAGATGCCCTCATTCACAGTCAAAAAATATGTAACAACTGGCAGTACTAAATCCTATTTGATAAATGATTTATAGCAGCAGGCTATTAGAGACCAAAGCAATGTCCTATAGAAAAATTAAGGAACCAATAGTAGCCAGCGCTTATGAAACAATAATAAAAGATAGATTAATGGGGGTCATTCCGAATTGATCGCTAGCTGCATTTCTCCGCAGCGCAGCGATCAGGCTAAAAAACGGCAGTTCTGCGCATGCGTATGCAGCGCAATGTACGGGCACAACGAATACTGCAGTTTTGCACAGGGTCTAGCGATGCATTTCAGTCGCACTGCTTGCCGCAGAGTGATTGACATGAAGTGGGTGTTTCTGGGTGGCAGCTGACCATTTTCAGGGAGTGTTCAGAAAAACACAGGCGTGTCAGGAGAACCGCAGGCGTGGCTGGTCGAACGCTGGGCAGGTGTGTGACGTCAAATCCGGAACTGAATAGGCTGAAGTAATCGCAAGCGCTGAGTAGGTTTCGAGCTACTCTGAAACGACACAAATTTTTTTTGCATGCGCTCTGCGATACATTCGTTCGCACTTCTGCTAAGCTAAAATACACTCCCAGTGGGCGGCGGCATAGCGTTTGCATGGCTGCTAAAAACTGCTAGCGAGCGATCAACTCAGAATGACCCCCCAATGAACAATAGTAAATATGCATAATATATAATAGGTAAAAGTATGCACTGTACTGTATCTCAGAGTAAATGTAGTTCAAATGAACATTTATTATAATCACATCGTAAATGTCTCAAAACAACAGTTTACAAAGCTATATATAATCACACAAATGTTAAAAAGTATTGTATCTCATTAGCTGTAGCATTTGATGCAATATAGATGCAGTGTGGTTAGTTCCTTATTTGGATCATCTATTCTAGATCAATAGTCCATATATACTTTATGAAACAAGCCCTTCTAAATGATTCAATCAGAATTGCACTGTTCAGGACTCAAGCAAAGTAGTCACATGGAAATGCAGTCCCTCTGAGAAAGCCAGGAAAGGTGCTGGTGTACTGCGGTTGCCAAGCCCCCGTAATAATTCGAAGGCAAAAAGTGCAGATTTAGCAATGGGAGAGACCACTAACTGCTGTATGTGTTGTTATGAGTAAAATATTTATTCCTCCGAACTAAGGTGTTTCAGCACTGTCAGCCTCTTTTCAAGTGTTGGGGTTATGTTTGTTTTATAAGATAGTTGTCTAAGGATTGCATTCAGTTAGCCCAGGTAAGTAATCGCAGGCTAATTGATGTGCCGGGGCTATTTAAATACAGTCCGCGGTAGCCCTCAATAAGCTTGCAAGCTGCACTTAACACAGATTTCTGTTTGAGCCGGGGGAGGCTCGACCAGAAATCCACTGTAAGTGTCCTTGTTGTAGGTGCCATGAATTTGTTAACCCATAGCTCCAAATAATTTTCTCGTAATCGTGGGTTAATGTGCGTTAGTGCCAAATTTGCTGTGTGAGAAAAAGGAACTGTACTTGAATAGCCTCGAGCATAAAAGCCTAAGGCTACCAGTCTTCCCCTTGTGCTAAATTACAGCGGCTAATTGAATATGGCCCTGAGTGCGAATCCCTTAGGAGTAATGCCAGTTTGGGGTCATTGCAAAGACCGTGTTTTTTTTCTTCAAAATGATTATTTTGTCCAATATATGTATGTATTGGCAGTTAGTCATGAAAATAATATATTGTGATTTGTTCTCCCATAGAATCAGTGCTTATATAATCATTTGACAACTGTTGAGATGTGTGTGCATAGTTAGTGAGTTCTCAAATTAAATAAATCACTGCTATTTATATTTAGATAACAGTCAGATTTTTATTGAATCAACTAACCCATGCGCTGATAGGAATGTGAGCAAAGAGGTGATTTTTCCAGCCAGCCCACCTGAAGATGAGAAACATTTAGAGGGTAAGTCTTCTGCGTACAGGTATACTACATTTACCTCTTCTTTAGCCCTTCATTGTCAAGTCTTATTTGGCTTATTTGAGTAGGACTACTATAAATGAATGTGTAGTGACTAATGATTCCCTTTTTAAAATATGTAGATTCATTTTCACCATCCCAAGAGGTACGGTATTCCCCTGCAAGTGATTCATCAACTCCATTTCTCTTTCATCCTATTGTGGGTGAGATCACTGGATCATTTCATAGCTAAACTTGCACAGCTTCCTGTGAATTATATATGTAATTAGAGCAGCAGGTTAGTGAGTAACTCCCTAGAGAGACTTTTCCATTGTTGGACCCTCTTTCCGGGGGCCCAGATCCATTCATCTTCGGTTTAGAATTTAAAAAAATCAGCACTGTTTGGTACTAGTGTCCTCCTCTCTAAAGAGGTAACAAAGGCCCTCATTCCGAGTTGTTCGCTCGCAAGCGGATTTTAGCAGATTTGCTCATGCTAAGCCGCCGCCTACTGGGAGTGAATCTTAGCATCTTAAAATTGCGAACGATGTATTCGCAATATTTTGATTACACACCTCGTAGCAGTTTCTGAGTAGCTTCAGACTTACTCGGCATCTGCGATCAGTTCAGTGCTTGTCGTTCCTGGTTTGACGTCACAAACACACCCAGCGTTCGCCCAGACACTCCCCCGTTTCTCCGGCCACTCCTGCGTTTTTTCCGGAAACGGTAGCGTTTTTTCCCACACGCCCATAAAACGGCCTGTTTCCGCCCAGTAACACCCATTTCCTGTCAATCACATTGCGATCGCCAGAACGATGAAAAAGCCGTGAGTAAAAATCCTAACTACATAGCAAATTTACTTGGCGCAGTCGCAGTGCGGACATTGCGCATGCGCATTAAGCGGAAAATCGCTGCGATGCGAAGATTTTTACCGAGCGAACAACTCGGAATGAGGGCCAAAAATCATAAAATCTTATTCAGTCCAAAGATCTCATACTGTAAGTGCTAGCAGACATCCCAGGTTCACTTTGGTGAAGATTATTACTTGGGAATTCAACAGAATATGGAGGGTCATTCCGAGTTGATCGCTCACTAGCAGTTTTTAGCAGCCGTGCAAACACTATGCTGCCGCCCACTGGAAGTTTATTTTAGCTTAGCAGAAGTGCAAACGAATGTATCGCAGAGCGCATGCAAAAAAAAAATTGTCGTTTCAGAGTAGTTTAAAACCTACTCAGTGCTTGCGATCACTTCAGCCTATTCAGTTCCGGATTTGACATCACACACCCGCCCAGCCACGCCTGAGTTTTTTCTGGTACGCCTGCGTTTTCCCAAACACTCCCTGAAAACGGTCAGTTGCCACCCAAAATCGCCCACTTCATATCAATCACTATGTGGCAACCAGTGCGACTGAAATGCATCGCTAGACCCTGTGCAAAACTACATAATTCATTGTGCCCGTACGTCGCACGTGCGCATTGCGCCACATACGCATGCACAGAACTGATGTTTCTTTAACCTGATCGCTGCGCTGCGAACAAATGCAGCTAGCGATCAACTTGGAATGACCCCCATAGTGAATTGATGGGTTACTCAGATTTTGAAGTCCCATCAGAGTTTGTGAGAGAGTCCTTTAAAGGAAAGAGAGTTAGTTACATAGTTATTGTTAGATAAGGGCCCTTAAAGTTTTAAAATGATGAGCCTCAAATTTGTAATGTGTCTATTTTTAAAAATAAGTATATTGCTCAATTTCTTTCCTAACTTTTTTTTTTTTATATATATTTTTATTGAAGCAATGTACAAAACACTATACCAGTGGTTCTCAAACTCAGTCCTCAGGACCCCACACAGTGCATGTTTTGCAGGTAACTCAGCAGGTGCACAGGTGTATTAATTTACTCACTGACACATTTTAAAAGGTCCACAGGTAGAGCTAATTATTTCACTTGCGATTCTGTGAGGAGACCTGCAAAACATGCACTGTGTGGGGTCCTGAGGACTGAGTTTGAGAACCTATGCACTATACTATAGTAGAAGCACAATTTGTCACATGTACATAGGCCTAACATGATGTGATATATAACACAGATGAAGAATGAATACATTGTGTATAGATAACGTGGTTGTCAGACAATGAGAAAGGCTGGTGTGTGGTAGCCCAAATATAAGATAGGACAAACAAATGTGAGAGTTGCAACTAGTCATATGATATAAGGAAAATAGAGATAAAATAAAATAAAGTATGCCCGCATCTTCCCCCCCCCCCCTCCCCCAATGGTCACACAGAAACTGGAGGATTACCCTCAACCATTCGTAGGAGATACCACAAAGTGTTACATAGAGAGTTCTGTATTTGAGATTGAATATCTGTTGTAATAAAACTTTCCCACATTTCGAAAAAAAAAAATTGTTTTGGCTTCCTTTTCCTGCACAACCTCTTCCCATGACATGCGAAAGAGATAAAATAGTTTTGTTTTGAAGAGGGACAAGGAAGGGGGTTCAGGATGAATCCACACTTGGAGGATATATTTTCGGGCCGCCGCACTAATTGCCAGCAACAGTCGCCTGCCTACCTTCGAAATTTGAAAGCCATTTGGAAGAATGCCAAACAGGGCCATTTCAGGGGTTAATGACATATAATTGAGTACCTGTAACCAAAATCTACGAATTAGTGGACAGGACCATAGACAGTGGAATAGATCAGCTTGGGACTGGCCACATTTGAAACATGAGTGAGTTGTAGAAATCCCAATCGTGAATCGCCTATGTGGGGATAGGTAGGACCGGTATAATACATTGATGAACATCTCTGTATAGATAGCGGACGAAAGCGTGTGACATGATCTAGTGTGGGCTTTTAGTAAACCAGCTATCTGCAGACCCGGAAGTTGTGAAAGCCATGTCTGGGGGCCCCCTCGTGATGTAGTATAGTCTAAGAGGTCTTGTAAATGACCATAGGCCA
The DNA here is from genome assembly GCF_028390025.1 of Pseudophryne corroboree. NCBI lineage: Eukaryota > Metazoa > Chordata > Amphibia > Anura > Myobatrachidae > Pseudophryne > Pseudophryne corroboree. The sequence goes on from NC_086446.1 coordinate 274,924,711, forward strand.
CAGAGATCGCCTTTCTCATATTTGGTGTTTGCTGAAAAAATGTGTGAACAGTGTTGGACCAATTGGCTTGGGAAAAGTGGTGTATAGTGGAGCTAACATAATGTTGGGCCAAAAGAAAGGCTACAGGATATGTAGCTATGACTGGGAGTTTTTCTGTTGCCTCTTGGAATGTGAGAGGCACTGGCGTGCGCAGCACATTTTATTAGGGGGTGCACCGTTGGAAGGGCATGTCTAGCACCATCTATTGATGGTCAACGCAATATAAAATATCCACCCTTGTACCAATCCTAATAAAGCAGATACACTGTCAGATGTTGTGGTGTGTACCAAACAAACACCCCTGATGGCACTAACTGCAATTACAGTGCTCCTCCTCAGCCCGGTCTGGCTCCCCCTCTCTTTCCCCTGCAAGATGCAGCAGCTTACTTACAAGTCAGTCACTCACTGACACTGACAGTCGCAGACTAATATTGCCGCTGCTGGAAAAACGAGTGACGTGTCAATGTTGCTGCCGACCGCCTGCCAGTTTTTAATTTGTCTTCTTAAGAGGAACGCTGGCTGCATGCTGATCCTCATCAGTGGCTGGCGTTGGCATAGCATAGAAGGAGAGAGGTGGGCGTGCAAGCAGCATTACGTAATCACGTCACATCACGCTGTTTTTGTACATGGAGGTGGAGCCGGGAGTTTGAAAGCCGGTGGCAGTGGCACCCTTGATTAACCCAGGCGTCCGGTCAGTAATGCAGTCCTGACAGGGTGCAGAGCAGAGGGGACAGTAATCAGCCTGCTCGGCGATCGTTGCATCAGGCAGGTGAGATCAGGGTGCCAGACATTAGGGGGTGCCTGTGCGCACCAGGCACCCCCCTGCGCACACCTATGGTGAGAGGCTGTTTAGCTGATGCGTCAACCAGGAATCCAATGTTAATTTCTCTTACGTCCTAGAGGATGTTGGGGTCCACATTAGGATCATGGGTTATAGACGGGTCCCTTTGGAGCCATGGGCACTTTAAGAGTTTAATAGTGTGGGCTGGCTCCTCCCTCTATGCCACTCCTTCCAGACTCCGTTTAGCCGGTCACAGCTAGGGGAGCTCCTACGAGTTCTTTTTTTTCTCTAACGTCCTAGAGGATGCTGGGACTCCGTAAGGACCATGGGGATAGACGGGCTCCGCAGGAGACATGGGCACTTTAAGAAAGACTTTGGATCTGGGTGTGCACTGGCTCCTCCCTCTATGCCCCTCCTCCAGACCTCAGTTTGATACTGTGCCCAGTGGAGACTGGGTGCTTTCAGGGAGCTCTCCTGAGTTTCCTGTAAAAAAAAGTATTTTAGTTATGTTTTTTATTTTCAGGGAGCCTACTGGCAACAGACTCCCTGCATCGAGGGACTGAGGAGAGAGAAACAGACCCACTTCTCTGAGTTTCAGGGCTCTGTTTCTTAGGCTACTGGACACCATTAGCTCCAGAGGGATCGGTACGCAGGTCTCACCCTCGCCGTCCGTCCCAGAGCCGCGCCGCCGTCCTCCTCACAGAGCCGGAAGAAAGAAGCCGGGTGAGTATGTGAGGAAAAGACTTCAGAGGCGGCAGAAGACATGATCTTCATAAGAGGTAACGCACAGCAGTGAAGCGGTGCGCCATTGCTCCCATTCACCTCACACACTTCGGTCACTGTAAGGGTGCAGGGCGCAGTGGGGGCGCCCTGGGCAGCAATAAACACCTCAGGTGGCAAATACACATATATACATGTACAGCTGGGCACTGTACATGAATAAAAAGAGCCCCCGCCATGTTATTAGTAAATCTGAGCGGGACAGAAGCCCGCCACCGAGGGGGCGGGGCTTCTCCCTCAGCACTCACCAGCGCCATTTTTTCTCCACAGCACCGCTGAGAGGAAGCTCCCCGGACTCTCCCCTGCTTGACACACGGTGAAAGAGGGTTTTAAAGTAGAGGGGGGGCACATAATTGGCGCATATACATTATGCATAAGCGCTACTGGGTAAACATTTTGTGTTTTTTCCTGGGTCATATAGCGCTGGGGTGTGTGCTGGCATACTCTCTCTCTGTCTCTCCAAAGGGCCTGGTGGGGAACCTGACTTCAGAAAAGAGCTTCCCTGTGTGTGTGTGGTGTGTCGGTACGCGTGTGTCGACATGTCGGAGGTTGAAGGCTCACCTAAGGAGGAGTGGAGTGTATGAATATTAGGTCTCCGTCGGCAGCGCCGACACCTGACTGGATGGATATGTGGAATGTTTTAAGTGCTAATGTTAATTTATTGCACAAAAGATTAGACAAAGCTGAAGCTTAGGGTACAGTCAGGGAGTCAACCCATGTCTGTCCCTATGTCGCCGGGACCTTCGGGGTCTCAGAAGCGCCCACTATCCCAAATAGTTGACACAGATACCGACACGGATTCAGATGCCAGTGTCGACTACGATGATGCAAAATTGCAGCCAAGGGTGGCTAAATGTATTCGATATATGATTATCGCAATTAAAGATGTTTTGCATATTACTGAGGAACCCCCTGTCCCTGACACGAGGGTACACATGTATAAGGGAAAGAAACCTGAGGTCACCTTTCCCTCCTCACATGAGCTGAACGAATTATGCGAAAAAGCGTGGGAAACTCCAGACAAAAAACTGCAGATTCCCAAAAGGATTCTAACAGCGTATCCTTTCCCGTCACAGGACAGAATACGGTGGGAATCCTCCCCTAGGGTAGAAAAAGCTTTGACACGCTTATCAAAAAAGATAGCGCTCCCGTCCCAAGATACGGCTACCCTCAAGGATCCTGCTGACCGCAAGCAGGAGGTTACCTTGAAGTCCATTTACACTCATTCTGGTACGTTGCTCATGAGAAGTTCGATTGACTTCTTGGAAAGTAGCCACTAACCCCTATTGCATACTGTGACTGAAGCCGCTGTAATAAATCCTTTACCTACGTACTCTGTCCCCAGTTAGCGTACACAGTCCCGTACTGTGCACGCACTTTGCGTACACACGCCGGAATAGCCGTGCAGCTTACACTCAGTGCATACGCACAGACCGACACGCTGAGAGCACGAGGCAGCTCTAGGTGTGGCAATTACACTATACAAACGCTCAACAGAAACTGAATGCGACACCAGTATTTGATTGTATGTTGTGGTCCAAAGCAGCAACAAGTAATAATATATTTGTAAAAGGGGGTTACAATAGGTTAAAATATAAATGGTACAACACAATACAATTCAATCACAGAGAGAGAGTCACACCCAGTGATACGTACGTTTGTTCGCCTGCGCATCCCGGATCCGGTCCTCTAGTCGATCTGGAAAGATGACCTTAGAGCAAGAGAGAGAGAGCGACCAGCCCAGGTGCAAGGTTTATATACCCTTGCCCAAAATACAATACAATGGGGTTGTATGCTCTCCACCGATTGGTTGGAGGGATGGTCGTTTACAGTACAGGAGAGGTCATTGGTCGGTTTGAAGATAATGGCGATGCCTTGATCCAGGGGTGTGTACTGCTGGTCAGCTCTGGATTCCCACCGCATACCAAGTACATAATAAACACAAATATACCTTTAATCTGCCTTTGCGAATAACTATTCGCAACGACATGCGATCTTCTCCAAACCAACACCGGATTATTACTCATAATTATTCGAACACGTAGATACCATGCGTGATACTCTGATCAGTTACTGTCCCCTCGCATACTGTAAAGGTGTATAATTCCCTTGTTGTGCCTTGCAAATAAGTAAAAGTTGCATGAGGGGAAAGGGGAGACTATGTGCAATGTGTGCAACAAGTTTGGGAAACATGCAATGTGTGACAGTAATTTCCATGTTCATTATGTTACCTTGTCATGCGATCTCCAAGCAACATGATCCTACACATGAAATGACCAACCATTCTCAAGATACACACAAATAAATATATATATATATATATATATATATATAGAACAAAATGACCCGGCACTCTGTAGTCCTTAGGAAAAAAGCTTACTGCTCATGGTGCCATCCCACACGGCCTTTCAGCCTGTAATATACTCGAACGGAATAGGCGGCACTCAGAGACTCAGAATCAGTGTAGCAAGTGCAGTTACTTTATTGTCAGCATCAAATCTACGTTTCGGGGTCGCAACCCCGTCGTCCGGATAAATGACAATACAAACAAATTGTGTTTAAATACCTTAGTGCAGAGTGTCACCTCCCGCCAGTCCAGACGCCGCTGCCCGGTTTCCGGCCGCATCTTCCCGGTCCTTCCGGGTGTGACGCTGCGCCGGTCCGCCCAGCTCACGCGCTGTTACTGTGGAAAGGGTTACCATGGTTACATATCAACAATCAGTGTATCAAGAAGAGGAAGCACATCTTCCACGTCACAGTGAAATATACAATATTACTTTCTGTAACCTAATCATATAAAGTGCATCGTGCAAAACAAACATATGTATTAAAAAAAAACATATATTTCTCTAACGTCCTAAGTGGATGCTGGGGACTCCGTAAGGACCATGGGGAATAGCGGCTCCGCAGGAGACTGGGCACATCTAAAGAAAGCTTTAGGACTATCTGGTGTGCACTGGCTCCTCCCCCTATGACCCTCCTCCAAGCCTCAGTTAGATCTCTGTGCCCGAACAAGAAGGGTGCACACTAGGGGCTCTCCTGAGCTTCTTAGTGAAAGTTTTAGTGTAGGTTTTTTATTTTCAGTGAGACCTGCTGGCAACAGGCTCACTGCATCGAGGGACTAAGGGGAGAAGAAGCGAACTCACCTGCGTGCAGAGTGGATTGGGCTTCTTAGGCTACTGGACATTAGCTCCAGAGGGACGATCACAGGCCCAGCTTGGATGGGTCCCAGAGCCGCGCCGCCGGCCCCCTTACAGAGCCAGAAGGCAGAAGAGGTCCGGAAAATCGGCGGCAGAAGACGTCCTGTCTTCAACAAGGTAGCGCACAGCACTGCAGCTGTGCGCCATTGCTCTCAGCACACTTCACACTCCGGTCACTGAGGGTGCAGGGCGCTGGGGGGGGCGCCCTGAGACGCAATAATAAACACCTTGGATGGCAAAAAATGCATCACATATAGCTCCTGGGCTATATGGATGCATTTAACCCCTGCCAAAATACATAAAAAAACGGGAGATAAGGCCGCCGATAAGGGGGCGGAGCCTATCTCCTCAGCACACTGGCGCTATTTTCCCTCACAGCTCCGTTGGAGGGAAGCTCCCTGGCTCTCCCCTGCAGTCACTACACTACAGAAAGGGTTAAAAAAGAGAGGGGGGCACAAATTAGGCGCAGTATTAACTATACAGCAGCTATAAGGGGAAAAACACTTATATAAGGTTATCCCTGTATATATATAGCGCTCTAGTGTGTGCTGGCAAACTCTCCCTCTGTCTCCCCAAAGGGCTAGTGGGGTCCTGTCCTCTATCAGAGCATTCCCTGTGTGTGTGCTGTATGTCGGTACTTTTGTGTCGACATGTATGAGGAGAAAAATGATGTGGAGACGGAGCAGATTGCCTGTAATAGTGATGTCACCCCCTAGGGGGTCGACACCTGAGTGGATGAACTGTTGGAAGAAATTACGTGACAGTGTCAGCTCTGTATAAAAGACAGTGGTTGACATGAGACAGCCGGCTACTCAGCTTGTGCCTGTCCAGACGTCTCATAGGCCGTCAGGGGCTCTAAAGCGCCCGTTACCTCAGATGGCAGATATAGACGCCGACACGGATACTGACTCCAGTGTCGACGGTGAAGAGACAAATGTGACTTCCAGTAGGGCCACACGTTACATGATTGAGGCAATGAAAAATGTTTTACACATTTCTGATAATACGAGTACCACCAAAAAGGGGTATTATGTTCGGTGAGGAAAAACTACCTGTAGTTTTCCTGAATCTGAGAAATTAAATGAGGTGTGTGATGATGCGTGGGTTTCCCCCGATAACAACTGATAATTTCTAAAATGTTATTGGCATTATATTCTTTCCCACCAGAGGTTAGGGTGCGTTGGGAAACACCCCCTAGGGTGGATAAAGCGCTCACACGCTTGTAAGGGCTCTATCCTCTCCTGAGATGGCCGCCCTTAAGGATCCTGCTGATAGAAAGCAGGAGGGTATCCTAAAATGTATTTACACACATACTGGTGTTATACTGCGACCAGCAATCGCCTCAGCCTGGATGTGCAGTGCTGGGTTGGCGTGGTCGGATTCCCTGACTGAAAATATTGATACCCTAGATAGGGACAGTATATTTTTGCCTATAGAGCATTTGAAAGATGCATTTCTATATATGCGTGATGCACAGCGGAATATTTGCCGACTGGCATCAAGTCTAAGTGCGTTGTCCATTTCTACCAGTAGAGGGTTATGGACACGTCAGTGGTCAGGTGATGCGTATTCCAAACGGCATTTGGAAGTATTGCCTTATTAAGGGGAGGAGTTATTTGGGGTCGGTCTTTCAGACCTGGTGGCCACGGCAACAGCTGGGAAATCCACGTTTGTACCCCAGGTCGCCTCTCAACATGAGAAGACGCCGTATTATCAGGCGCAGTCTTTTCGTGGATAAGCGGGCAAAAGGTTCCTCATTTCTGCCCCGTGACAGAGGGAGAGGAAAAAGGCTGCAGAAATCAGCCAGTTCCCAGGAACAGAAACCCTCTCCCGCCTCTGCCAAGCCCTCAGTATACGCTGGGGCTTTACAAGCAGAATCAGGCACGGTGGGGGGCCCGTCTCAATGAATTTCAGCGCGCAGTGGGCTCACTCGCAAGTAGACCCCTGGATCCTTCAGGTGATATCTCAGGGGTACAAATTAGAATTCGAGATGTCTCCCCCTCGCCGTTTCCTAAAGTCGGCTTTACCGATGTCTCCTTCTGACAGGGAGACAGTTTTGGAAGCCATTCACAAGCTGTATTCCCAGCAGGTGATAATCAAGATACCCCTCCTGCAACAGGGAACGGGGTATTATTCCACACTGTTGTGGTACCGAAGCCGGACGGCTCGGTGAGACCGATTCTAAATCTAAAATCTTTGAACACTTACATACAGAGGTGCAAATTCAAGATTGAGTCACTCAGAGCAGTGATTGCGAACCTGGAAGAAGGGGACTACATGATGTCTCGGGACATCAAGGATGCTTACCTTCATGTCAAAATTTACCCTTCTCACCAAGGGTACCTCAGGTTTATGGTACAGAACTGTCACTATCAGTTCAGACGCTGCCGTATGGATGGTCCACGGCACCCCGGGTCTTTACCAAGGTAATGGCCGAAATGATGATATTCCTTCAAAGGAAGGGAATTTTAGTTATCCCTTACTTGGACAATTCCCTGATAAGGGTAAGATCCAGGGAACAGTTGGAGGTCGGTGTAGCACTATCTCAGGTAGTGTTGCTGCAGCACGGTTGGATTCTCAATATTCCAAAATCGCAGCTGGTTCCGACGACTTGTCTTCTGTTCCTAGGGATGATCCGGGACACAGTCCAGAAAAAGGTGTTTCTCCCGGAGGAGAAAGCCAGGGAGTTATCCGAGCTAGTCAGGAACCTCCTAAAACCGAGCCAAGTCTCAGTGCATCAATGCACAAGGGTTCTGGGTAAAATGGTGGCTTCCTACAAAGCAATCCCATTCGGCAGATTCCACGCAAGAACTTTCCAGTGGGACCTGCTGGACAAATGGTCCGGGTCGCATCTTCAGATGCATCAGCGGATAACCCTGTCACCAAGGACAAGGGGTCCCTCCTGTGGTGGTTGCAGAGTGCTCATCTTCTAGAGGGCCGCATATTCGGCATTCAGGACTGGGTCCTGGTAACCACGGATGCCAGTCTGCGAGGCTGGGGAGCAGTCACACAGGGAAGGAATATCCAGGACTTATGGTCAAGCCTGGAGACATCACTTCACATAAATATCCTGAAGCTAAGGGACATTTACAATGCTCTAAGCTTAGCAAGACCTCTGCTTCAAGGTCAGCCGGTGTTGATCCAGTCGGACAACATCACGGCAGTCACCCACGTAAACAGACAGGGTGGCACAAGAAGCAGGAGGGCAATGGCAGAAGCTGCAAGGATTCTTCGCTGGGCGGAAAATCATGTGATAGCACTGTCAGCAGTATTCATTCCGGGAGTGGACAACTGGGAAGCAGACTTCCTCAGCACGACCTCCACCCGGGAGAGTGGGGACTTCACCCAGAAGTCTTCCACATGATTATAAACCGTTGAGAAAAACTCGACAGGTATTGCGCCAGGTCCAGGGACCCTCAGGCAATAGCTGTAGACGCTCTGGTAACACCGTGGGTGTACCAGTCAGGGTATGTGTTCCCTCCTCTGCCTCTCATACCCAAGGTACTGAGATTGATAAGATGGAGAGGAGTAAGCACTATATTCGTGGCTCTGGATTGGCCAAGAAGGACTTGGTAACCGGAACTTCAAGAGATGCTCACGGAGGATCCGTGGCCTCTACCTCTAAGAAGGGACCTGCTCCAGCAAGGACCCTGTCTGTTCCAAGACTTACCGCGGCTGCGTTTGACGGCATGGCGGTTGAACGCCGGATCCTGAAGGAAAAAAGGCATTCCGGATGAAGTCATCCCTATCCTGATCAAAGCCAGGAAGGATGTAACCGCAAAAACATTATCACCGCAATTGGCGAAAATATGTTGCGTGGTGCGAGGCCAGTAAGGCCCGACGGTGGAAATTCAACTGGGTCGATTCCTACATTTCCTGCAAACAGGAGTGTCTATGGGCCTGAAATTGGGGTCCATTAAGGTTCAAATTTCGGCCCTGTCAATTTTCTTCCAAAAAGAACTAGCTTCAGTCCCTGATGTTCAGACGTTTGTAAAAGGGGTACTGCATATACAGCCTCCTTTTGTGCCTCCAGTGGCACTTTGGGATCTCAATGTAGTTTTGGGTTCCAAAAGTCACATTGGTTTGAACCACTTAAATCTGTGGAGTTAAAATATCTCGCATGGAAAGTGGTCATGCTGTTGGCCCTGGCCTGGGCCAGGCGCGTGTCAGAATTGGCGGCTTTATCCTGAAATAGCCCTTATCTGATGTTCCATTCGGACAGGGCGGAATTGAGGACTCGTCCTCAGTTTCTTCCTTAGGTGGTTTCAGCGTTTCACCTGAACCAACCTATTTGTGGTGCCTGCGGCTACTAGGGACTTGGAGGACTCCAAGTTGCTAGACGTTGTCAGGGCCCTGAAAATATATGTTTCCAGGAGGGCTGGAGTCAGGAAATCTGACTCGCTGTTTATCCTGTATGCACCCAACAAGCTGGGTGCTCCTGCTTCTAAGCAGACTATTGCTCGTTGGATTTGTAGTACAATTCAGCTTGCACATTCTGTGGCAGGCCTGCCACAGCCAAAAATCTGTAAATGCCCACTCCACAAGGAAGGTGGGCTCATCTTGGGCGGCTGCCCGAGGGGTCTCGGCTTTACAACTTTGCCGAGCAGCTACTTGGTCAGGAGCAAATACGTTTGTAAAATTCTACAAAATTGATATCCTGGCTGAGGAGGACCTGGAGTTCTCTCATTTGGTGCTGCAGAGTCATCCGCACTCTCCCGCCCGTTTGGGAGCTTTGGTATAATCCCCATGGTCCTTACGGAGTCCCCAGCATCCACTTAGGACGTTAGAGAAAATAAGAATTTACTTACCGATAATTCTATTTCTCATAGTCCGTAGTGGATGCTGGGCGCCCATCCCAAGTGCGGATTGTCTGCAATACTTGTACATAGTTATTGTTACAAAAATCGGGTTATTATTGTTGTGAGCCATCTTTCAGAGGCTCCTCTGTTATCATGCTGTTAACTGGGTTCAGATCACAGGTTATACGGTGTGATTGGTGTGGCTGGTATGAGTCTTACCCGGGATTCAAAATCCTTCCTTATTGTGTACGCTCGTCCGGGCACAGTATCCTAACTGAGGCTTGGAGGAGGGTCATAGGGGGATGAGCCAGTGCACACCAGATAGTCCTAAAGCTTTCTTTAGATGTGCCCAGTCTCCTGCGGAGCCGCTATTCCCCATGGTCCTTACGGAGTCCCCAGCATCCACTACGGACTATGAGAAATAGAATTATCGGTAAGTAAATTCTTATTATTAAAAAACTACATCATACAAAAAAACCGTGCTCAACTTTCGTAGGTGCTGGTTACAGGATATTATGCCTTAAAATCGTGTTAAAAAACGTCAGGGACAATCAAGAAAATAATAAGAAGAAGATATTATCTTCTTCAATTTTTTTCTTCAATTTTTTTAGACAGTATATTACAACCATTAATTGGCCAACAACCCAGAATCATCAAGGACACCACTATGTTTTTGAACCAATTGATGGCGCTACCGGATATTCCAGCTGACACTCTAATTTGTACCATTGACATCTGTAGTCTTTATACTAGCATACCCCAGTCTGCAGGCCTTAGGGCCATGAAGGAATTTTTATTACATGCAGGCATGGATGCACTGGATCGGGACTTATTTCTTACTTTGTTAGAAATGACCCTCACAAGGAACTATTTTTTGTTTGACGGTAAATTTTACCGCCAAACCAGTGGGTGTGCGATGGGCAGCAATGTGTCGCCGTCCTTTGCCAATACCTTTATGTTGCAGGAGGAACAATCTATATTTTTTAATGATTTAAATATTTCCCAGCACATTTTTTACTACTCAAGGTATATAGATGACATATTTATTTTATGGACTGGCGGCCAATCTAGGTTTGACGCATTAATTGCCCACATCAATGAAAGGGATTCCCCCATTAAAGTCACAGCAGCCAGTGACTACGTCACATTGAATTATCTAGACGTGAGAGTCTCCATCGACAACAACAGCTTACTAACAGAAGTATTTTATAAGCCCACTGACAGGAACACATTACTTAGATATAACAGCCACCACCCTGGTGCTTTAAAGAAAGGGTTACCTAAATCCCAACTTATCAGGGCGGCAAGGATCACCAATGATCCCTCCAAATTGGATGGTGCGTTAACTAAAGTATCTACACGGTTCATTGAAAGAGGGTATGAGCGCAAGATGCTTCAGGCATACCAACAGGAAGTTAAAAACCTACGCAGAGAGGACCTATTGGTCCAAAAAACCAAGGAAGACTCACAGCTGATGCCATTTGTCACTAGGTACAATAGTGCCAGCCCTGTAGTGCCTAGGGCCCTACGAGGACTGTGGCCCATCATAGCCACTGATAAAGCTTTACCCTCGTTACACAAAAAAAGACCCATGGTGTGCCACACCAGGGGCAGGAGCATCAAAGATCAAATTGTGCACACAGACATCACAGGATTTGGTATCCCCACGTCCACCACGTTTTTATCCAGACCCTCAGGATGTTACAAATGTTTGGGGTGCGAAACATGTAGGTTTATGACTGCTGGGCCCACGTTCACTTCTAGTGCAACCGGTAGATCATACAGTATCAGACATGTACTTACCTGCACGAGCACTTTTGTGATATATCTGATCACGTGCCCCTGTAATTTACAATATGTGGGCAAGACTATTCGCAGTGCCCGCGAACGTCTTGCTCTACATAGATCAGCTGTCAAATCTGCACTAGCGGGCAAAACGTCTGAGCAACCAGTAGCCCGCCACTACGCTGAACATGGTCACACAATGGGGGATCTGAGGTTCCAGATCATTGACCACTGCACAAAGAGCCTAAGGGGTGGTGACAGAGCGGGGGACTTGTTAAGAATGGAGGCCAGATGGATGTATCACTTGGCTACCATCAAGCCAAAAGGACTAAATGATAAAATACAATGGAGTGTTTTTTGAAAATGCTGCTTCATGTTGCCCTTTGTAGTTATACACATTATTTATATTATATACATTTATTATTATTATGTTTTATATAAAATGAGTTACAGAGCAAGTTGGCACCTCAGCGGGTAGTCTGTCAGTTACAGACACCACCTGTGGGACACCAGGTTACTGTATAATTACAAATATATGTATAATGTTTGTGCATAGTGCGGTGCTGTTTCCAGGTCTCCAGGTTACAATTGTACATCTGAATCATTTAGTAGTTCGTTTATACATTTAACATAAACTTATGCTGCTTTGCACCTTAATCTTTTTAAATTTCCAAGTCACTTCACTGTTTTTATGTTCACAGTGCCGACATTGGTACCGCCGTGACTGGATTACCCGCAACACTCTGGGTTGCCTTGGTTACGGAAACAGCTGCCCGGGAGGTCAGCGTCGCTGTAAGTGGTTGCCAGGTTACACGGACGTTCCATGTCACGACGCCGGACCATGTGACCGGCACTGGTTGATGACGTCACTCTAATGCACACAGGGAAGCGTGGTAGCGTCTTCCCCTGATTGATTGCCGCACGGCCCGCACGCGGGTTTCATCTCACATAAAGGTAATTATTCTTCTCACTACTTCACTTCTCACTTGTTGTCCTTGAAGAAGGGGTGTTCGCGCCCCGAAACGTTGGATGTATTTTGTTTTGTGAAATGGATTAAAACTCTGTTCACCGTTTATTACGCTTGAGTCAGTCCTTGAGTGCCGCTGCTTGCCAGGATCCGTTGAATATATATATATATATATATATATATCCATAAGTGTTTCCCTGCTATTATATCAAAGGTTTTCTAGACTGCAGGCTGCCTGTAGTTAATAATTTGAAAACACAGGCTTATGTGTATCTTTTGGGATATTTGTCTCCCAGTGTTCTGGCTCCCACCAAACGATGACTTGTTCGGTTTGTGTTGTCTTCGGTATACACTCTGAAACAATAAGGATAACTAGAGATATTTACTTTCCTCACAGATCAGGGTGCCTGTTTCATGATCACAAACCTTTGCGTAAACAAGACATGTCTTGATATATTCAAGACATTGTTTTAGAAGAATGTGTATGTGTGGTTTGATTAGCTTGTGTGTGAACAGTAACTTGCCTTTGAAGATTACAGTCTGTACAAATTCTGTACTATAAGGATTGAATATGGAACATGGCTTTGGGGGCCTTTCTATGCGACTACGTATGTCACCGTATTTACCCACACCCCACACTAATACGCAGGGCTTCACGAGCCAATGTATGCAGCGTCCGGGTGTGTGCACGCACGGCTAATATGCAACCGCACAGAAGCCACTCTGAATGGTGTCTGTGTAGTGCGGGTTTGTAATATTTTCCGACTTCGACAGTCCACCCTTTGGCAGTCAACAATAACTGCCATAATTAATATGCAGAAAATATTTACATAATAATACATAGATACAGTGTTAGAGTATGCACCTTGAAGTGAGAGAAAAAGTCATAGGTGAGAAAATGTGTGGCCTATTGTGATAGGAAAAAGCGTGTATGTATGAGTAAATGCTTGAGGGGAATGTATCATCGTGCAGTGTAAGCTTCTAGGTTTTGCGAAGTATTCATTATATTCCTTCTCATCCCGTATTAAGGGTCTGTACATGGTCCAACAAACTCCACCGAGCTATATGATAAATGGGGAGCACATTTATCTGATGATACATCGTGGGGATATCCATATGTGTGAGCAATTATGTGTCCCTATTATCTAATGACTATGTGTGTTTCACTAACCTAGCCCTACAGAGATTAACAGAAGACATGTAACGGTACATACAACAATAAAATGACATTTTTGGTGATTGATGAGTTGGGTTCCGGTTTGTGGATTTCCTTTTTCTGATGCTAGCCTTGGTGAAAGTGATACGCTGATCCTGGGGTCCTACCAACCCGTACTCTCCATCAGAACTCACTCCAGATCCTTGCTTGACGTCTCGGGGGCCCTCACAAAAACAAAACCACCAGAAAAAAACGGAATACAGACAGTCTCTTGGGATGGATCCATTTCGTTAGGGACAAAAATAGGAAGATGAGGGGGAAAAACAAAAAAACAAAGAGAAAGTAGTGGGGTGGTGAAAAAAGAAAATGGTACGACAACCGTTCTAACTCTCGTTACTCTCCGTGCTCAGATGCCTTTCAACAGTCCTGCCTCTCAACTTTCCCGGAACAAGCACTCTAGTGATACGAGGTTCTCTTCCACCTGCTCTTTGTCACGAGTCTTCTCCGGGTCAGCGACCTTCTTGCAATGGGACGAGTGGACCCAAGTCTCTCTCTCGGCAACCTTCAATGCTGTTGTGCTGGCTAACAAAACTTGGTATGGTCCTTCCCACCTGTCTATGAGGCAACCTGAGCGTAAGAAATTTCGAATCATCACATAATCCCCAGGTTCAATGTCATGACAATTACTGTTTGGTGGGTCAGGAATCACCAGCTTTAGATTTCTTTGTTGATTTCTGAGCTGCTGGCTCATCCTAACCAAATATTGCACAGTCACTTCATTATTACATTTCAAATCATCCTGGGGGTCAATCATTACGTGAGGTTGTCGCCCAAAAAGAACTTCAAAGGGTGATAGGTTAAGTGGTGACCTGGGAATGGTTCTGATACTGTACAACACTAGTGGCAATGCCTCTGGCCACAACAATCCAGTTTCAACCATCACTTTGCTAAGCTTGTTCTTAATAGCGCTATTCATTCTCTCCACCTTTGCGCTCGCCTGTGGCCAGTACGGAGTATGTAGCTTGCTATTAACACCCATCAGTTTGCACATGACCTGAAAGACTTCACCTGTAAAATGGGTACCCCTATCACTTTCAATTATTCTAGGGATACCATATCTACACACAAATTCCTGCACAATTTTCTTTGCAGTGAACATAGCAGTATTTGTGGCAGCGGGGAATGCTTCTACCCAATTTGAAAAGACATCTGTACACACTAGGACATATTTCAGATTCCTACAGGGTGGTAACTGTATGAAGTCTATTTGTATTACCTGGAAGGGTCCGTCCGTAGGAGGGATATGGGATGGTTCAGTCGGTATTGTCTTCCCAAAATTCTTTCTCATGCAGGTGATACAAGCCATTGCCCTCCTACCTGCATGAGATGAGAACCCTGGTGCACTCCAGTATGCCCTGACCAGTTTGCACATACCTTCCTTGCCCAAGTGGGTCAGGCCGTGAGCTGCCTCCGCTAGGGCTGGAAGATATGCCTTGGGGGCCACTGGCTTACCGTGCCCATCTGTCCAGAGGCCCGAAGACTCTCTTCCATATCCCTTCGCCTTCCAGACGGACTTCTCCTGCAGGGAACACAAATCTTGCATTTCAATGAGTTGTTGTGTGCTTATTGTGTTAAATGTCATCAGTGGTGTGATGTTGGTTAGTGTGGCTGAACTTGCTGCTGCCTTGGCAGCTTCGTCTGCCCGGCTGTTACCAAGTGACACTGGGTCTTGACTGTAAGTGTGGGCTTTGCACTTGATAACAGCCACTCTATCGGGGTCTTGCATTGCTGATAGCAATCTTTTGATGTGGGTCGCATGCGCCACGGGTGTGCCAGCTGCTGTCATGAAATTTCTGAGGTGCCCTAGCGCCCCGAAATCATGTACCACTCCAAAGGCATACCTAGAATCTGTGTATATATTAGCTGACTTACCCTTGGCCAATTCACACGCTCTGGTTAGGGCGACCAGCTCAGCAACTTGTGCTGAGTGCGGTGGGCCCAGGGGCTCAGCTTCTATGATACTTCTGTCGTCTACAACTGCGTACCCAGTGCACAGGTCTCCCGAGTCCGTCTGTCTGTGGCAACTACCGTCAGTGTAAAAAGTAAAATCTACGTTTTCCAGTGGGTTGTGACTGTCAGGTCTCGCAGTGAAAGTCTGGTTCAGATATTCCATACAATCATGCGTAACAGTGTCTGCACTAAATCCTCCTTCACCATCATTCTCATCCTCCACCCTTTGTGCCTGTCCAGGCACACTTGGCAGATAAGTTGCAGGATTTAGTGAGCTGCATCTCTTTATGGTGATGTTTACAGGGGCAATTAGTGATAATTCCCACCTTGTAAACCACGCAGAGGAGACATGTCTGGTTTGGGCAGAGTTCAGTAAGGCTGATACTGCATGAGGTGTATGGACGGTCAGGTTGAGTCCTAACACTACGTCTTCGCTCTTAATCACTAGCAAAGCTATCGCTGCAACACTTCGCAAGCATGTGGGGAGAGACCGTGCTACAGTGTCCAACTGTGCACTGTAGTATGCTACTGGTCTGCTGGCATCACCATGTTTCTGTGTTAAAACACCTGCCGCACACCCAGCACTCTCTGTACCATACAATTCAAAGGGTTTCCCATAATCTGGCATACCTAATGCAGGTGCCTGTGATAGGCACTGTTTGAGTCTCTCAAATGCCAGTTTGGACTCATCTGTGTGCGAAATCCGATCTGGTTTGTTTGAAGAGACCATCTCTTGCAAAGGTAAAGCCAGTATGGAGAACCCTGTGTTGAGATGTAACGGAACCTGGGAGGTTGTATCAGACCCCTAGACATGTAAGTAACATGTAGAAGAACTGCCCGAAGGCGTGACCACGACAACCAGGGTAAAAGTCAATGATGTTTATTTATGACAAACTCCGTAACACAGCAGCAGTAAAAGAAAACATAAAAATCAGCAGAGGATAAATACAGTTCCTGGGTACTACAGGGTGGCAAGGGCCACAGGGCTCTGGTAGTGTGAGATAGTTCTTATAATCTTCTAGATGGAAAGTCCTTACCAGGCCCGACTGTAGCAATGGAGATAGCCCAGGATCGTACCAGCTGGTGTTCCAGGGAAAGCTGGGCTGCTGTGGATAAAACGGCTGCTGTGGGTACTGGCTGGAACCAGGCTGATGTTGGCACGGAGTGGATACTGGCTGGAACCAGTTAAATAATAAATGTAGTTTGAGAGCGATGGAATATGAAGTGATGTTTGGAGTTTGAGAGCGGTGAAATTATAATGCCGGTGATAAATGATAATCTGCAGAAAAGGGTACCGGCACTTTAAGAAGAGCTGACCTCTGCTGGATGCTGAAAGCAGGTGGATCTGTAGCTGGAAGCAGATGAATCCAAATGGATAGGAGAGTCAGGCTACACCGCAGGTGGAATGCTGGTGCAGGTCTCTTTAGTGGAAGTGTGGAGACAGGAGCTGGAACCTGGAAAACAACCACAGGAGAGAGACAAACTGGAACTAGGTTTGACAACCAAAGCACTGACGCCTTCCTTGCTCAGGCACAGTGTATTTATACCTGCAGCAAGGAAGGGATTGGCTAGGCAATTATGCAGATTAACAATACTGATAACAGATTGGAGGAAATGATCAGCTGACAGAATCCAAGATGGCTGCGCCCATGCAGACACTTGGAGGGAAGTTTGGTTTGTAATCCATGTGGTAATGAAAACAGTAATGGCGGCGCCGGCCACAGGAGACAGGAGACGCCAGGCTGACAAGTGCACATCCAACCACGCGGACACAGCGGAGGCCGCGGCTGACGTAATCGCCACTCTGACACTCTGCATGCAGAAGCTCAGGGACGGCGGCGGAGGCCGCGGGAGACGCCATGCCAGATGTAATATGGCGTTACTGTGACAGCGTCTCAGAGAGACAGGAGAGGATGCAGGAATGTGAACATTAGGATAACAGATGGGATCCGGTCCTGGAGCGCTGAGCCAGCCTTAGGAGGCATCTGATGGGTAAGAAATGGCGTCCAGATACCCGGATCGTGACAGCACCCCCCCTTTAGGAGTGGCCCCAGGACACTTCTTTGGCTTTTGAGGAAACTTGGAATGGAATCTCCGGACCAAGGCAGGAGCATGGACATCAGAAGCATTGGTCCATGAACGTTCCTCAGGGCCGTAACCCTTCCAGTCAATAAGATACTGTAGTTGACCGTAACGGTGACGAGAGTCCAGGATCTTGGCCACTTCATACTCAACACCTCGTTGAGTTTGGACTTTCGGAGTTGGAGGAAGTGAGGAATGAAACCGATTCAAGATCAGCGGTTTCAACAGGGAAACATGGAATGTCCTGGGTATCTTTAAGAAGGGAGGCAACTGGAGTCTGTAAGCAACAGGATTGATGACTTGTTCAATTTTAAAAGGACCAATGTAGCGAGGTGCAAACTTCATACTGGGAACTCTTAACCTCAAATTCTTCGTGGATAACCATACCCGATCACCCACCTTGAGAGCAGGAACTGCTCGACGCTTCTTATCCGCAAACTTCTTGTACCTGAATGATGCCTTGAGCAGAGCTGATCGTACGCTCTTCCAGATATTGGCAAACTGATGCAAGGTGATATCCACTGCTGGAACAGAAGTTGCTGGAAGCGGTTGGAACTCAGGGACTTTAGGGTGGAATCCAAAGTTAGTGAAGAATGGTGTAGAAGAAGATGAGGAATGATACTGGTTGTTATGACAGAACTCGGCCCAGGGAAGTAATTGAACCCAGTCATCTTGAGAGGAGGACACACAGATGCGGAGGAAGGCCTCCAAGTCCTGATTCACCCTCTCAGTTTGACCATTGGTCTGAGGATGGTAAGCCGTGGAAAACTTTAGCTTGACTTGGAGGACTTGACATAAACTTCGCCAGAATTTGGCTGTGAATTGAACTCCTCGATCAGAGATAATTTCTTCAGGAAGAGCGTGGAGTCGGAAGATCTCTTGTATGAATACTTGAGCCAACTTGGAAGCTGACGGAAGACCGGTGAGAGGAATGAAGTGTGCCATCTTGGTGAACCGGTCAACTACCACCCAGATGGTATTGAACTTGTTGCACATGGGTAAGTCTGTAATGAAATCCATCGACAAATGGGTCCATGGTCGACGGGGAACGGATAGTGGAACCAGTTGCCCCGCAGGCGACTGGCGGGATACCTTATGTTGGGCACACTTTGGGCAAGATGCAATAAACTCCAAGACGTCCTTTTTCAGAGTTGGCCACCAATAGGACCTAGAGATAAACTCCAGGGTTTTTTGGATACCTGTATGTCCGGCAAAACGGGAAGCATGAGCCCAATGCATGAGCTTCTTCCTTAGCATCGGCTTCACAAAACTTTTCCCTGATGGGGGCGTAGAGTCCATCCCTACTGTGGAGAATGCCAACGGATTTATAATAGGATGCTTGTCTGAAGACTCTGACTCATTTTCTTGCTCCCATGAGCGGGAAAGGGCATCGGCCTTGCGATTCTGAGAGCCCGGACAGAACTGGAGTTTAAAGTCGAACCTGGAAAAGAAAAGTGCCCATCTGGCCTGACGAGGGTTGAGACATTGTGCGCCCTTCAGGTATAAAAGGTTCTTGTGGTCTGTAAGTTTGGTGATTGAATGAGAAGCTCCCTCCAACAGATATCTCCACTCCTCCAGAGCGAGCTTGATGGCTAGCAACTCCTGGTCGCCAATGGCATAGTTGCGCTCCGCTGGGGAGAACTTCCGGGAGAAGAAACTGCAAGGATGTACATGGCCATCTTTAGCCCTCTGAGATAACACCGCTCCTACTCCAACGGAGGAGGCATCCACCTCTAAGATGAAAGGAGAGTCGATGTCGGGCTGTTTCAGAACTGGTGCAGAGATGAACCTTTGTTTTAACAGATGAAAGGCTTGCATAGCTTCCTCAGACCACTTGGACGGGTTAGCACCCTTCTTAGTTAAAGCAGTAATAGGCGCCACAATGGTGGAAAAGTCTCGTATAAACTTTCTGTAATAATTGGCGAACCCTAAGAACCTCTGGACCCCTTTGAGGGTTAAGGGTACCGGCCAATTCCGGATTGCTTGTAGTTTCTCAGGATCCATCTCTAGTCCGGAACCGGACACAATGTACCCTAGAAACGGAATGGACTTGACTTCAAAGACGCATTTCTCTAACTTGCAATAGAGATGATTGACACGGAGACGGGACAGAACCTCCTTTACCCAAAAACGATGTTCCTCCAAATCGTTGGCGAAAATGAGGATATCATCTAGATAGACCACGACATGACGATATAAAATGTCTCTGAAGATCTCATTGACAAAATGCTGGAAGACAGCTGGAGCATTGCTCAATCCGAAGGGCATGACGAGGTACTCATAATGTCCGTCACGGGTGTTAAAGGCGGTCTTCCACTCGTCACCCTCACGGATCCGGATGAGATTGTATGCACCTCTCAAGTCCAGCTTTGTGAAGATGGTAGCTCCGCTAACTCTATCAAAGAGCTCAGTAATCAGGGGTAAAGGATAGCGGTTCTTGATGGTAATGTCGTTCAAACCTCTGTAGTCGATGCACGGCCGCAGACCACCGTCTTTCTTCTTTACAAAAAAGAAGCCAGCGCCGGCTGGGGAAGAAGAAGGTCGAATGAACCCCTTTGCTAGGTTCTCTTTAATGTATTCCTCCATGGAATGCGTCTCAGGCAGAGACAACGGATAAGTTCGACCTCGAGGTGGAACCTTCCCTGGAACGAGATCAATCGGGCAGTCCCATTCTCTATGAGGAGGAAGGATATCAGCAGAGGCTTTACTGAACACATCCGTGAAATCTTGATATGGAGGAGGTGGCACATCAGACGACCTGGGGGAGGAAGAACAGACAGGCAATACTTTAAACAAACATGTCTCAGCACAGGAGGAACCCCATGCCAGAATTTGCGTAGTCGTCCAATCAATTGTAGGATTGTGAAGACGGAGCCATGGAAGGCCCAGGACCACAGGATGTGTGGCTCTTGGAATCACTAAAAAAGAAATAAGTTCGGAATGAAGAACTCCCACTCTCAGACGAACTGGTAGAGTCCTTAGAGAAATAACTGCATCAAAAATCTTGCTGCCATCCACGGCAGTTAAGGAAATAGACGAAGGAAGTCTCTCGGTGGGTAGGGACCACCGTTTAACATAGGCTTCAGTAATAAAGTTCCCAGCTGCTCCGGAATCAAGGAGGGCAATGACGTTCCGATAACGTTGAGCAACTTGAAGCGAGACTGGGAGATTACAATCATGAGGAGATGGAGAGGAGATCATTACTCCTAGCCGGCCCTCTCCTGGGCGAGCTAGGGTTTGGAGTTTTCCCGGACGTTCGGGACATGCATTGATGGTGTGAGACGGAGCTGCACAGTAAAGACAAAGAGACTCAGAGAGACGTCTTCAGCGCTCAGCAGGAGTTAAACGGGAACGGCCAATTTGCATGGGCTCGTCTTTAGATGGTGACAGTTGGCGAGGAGGAGGAGCAGAAGATTTTGGAGCAGATGATCTTCCACGCTCAGTTGCTCTCTCTCTGAAACGTAAATCAACTTTCGTGCAGAGTGAGATTAGCTCATCTAACTTGGAAGGTAAGTCTCTGGTAGCTAACTCATCTTTAATACGCTCAGATAAGCCATGCCAGAATGCAGCATACAGGGCCTCGTCGTTCCATGCCAGTTCGGATGCCAGGATCTGGAACTGTATAAGATATTGTCCTACAGTACGTGATCCCTGGCGTAAACGGAGAATCTCAGATGAAGCTGAAGTTACCCGGCCTGGCTCGTCGAAGATACGCCTGAATGTTGACACGAATGCAGTGTAGGAGGATAGCAGGGTGTCGGACCTCTCCCATAACGGTGATGCCCAATCAAGGGCTGAGCCACTGAGAAGAGAGATAATGTAGGCAATTTTTGTACGGTCACTGGGAAAATTGCCAGGTTGTAGCTCAAACTGAATCTCACACTGGTTGAGAAATCCCCTGCAGAATCTTGGAGATCCGTCAAATTTTGCTGGCGTTGGAAGATGAAGACGTGGAGCAGAAATGGGTAAGGTGGGTGGGGTTATAGCTGGAGTCACTGTGGTTGACACACCGGACGCGTCTGATCCACGGAGGGTTGTCTGAATCCCATCCAGCCGAGTAGAGAGATCCTGGAGACAGCGGATGATGTGGCCCTGTGCAGCCTCCTGATGTTCAAGTCGGGCTGCCAGTTCTTGCATCGGCCTGGCCGCTTGATCCTGGTCTCCGGCTGGATTCATAAGGTCAGTGCTTACTGTCACAACTGAGGGCCTGAGCTGACGGGAGGCAGCCTCAGTTGTAGGGGTTGAGATGTAACGGAACCTGGGAGGTTGTATCAGACCCCTAGACATGTAAGTAACATGTAGAAGAACTGCCCGAAGGCGTGACCACGACAACCAGGGTAAAAGTCAATGATGTTTATTTATGACAAACTCCGTAACACAGCAGCAGTAAAAGAAAACATAAAAATCAGCAGAGGATAAATACAGTTCCTGGGTACTACAGGGTGGCAAGGGCCACAGGGCTCTGGTAGTGTGAGATAGTTCTTATAATCTTCTAGATGGAAAGTCCTTACCAGGCCCGACTGTAGCAATGGAGATAGCCCAGGATCGTACCAGCTGGTGTTCCAGGGAAAGCTGGGCTGCTGTGGATAAAACGGCTGCTGTGGGTACTGGCTGGAACCAGGCTGATGTTGGCACGGAGTGGATACTGGCTGGAACCAGTTAAATAATAAATGTAGTTTGAGAGCGATGGAATATGAAGTGATGTTTGGAGTTTGAGAGCGGTGAAATTATAATGCCGGTGATAAATGATAATCTGCAGAAAAGGGTACCGGCACTTTAAGAAGAGCTGACCTCTGCTGGAAGCTGGATGCTGAAAGCAGGTGGATCTGTAGCTGGAAGCAGATGAATCCAAATGGATAGGAGAGTCAGGCTACACCGCAGGTGGAATGCTGGTGCGGGTCTCTTTAGTGGAAGTGTGGAGACAGGAGCTGGAACCTGGAAAACAACCACAGGAGAGAGACAAACTGGAACTAGGTTTGACAACCAAAGCACTGACGCCTTCCTTGCTCAGGCACAGTGTATTTATACCTGCAGCAAGGAAGGGATTGGCTAGGCAATTATGCAGATTAACAATACTGATAACAGATTGGAGGAAATGATCAGCTGACAGAATCCAAGATGGCTGCGCCCATGCAGACACTTGGAGGGAAGTTTGGTTTGTAATCCATGTGGTAATGAAAACAGTAATGGCGGCGCCGGCCACAGGAGACAGGAGACGCCAGGCTGACAAGTGCACATCCAACCACGCGGACACAGCGGAGGCCGCGGCTGACGTAATCGCCACTCTGACACTCTGCATGCAGAAGCTCAGGGACGGCGGCGGAGGCCGCGGGAGACGCCATGCCAGATGTAATATGGCGTTACTGTGACAGCGTCTCAGAGAGACAGGAGAGGATGCAGGAATGTGAACATTAGGATAACAGATGGGATCCGGTCCTGGAGCGCTGAGCCAGCCTTAGGAGGCATCTGATGGGTAAGAAATGGCGTCCAGATACCCGGATCGTGACACCCTGGGATCCAGTTTCGGCAGTACCCACACATTCCTAGGAAAGTGCGGATCTGTTGCTGGGTTTGTGGCAGTGTCATGTTGCGAATCGCTTCTATCCTATCAGCAGTGAGGTGTCATTGTCCTTGTGTCAAGCAATGCCCCAAATACCTCACCCTTTTATTGCACAACTGTAATTTATCCTTTGAAACCTTGTGTCCTGTCTGGGAGAGGTGAAGCAGCAGCTGCTTCGTATCTGCCAAGGACATTTCAAATGAGTCAGAGCACAACAATAAGTCATCAACATACTGTATTAGCACTGAGCCATTTTCAGGTTGAAAGGATTGCAAACAGTCATGCACTGCTTGGGAGAAGATACTTGGGCTGTCAATGAAGCCTTGGGGAAGACGAGTCCAGGTGTACTGTACTCCCCTGTAAGAGAAGGCGAAAAGGTACTGACTGTCGGGGTGGAGAGGGACAGAAAAGAAGGCAGAACAGAGATCAATGACAGTGAAGTATGAAGAGGTTGCGGGGATCTGCATCAAGATGGCAGCTGGATTGGGCACTACGGGGAATTGACTCTCAACTATTTTGTTCACCCCTCTTAAATCCTGCACTAGCCGGTAACCCCTCCCCCCACTCTATTTCACAGGGAAGATGGGACTATTGGCAGTGCTGGACGTCCTGACTAGGATGCCCTGTTGTAGCAAGCGCTCTATGACGGGGTAAACTCCTAATTCCACCTCTGGCTTCAGAGGATACTGAGGGATTTTTGGAGCTATCCTACCATCTTTTACTTGTACTACTACTGGGGCTACATTCGCCATCAATCCAGTGTCTTGTCCATCTTTGGTCCAAAGGGACCCCGGTATTTGTGAGATCATTTCCTCTACCTTTGATGGACACTTGTCTATAACAGCAGAGTGCGACATTAGCCTTTGAGGGGTGTCTAATATATCTTGCACTTCTTGAACATGATTCTCGGGTATATCCAAGAAGACACCCTCAGGAGTACAATATATGACACACCGCATTTTACACAATAAATCTCTGCCGAGCAGATTAGTCGGAGCCGATGCAGCCAGCAGAAAAGAGTGTTTGGTTTGCAAGGGCCCTATCGTAATCTCTGCAGGTCTACTCAAAGGGTATTGTTGCACTGTTCCTGTTACTCCCATTGCCGAAATTGTTTTGCCCGTGGTCAGTAAATTGGTTGGAGCTTTGAGTACAGATCTGGCCGCCCCTGTATCTACAAGAAATGGTTGTAGTGTTCCTGCTACTTTGACCAAGACCTCAGGTTCATTCCCAGGGCCAGCAATCAGCTTCACAGGCTGCAGACTACAGGTGTGGCCTAACCTCTATTGGGGCCGTGGACCCACCCTTTGGGTGTTGGCGGCTATGATATGTGAGGGGGATAACGGTAAGTCTTCGGGGGCTCGCCAGTCCTCCCGTGGTGGCTACCTCCTTGTTTCCCCTCTATGCGGCTCGTACTCTCTCCTGTATGATCCCTGATCTCCTCTATGTGTATAATTACTTTGCTCATGTTCTTGTCTAGGGGGTCTGAATTTTTGTGTGCTGTTACAATTTCTGGCATAATGCCCTTCCCTCTTACACAGATAACAAACTCTTGGCTTTTTCCATGTATCAGGGGCCTGGGGTTTTGGTCGAGTTGGTGCTCCTTCCAGTGCTTGGATGCTCATCACCATCAACCGCTCCCCTTGTGCCTCCCTGGTTTTCTGGATATTACGGTCGTGCTCCAGTGCTGATTCCCTAAGTGCAGTCACCGTAATACCCCTCCAGTTTGGCATAGAAGTTTGCACCCTGGTTTTCAGTGCCTCCTTCAATCCCTCCATTAATACAGAGAGAAGAGCCTACTTCCCTGTGGTTGACATTGGGGGTCATTCTGAGTTCGCTCGGTAAATTTCTTCGCATCGCAGCGATTTTCCGCTTAGTGCGCATGCGCAATGTTCGCACTGCGACTGCGCCAAGAAAATTTGCTATGCAGTTAGGAATTTTACTCATGGTTTTTTCTTCGTTCTGGTGATCGTACTGTGATTGACGGGAAGTGGGTGTTTCTGGGCGGAAACTGGATGTTTTATGGGAGTGTGTGAAAAAACGCTACCGTTTCTGGGAAAAACGTGGGAGTGGCTGGAGAAACGGAGGAGTGTCTGGGCGAACGCTGGGTGTGTTTGTGACGTCAAACCAGGAACGACAAGCACTGAACTGATCGCAGATGCCGAGTAAGTTTCGAGTTACTCAGAAACTGCACAGAGATGTCTTATCGCAACATTGCGAATCTTTCGTTCGCAATTTTAAGAAGCTAAGATTCACTCCCAGTAGGCGGCGGCTTAGCGTGTGCAAAGCTGCTAAAAGCAGCTTGCGAGCGAACAACTCGGAATGACCCCCATTGTCTCTAATATCCTCAACCCCAGTGAATTTAGCCATTTCCATCAAAGCTCTGTGGAAATATTCGGATGCCAGTTCATTCTTTTTCTGTCTTATGGAAAAAATCTTATTCCATCTAACTACGGCTGGGAAATACAAACCTAGTTGTATATTGATTTGCCTGACATTCTCCTGATTGTAAGCATCAGTGAGTGGCACTTCTGCATCTAGGTTGCAGTCTGTAATAAATTTTGGGATGTCAATGTTAGAGGGGAGACTCGTTTGCAACACCGTCCGCCAATCCTTGTTTGTGGGTTCTTGGGAAAGTCCTAAATCTTTTATATATTTCTGGCATCCGACTAAATCCTTTCTGGGGTCAGGGAATTCTGCCATAATTGACCTCCGCTCCATACGGGACCAGGGACAGTACATTGCATTGTTCCTGATTGGGGTCACCCCCTGAGTGTCAGTTCTGCCGTTAGGGACTGCAATCACCCTAACTGGATGCAACTCAACCACATCTTTCTTGTTTGTCTCTACAATACGGGGAGTCACTGTTTCTGCATAATGGACGGTACCGTACTTACCAGTCGCCACGATCTCATCTGCCCCCTCACTGGCTGATGCGGCCACTGCCCTTGGTGGTTGGGCAATGCCCACCCTTGTGTCGTGTATGGTGGCAGCCAGGGCAAGGGCTGAGATCATGCTAAGCTCATCCTCTACGTTGCTGTAATCTTGGGGAGAAGGTAAAACAGGGTACAAGGTACAAGCGTTAGTTTTAATACATTCACTGCGCATTTCCCTGAACTCTACCTTTGTATCATTGGTGGTGACACTCTTCTCTCCATCAACATATTGTGGTGGTGGTGCTGTCGCATTCACGCTTCTGCCTGGTTTGGAACTTGCTGTGCGAGCAGCTCCCTTTGCACATCCCCCTCTTGTTGCCACAAGTTTAAACAATCTGTATGCCTTACCCTTTGCTTTCTGGATTTGAGCAGACATATTCTAATCCTTACATTGTGTAGTACCTCTGGATCAAAACTACCTATCCCAGGAAATTATGCTTTATCCCCCACAGTCATTCGTGTCCATTCATCACAAAAGGTCTCAGTGTGGGGACCATACTTCCCCCACATTACCAACCGAGCTGACCCCCTGGGTCTCAATTCTGCTGTCTGAACCCTGACTGAGGAACGTCCCTGTGTTGTGCACTTGGCTCCCATTGTGGACCCTTTTAACACGGGAAAACTTCCTAAAATGCTCCAAACACAGTAGTCTAACGGTGGAAGTCCTCAAAGTTCTTCCACTAACTTCTTCTGCTCCGAGTACCACGGATCCGCCCTATTTAGCAGACATGCGTAGCCAGTGCAGGCCCTACTTCGGCCTATATCCCCTGGGCCTTTAGGAGTAACTTACCGTACCCAGTGAATATCTGCCTAAAAGACAATTTTTACACAAATCACGCTTGCATGTGCTTTACACAACGCGTATGATGACGAGATTTACGCACAAATATGCAAAACTTCATATCACGTTGTGCCACGTATCGCTCACACAACCGTGCGGTCCAATCGTACCGCTTATAGACACTTGCTATCTATAAGTAGTAGGATCACTGGAGTCTTCACACTGTGCTCCAAAACAGCCGGAGTGTAATACCAAGAAAAAAACCTTTAAAACAACAACTTCACAAAGCTTTATCACACTCCGTTGCACGTGTTCACCTAGACCGTGCTCACCAAGTTCACAGAGTTTCACAGAGTTCACCGAGTTCACCAAGTTCACCAAGCGGGGTTCAATACATTCACACCTTTTTCAGCCCACACTAACACTCTATAGTTTTCTGATCAGAAAAATATCCTTTCCTGTTAACTAATAGCTTTCCCCAGAGGTAACACACTTTATCAATGTTATTCTAATCTGCGTTTGAAACCGGATAGTTATGTGCTATTTGTAGATAAACATCTACTACTCCGCTTTAAATTGAACAATTGTGTGGTTTGTCCTTGGCATTAGCGATCTTACGCAACTTGCGTAATTACGCAACCGCACGTGCCTTTTCACGCTTGTGCGCGCTCACGTACTTTGTCCGGGCCACGTGTACAAAAGTGCGCCCGCACTAAAACAAATCACACAGTATAAATGTGAGCGATATAAACTATTGTCGCTCACGAACACACCCCACAATTGCTCTGTTTAACCTAAAAGACTAGGCCAGAGCTGCGTTTTGTGTTCTTACAACTATATCATTAACACAGTTACTTCAAATGTATATAGCAACACAGATGTATCTGGTTTCACACAAACCTATAAATGACCGTTATAACCTATGGCAACAATATGTGGGATGGATGCAAAGTATGGGTACGCTGTGTGCGCCTTTATGCAAGGTTACATGTGCAAAAGAAAAAACAACAAACTTTTAAATGGCTTTTTTTTTTTCCTTTGTCCTTGCAGTTCACGCCAGCATCCCTAACCAATGCAGTACAGGCGCGGTTCAGCAGCACAAGATAGCTCAACACAATATAATAATGCTAATCCACCCTTGCTGCTGGCAAGCGCCTGTAATGTTGTGCAAAAGCCGGGTATGAGACGAGCCGGATGATGCCCTCAACTGAGAAGTTCGATATACTTCTTGGAAAGTAGCCACTAACCCCTATTGCACACTGTAACTGAAGCCGCTGCGGCCGCTGTAATAAATCCTTTACCTACGTACTCTGTCCCCAGTTAGCGTACACAGTCCCGTACTGTGCACGCACTTTGCGTACACACGCCGGAATAGCCGTGCAGCTTACACTCAGTGCATACACACAGACCGACACGCTGAGAGCACGAGGCAGCTCTAGGTGTGGCAATTACACTATACAAACGCTCAACAGAAACTGAATGCGACACCAGTATTTGATTGTATGTTGTGGTCCAAAGCAGCAACAAGTAATAATATATTTGTAAAAGGGGGTTACAATAAGTTAAAATATAAATGGTACAACACAATACAATTCAATCACAGAGAGAGAGTCACACCCAATGATATGTACATTTGTTCGCCTGCGCAACCCGGATCCAGTCCTCTAGTGAATCTGGAAAGATGACCTTAGAGCAAGAGAGAGAGAGAGCGACCGGCCCAGGTGCAAGGTTTATATACCCTTGCCCAAAATACAATACAATGGGGTTGTATGCTCTCCACCGATTGGTTGGAGGGATGGTCGTTTACAGTACAGGAGAGGTCATTGGTCGGTTTGAAGATATGGGCGATGCCTTGATCAAGGGGTGTGTACTGCTGGTCAGCTCTGGCTTCCCACCGCATACCAAGTACATATGTAGTGCCCAGCGCTTATGACAGGCAGCAAATGTGAAATTGGACACCGGACATTTTGTGTTCAGAGACTACATCTCCCAGACAGTCTTGGGTTTCAGAGGATATACAGAGAGACACGCAGAGGCTGTCGGGGGGTGGATGAACAGGGCATGGGGAGGGGGGAGTGGAGAATGGAATGCTTTTGTCCAGAGGAGTGGAGGAGGAGATGGGCCAGGAGAGAGAAGTAACCATGTCTTGGATATAGCTAAGATGCAGCTGGCAATGACTGGAGAATACTGGGGAAGAAGTCAACGTGACTGCACAGAAAGAGCCCTACTGAAAGGGGGGACCCCAGTCTGATGAAGTTAAGTGGCCTACAGAGGATAATGCATTTCAAACCTTCCTTTTTGACCTCGGGAGAGGACAGTTTGCAGAGGGACACACTTTGGAGGAATGTGAGCTAAGTAACAGTTTACAGTGTTATGTTTCTTGGTAAAGACAGCTAAATAGTAGCTAACCAAGTGTGTGATTTCACCAAGAATCAGTTTGTGGAACTACAAGTACCAGCGTTGCTGAAAGTGCCAATTGGAACCTTTTAAAGTGCAGTCTCTTTCAAGCAATAGCATGCAGAAGATAATGAACTCTGAAATAACAGTGCACTATAGTGGGGGATGTATTGTCTAATGCTGTGTGTGGTATGTGTAAATTCCTTGTGATACTGCTGTTTGAAGTTGTCATTACCCAGTCAGTGATTGCAAAGGCCAGGGTGTTATCTGCATACCTGTTATGAACCACAGGTAGTGGTTCATTCCTATTTTATGTTTATAAGTTGTCTTGCAGGCCAGGATTTCCCGTTGCTCTGTTTAAGAATACTCTTGTTTGCTGCCGGTGGTGAGTCTGTGTAATTGCAGCTTGTTCCCATGTGTTCAGCCTCACCTGGCTGCTAATTGCATCTTGTCAGTTTGGAGCCATGCAACAGGGCAGCTGCATGACATAATTAATTAGGCCTCTCTGTTATATGCTGGCTGAGTGCAATTCACAGACGCTGGTGATATTTCTAGGTTTCCAGTCTTCCAGAGTGTTTGAGTTCTGAGCTTGTTCCTGCCAATTCCTGAGCTCCTGTCTAGCAGTGTCTGACTAGCTGCTTCCTGTGTCGATTCCTGTGTCTGATCCCGTGTCCTGCCATGAAGCGTTCCTGTCCAGAAGTCCTGTGGCTTTGCCTATGCCTGGTCGAGTTTCTGGCTTCTTGGTGTCCACCGGTCTGTCGTTTGGGATTCTGCCTGTCCTCCAGTTCTGAGAGTCTGTGTCGGCAGCATTGGGGTTCCTGTCCGTTTGCCAGTATTTGTATAGGTTCCGTGAGTAGCGGCTTTGCCGCGTCCGTCGGCCTAGGCCGCTGTATTCCTTGGTTGTATCTGTCACTGGTGTTTTGCAGAGGGTTCTGCTTATGCTGTCACCGCCGGTACACAAAAGTATTGTGTCGGCGTGTGGTCAGCATTTCCTTCGTTGTTCTTTTCCTTTGGCGGCAAGCCGCACATACATTTAGTTTTAGGCTAGTTAGTAGCCCCTGGCTTTGGTTGTTTCAGTTAGAGGGCCCCTTGTTATTACCCTGTCTCAGTTCACGCTTTGTCTCTCTTTAAGACCTGAGGGGGCATCGGAGTTGGGCAGACCTAATCCGCCCTTCAAACGCGGCTGCCATGGACCCAAGAAACCATAGTCCTGCAAGCGTGAATTGACAACACGGGTAAAACAACGGAGGTAGGGTGCCAGGGGCTATTCCCGTTCCATTTCACCAAATCCAGTATTACGTCCTGGTGCTCTGGACTCACTTCATAACATCTCCCTTGTTCTGAGCACCAGGAACCTAACAATACCAAAGTCAGGAGAAAGCAGATTCATGTGTTATGTCCATTTTTTCTTATTACTGCATTATACACCCTTTAGATATGTGGGTGCATTACTGACCAATATGTTTCTCTATGCCTACTTAGTATATGTCCTCTTTTATTGATCTACTATAGCACCTTGTATATAAATGCATAAAAGCAATTTCTATTCCAGACCCTTTAATAAATGTGCCAGGGTGGCTTTTGCAACATATCCGTGTGATATATTCCGTAGTGGGGGCGGTCTAAGCACGTGGTGGGCAGGGGGTTTCCCGATCTTCCTCTGGTGTTCCTGAAATTGAACACGTCCCAGAAGAGCACGTCACGTCAAGATTCGGGTGGAGGCACTAATACCAAGAGAAGTACAAGGTGAGAAGCATTGCAAAGCAGGAAGAGTTTAAATACACACCATTACCCAGAAAACCCAGGTAAAGGGGTGTTACACATAATAAACACAAATATACCTTTAATCTGCCTTTGCGAATAACTTCGCAACGACATGCGATCTTCTCCAAACCAACACCGGATTATTACTCATAATTATTCGAACACGTAGATACCATGCATGATGCTCTGATCAGTTACTGTCCCCTCGCATACTGTAAAGGTCTATAATTCCCTTGTTGTGCCTTGCAAATAAGTAAAAGTTGCATGAGGGCAAAGGGGAGACTATGTGCAATGTGTGCACCAAGTTTGGGAAACATGCAATGTGTGACAGATATTTCCATGTTCATTATGTTACCCTGTCATGCTATCTCCAAGCAACATGATCCTACACATGAAATGACCAACCATTCTCAAGATACACACAAATAAATATATATATATATATATATATATATCCATAAGTGTTTCCCTGCTATTATATCAAAGGTTTTCTAGACTGCAGGCTGCCTGTAGTTAATAATTTGAAAACGCAGGCTTATGTGTATCTATTGGGATATTTGTCTTCCATTGTTCTGGCTCCCACCAAACGATGACTTGTTCGATTTGTGTTGTCTTCAGTATACACTCTGAAACAATAAGGATAACTAGAGATATTTACTTTCCTCACAGATCAGGGTGCCTGTTTCATGATCACAAACCTTTGCGTAAACAAGACGTCTTGATATATTCAAGACATTGTTTTAGAAGAATGTGTATGTGTGGTTTGATTAGCTTGTGTGTGAACAGTAACTTGCCTTTGAAGATTACAGTCTGTACAAATTCTGTACTATAAGGATTGAATATGGAACATGGCTTTGGGGGCCTTTCTATGCGACTGCGTATGTCACCGTATTTACCCACACCCCACGCTAATACGCAGGGCTTCACGAGCCAATGTATGCAGCGTCCGGGTGTGCGCACGCACGGCTAATACGCAACCGCACAGAAGCCACTCTGAATGGTGTCTGTATGTGTAGTGCGGGTTTGTAATATTTTCCGACTTCGACACTCAGGCCGGCAATTGCGTCGGCCTTGGTTTGCAGTGCTGTAGCAGCATGGACAGATTCTTTATCAGCGGATATTGAGACCCTTGATAAGGATACCATTTTAATGACCCTAGGGCATATAAAAGATGCTGTCTTATATATGAGAGATGCTCAAAGAGACATTAGTTTACTGGGTTCCAGAATAAACTATATGTCCATTTCTGCTAGGCGAGTCTTATGGACCCGACAGTGGACGGGGGATGCCGACTCATAGAGGCATATGGAGTTTTTGCCGTACAAGGGTGAGGAATTGTTTGGAGAGGGCCTCTCGGACCTCGTCTCCACAGCTACGGCAGGTAAATCGAATTTTTTGCCTTATGTTCCCTCACAATCTAAGAAAGCGCCTCATTATCAAATGCAGTCCTTTCGTTCAAATAAAAGCAAAAGAGTACGTGGATTGTCCTTTCTTGCCAGGGGTAAGGGCAGAGGAAAAAAGCTGCACAACACAGCTAGTTCCCAGGAACAGAAGTCCTCCCCGGCCACTGCAAAATCCACCGCATGACGCTGGGGCTCCCCTGAGGGAGTCCGCTCCAGTGGGGGCACGTCTTCGACTTTTCAATCACAGGTGGATCCCTGGGCAATGGAAATTGTTTCCCAGGGATACATGCTGGAATTCGAAGAGGTGCCTCCTCGCCGGTTTTTCAAATCGGCGCTACCAACTTCTCCCCTGGAAAGGGAGATAGTGTTACAGGCGATTCAAAAATTGTGTCTTCAACAAGTGGTGGCCGAGGTTCCCCTGCTTCAGAGGGGGAAGGGGTACTACTCAACCCTGTTTGTGGTCCCGAAACCGGACGGTTCGGTCAGACCCATTTTGAATTTAAAATCCCTGAACCTTTACTTAAAACGGTTCAAGTTTAAGATGGAATCGCTCAGAGCGGTCATCGCCAGCCTGGAAGGGGGGGATTTTATGGTATCGCTGGACATAAAGGATGCATACCTGCATGTTCCCATATATCCTCCTCATCAGGCGTACCTGAGATTTGCGATACAGGATTGTCATTACCAATTTCAGACGTTGCCGTTTGGGCTTTCCACGGCCCCGAGAATTTTCACCAAGGTAATGGCGGAAATGATGGTACTCCTGCGAAAGCAGGGTGTCACATTTATCCCGTACTTGGACGATCTCATAAAAGCGAGATCACGGGAGAAGTTGCAGAACAGCGTATCCCTTTCACTGAAGGTGTTACAGCGACACGGCTGGATTCTCAATATTCCAAAGTCGCAGCTGGATCCTACGACGCGCCTGTCCTTCTTGGGCATAATTCTGGACACAGACCAGAAAAGGGTTTTACTTCCAGAAGAAAAGGCGCAGGAACTCATGACTCTAGTCAAGAACCTGTTGAAGCCGAAACAAGTGTCAGTGCATCATTGCACTCAAGTCCTGGGAAAAATGGTGGCGACATACAAAGCCATTCCCTTCGGCAGGTTCCATGCAAGGACTTTCCAGTGGGACCTATTGGACAAATGGTCCGGGTCACATTTGCACATGCATCAGCGGATCACCCTGTTCCCTAGGGCCAGGGTTTCTCTCCTGTGGTGGCTGCAGAGTGCTCACCTTCTAGAGGGCCGCAGGTTCGGCATTCAGGATTGGATCCTGGTGACCACGGACGCGAGCCTCCGCGGTTGGGGAGCAGTCACACAGGGAAGAAATTTCCAAGGCCTTTGGTCAAGTCAAGAGACTTATCTTCACATCAACATCCTGGAACTGAGGGCCATATTCAACGCCCTACGTCAAGCGGAGACATTACTTCGCGACCGACCGGTGCTGATTCAGTCGGACAACGTCACCGCAGTAGTTCATGTAAACCGCCAAGGCGGCACCAGGAGCAGAGTGGCGATGGCGGAAGCCACCAGAATTCTTCGCTGGGCGGAGAATCATGTAAGTGCACTGTCAGCAGTGTTCATTCCGGGAGTGGACAACTGGGAAGCAGACTTCCTCAGCCGACACGACCTGCATCCAGGAGAGTGGCGACTTCATCAGGAAGTCTTCGCACAGATTGCAAGTCGGTGGGGATTGCCCCAAATAGACATGATGGCGTCCCGTCTCAACAAAAAGCTACAAAGGTATTGCGCCAGGTCAAGAGATCCTCAGGCGGTAGCTGTGGACGCCCTAGTGACACCGTGGGTGTTCCAGTCGGTCTATGTATTTCCTCCTCTTCCTCTCATACCCAAGGCGTTGAGAATAATAAGAAAAAGAGGAGTGAGAACAATACTCATTGTTCCGGATTGGCCACGAAGGACCTGGTATCCGGATCTGCAGGAAATGCTCACAGAAGATCCATGGCCTCTTCCTCTAAGACAGGACCTGTTGCAACAGGGTCCCTGTCTGTTCCAAGACTTACCGCGGCTGCGTTTGACGGCATGGCGGTTGAACGTCGGATCCTAGCGGAAAAAGGTATTCCGGATGAGGTCATTCCTACGCTAATACAGGCTAGGAAGGGCGTGACATCTAAACATTAACACCGGATATGGCGAAAATATGTTTCTTGGTGCGAGGCCAGGAATGCTCCTATGGAAGAATTCCATCTAGGCCGTTTTCTTCACTTCCTACAGACTGGAGTGAATTTGGGCCTAAAGTTAGGCTGCATTAAAGTTCAGATTTCGGCCTTATCCATTTTCTTTCAAAAAGAATTGGCCTCTCTGCCTGAAGTACAGACTTTTGTGAAGGGAGTACTGCATATTCAGCCTCCTTTTGTGCCTCCGGTGGCGCCTTGGGACCTTAACGTGGTGTTAAGTTTTCTTAAGTCACATTGGTTTGAACCACTTAGAACAGTGGAGTTGAAATATCTCACTTGGAAGGTGGTCATGTTGTTAGCCTTGGCTTCGGTTAGGCGAGTTTCGGAATTGGCGGCTTTATCACATAAAAGCCCCTATCTGGTTTTCCATATGGATAGAGCGGAATTGCGGAGCCGTCCTCAATTCCTACCTAAGGCGGTCTCATCCTTTCATATGAACCAACCTTTTGTCATGCCTGTGGCTACACGGAACTTTGAGGATTCCGAGTCCCTTGATGTGGTCAGGGCTTTGAAGATTTACGTGGCCAGAACGGCTAGGATCAGCAAAACAGAAGCACTGTTTGTCCTGTATGCAGCCAACAAGGTTGGCGGCCCTGCTTCAAAGCAGACTATTGTTTGCTGGATCTGTAACACGATTCAGCAGGCGCATTCTACGGCAGGATTGCCGTTACCAAAATCGGTTAAGGCCCATTCCACTAGGAAGGTGGGCTTGTCTTGGGCGGCTGCCCGAGGGGTCTCGGCACTACAGCTGTGCCGAGCTGCTACTTGGTCGGGGTCAAACACCTTTGCAAAGTTCTATAAGTTTGATACCCTGGCTGAGGAGGACCTCCTGTTTGCTCAATCGGTGCTGCAGAGTCATCCGCACTCTCCCGCCCGTTTGGGAGCTTTGGTATAATCCCCATGGTCCTTACGGAGTCCCAGCATCCTCTAGGACGTAAGAGAAAATAAGATTTTAAACCTACCGGTAAATCTTTTTCTCGTAGTCCGTAGAGGATGCTGGGCGCCCGTCCCAAGTGCGGACTATTTCTGCAAGACTTGTATATAGTTGTTGCTTTCATAAGGGTTATGTTATAGTTTCGTCGGTTATGGACCGATGATATGTTGTTGTTCATACCGTTAACTAGATTGTATATCACAGGTTATACGGTGTGATTGGTGTGGCTGGTATGAATCTTGCCCTTAGATTAACTAAAATCCTTTCCTCGTACTGTCCGTCTCCTCTGGGCACAGTTTCTCTAACTGAGGTCTGGAGGAGGGGCATAGAGGGAGGAGCCAGTGCACACCCAGATCCAAAGTCTTTTTTAAATTGCCCATGTCTCCTGCGGAGCCCATCTATCCCCATGGTCCTTACGGAGTCCCAGCATCCTCTACGGACTACGAGAAAAAGATTTACCGGTAGGTTTAAAATCTTATTATTTTTTTTTTATTAAGCGTTAGGCACAGGGAGGCTGCTGGCAACAGCCTCCCTGCTTCGTGGGACTTAAAGGGGGGAGTAGGATCCAACCCTCTGAAGTTAATGGCCCCTATCTACGCTGACAGGACCCTGAGCTCCTGCGGGTGTCAATCGCAAGCCCCCAAGGCGACCGCTCGCTCCCGCAGCACTGCCGACATCCCCTAACAGCCAGAAGACGTTGGTGGTGAGTTGGACGCCGGCGCCCCAACAAGCGGGGAGCTGGTGAGAATGGCGGCATCAGGGTACGAGCGCAGCGCTGATGCTGTGCCCCGGAGGGCTCAGCGGTACTGTGGTGCGGCGCTGTGAGGGGCGCCCTGGGCCAGCGCAATACCCTACAGACTGGTCATCTAAGCTATCAGGGACTCTGTACTGCTGCTAGCATGCGATACCTCAGGCCTGTATAATTCTTGTGCGGGAATATGCGCCATTTTAGGGGGCAGAGCTTCTTCTCAGAGCGGATCCAGCACTCACCAGCGCCATTTTCTCCCTGTAGACCACAGATCAGAGACGCTGACAGGGAGCGCTGACCCTCCACAACTCCAGCTATCTTGTGTAGTACCAGGGTGTTATAAGGAAGGGGGGGGGGGGGGGGGAGTGTTTATTCACTTTAAGGACTGGGTAGTCTATTAAGGTTACTCAGTCAGCGCCAGGCTTTTATTATATAACTGCCTACTGGGGCGCTGTGTGTGCTGGCTCCTTAACTCTGTGTCTCTCTGAAGGAACTTGGGGTAAACTGTGTCTGACATTTTCCTGTGTGTGTATGAAATATCTCACATTGCCATGTCTAGGGACTCTGTGTCTTGTGCTGCAGAGTACGTATCTACTCCAGAAGAGTCTATTCCTTGTACTCAGGAATGCAATATACTGTCTCAGCCTTCTGAATCCGAACCCCAGTGGGTGGCTTCTATTAAGGGAATGATATCCCAGATTTCTCTTACGTCCTAGAGGATGCTGGGGACTCCGTAAGGACCATGGGGAATAGACGGGCTCTGCAGGAGACATGGGCACTTTAAAAAAGACTTTAGGTATGGGTGTGCACTGGCTCCTCCCTCTATGCCCCTCCTCCAGACCTCAGTTTACTACTGTGCCCAGAGGAGACTGGGTGCATTACAGGGAGCTCTCCTGAGTTTCCTGAAAGAAAGTATTTTGTTAGGTTTTTTATTTTCAGGGAGCCTACTGGCAACAGACTCCCTGCATTGTGGGACTGAGGAGAGAGAAGCAGACCTACTTCTGTGAGTTTCAAGGCTCTGCTTCTTAGGCTACTGGACACCATTAGCTCCAGAGGGAGTCGGAACACAGATCTCACCCTGAAGTTCGTCCCGGAGCCGCGCCGCCGTCCTCCTCACAGAGCCGGAAGATAGAAGCCGGGTGAGTATGAGAAGAAAGAAGACTTCAGAGGCGGCAGAAGACTTCAGATCTTCACTGAGGTAAAGCACAGCAGTTAAGCTGTGCGCCATTGCTCCCACACAGCACACACAAACGGCAGTCACTGTAAGGGTGCAGGGCGCAGGGGGGCACCCTGGGCAGCAATATAACCTCAATTTCTGGCAAAAGAAGATATATATAGCTAGGCACTGTATATATAAAGAGCCCCCCGCCAGTTCTTTATATATTTTAGCGGGACAGAAGCCCACCGCTGAGGGGGCGGGGCTTCTTCCTCAGCACTCACCAGCGCCATTTTCTCCACAGCACAGCGCTGAGAGGAAGCTTCCCGGACTCTCCCCTGCTTATCCACAGTGGAAGAGGGTTTTAAAGAAGGGGGGGCACATAATTTGGGGCAAAAATAAAGATTACAGCGCTATCTGGGTAAACATATTGTGTGGTTTTTTTCCTGGGTCATATAGCGCTGGGTGTGTGCTGGCATACTCTCTCTCTGTCTCTCCAAAGGGCCTTGTGGGGGAACTGTCTTCAGATAAGAGGATTCCCTGAGTGTGTGGTGTGTCGGTACGCGTGTGTCGGCATGTCTGAGGTAAAAGGCTATCATAGGGAGGAGGTGGAGTTAATGACTGTGGTGTCTCCATCGGCAACACTGACACCTGACTCTTTGGATATGTGGAATGTTTTAGTGCTAAGGTGAATTTATTGCACTGAGTCTAGGGAATGTACAGGCGTCAAACCCTGCCTTTCCCCTATGTCACAGGGACATCCGGGGTCTCAAAAGCGCCCACTATCCAGAATAGCAGACAAAGACGCCGACACGGATTCTGACTCCAGTGTCGACTACGATGATGCAAAGTTACAGCCAGAATTGGCAAATAGTATTCAATATATGATTATTGTAATAAAAGATGTTTTTCATATCACAGAGAAACCCCCTGTCCCTGACACGAAGGTACACATGTATAGGGTAAAGAAACCTGAGGTAACCTTTCCCCCATCTCATGAACGAGTTATTGAAAAGGCTTGGGAATATCCAGACAGGAAACAGCAGATTCCCAAAAGGATTCTTAGGGTGTATCCTTTCCCGACTAAGGACAGGATATGGTGAGAATCTTCCGCAAGGGGGGGAAAAAAGCGTGGACACGCTTATCCAAAAGAGTAAAGCTGCCATCCCAAGATATGGCTACCCTCAGGGATCCTGCTGATCGCAAACAGCAGGCTCCCTTAAAGTCCATTTACACACATTCTAGTACCTTACTCAGACCGGCAATAGTGTCGGCTGGAGTTTGTAGCGCTGTAGCAGCGTGGATAGGTACCTTATCGACGGAAATTGATACCCTGGATAAGGGTACCATTTTATTGACCAGGGGTCATATTAACGATGCTGTCTTATATATGAGAGATTTTCACAGAGACTTTGGCCTACTGGGTTCTAGAATCAACGCTATGTCGATTTCTGCTAGACGAGTCCTATCGACCCGGCAATGGACAGGTGATGCCGACTCAAAGAGGCATATGGAGGTTTTACCTTACAAGGGTGAGGAATTGTTTCTGGAAGATCTCTCGGACCTGGTCTCCACAGCTACAGCTGGTAAATCAAAAATTTTGCCTTATATTCCCTCACAGCCTAAGAAAGCACCACATTATCAGATGCAGTCCTTTCAGTCACAGAGAAACAAGAAAGTGCGAGGTGCGTCCTTTCTTGCCAGAGGTAAGGGCAGAGGAAAGAAGCTGCACAACACAGCTAGTTCCCAGGAACGGAAGTCCTCCCCGGCCTCTACAAAATCCAACGCATGACGCTGGGGCTCCGCTAATGGAGTCCGCCCCAGTGGGGGCACGTCTTCAAATATTCAGCCACATCTGGGTTCACTCACAGGTGGATCCCTGGGCAATAGAAATTGTTTCTCAGGGTTACAAGCTGGAATTCGAAGAGGTGCCTCCTCGCTGGTTTTTCAAATCGGCCCTGCTGACTTCTTCCCCAGAAAGGGAAATAATGGTAAATGCAATTCACTAATTGTATCTTCAACAGGTGGTGGTCAAGGTTCCCCTACTTCAACAAGGGAGGGGATTATTACTCAACCCTGTTTGTAGTCCTGAAACCGGACGGTTCGGTCAGACCCATTTTAAATTTAAAATCCCTTAACCTATACTTTAAAAGGTTCAAGTTCAAGATGGAATCGCTCAGGGCGGTCATCGCCAGCCTGGAAGGGGGGGGGATTTTATGGTATCTCTGGACATAAAGGATGCGTACCTTCATGTTCCCATGTATCCACCTCATCAGGAGTACCTGAGATTTGCGGTACAGGGTTGTCATTACCAATTTCAGACGTTGCCGCTTGGGCTTTCCACGGCCCCGAGAATTTTCACCAAGGTAATGGCGGAAATGATGGTGCTCCTGCGCAAGCAGGGTGTCACAATTATCCCGTACTTGGACGATCTCCTCATAAAAGCGAGATCAAGAGAGCAGTTGCTGAACAGCGTCTCACTTTCACTGAAGGTGTTACAGCAACACGGCTGGATTCTCAATATCCCGAAGTCGCAGTTGGTTCCTACGACTCGTTTGACCTTCTTGGGCATGATTCTGGATACAGACCAGAAAATGGTTTATCTTCCGATATAAAAAGCTCAGGAACTCATGACTCTGGTCAGGAACCTATTGAAGCCAAAACAGGTGTCAGTGCATCACTGCACTCGAGTCCTGGGAAAGATGGTGGCATCATACGAAGCCATTCCCTTCGGCAGGTTCCATGCGAGGACTTTCCAATGGGACCTACTGGGCAAGTGGTCCGGGTCACATCTACAAATTCATCAGTTGATCACCCTGTCCCCCAGAGCCAGGGTTTCTCTCCTGTGGTGGCTGCAGAGTGCTCACCTTCTAGAGGGCCGCAGGTTCGGCATTCAGGATTGGATCCTGGTGACCACGGACGCGAGCCTCCGCGGTTGGGGAGCAGTCACACAGGGAAGAAATTTCCAAGGCCTTTGGTCAAGTCAAGAGACTTATCTTCACATCAACATCCTGGAACTGAGGGCCATATACAACGCCCTACGTCAAGCGGAGACCTTACTTCGCGACCAACCAGTTCTGATCCAGTCAGACAACATCACCACAGTGGCTCATGTAAACCGCCAAGGCGGCACCAGGAGCAGAGTGGCAATGGCGGAAGCCGCCAGGATTCTTCGCTGGGCAGAAAATCATGTAAGCGCACTGACAGCAGTGTTCATTCCGGGAGTGGACAACTGGGAAGCAGACTTCCTCAGCAGACACGACCTGCATCCAGGAGAGTGGGGACTTCATCAGGAAGTCTTCGCACAGATTGCAAGTCAGTGGGGACTGCCCCAGATAGACATGATGGCGTCCCGCCTCAACAAAAAGCTACAGAGTTATTGTGCCAGATCAAAAGACCCTCAGGCGGTAGCTGTAGACGCCCTAGTGACACCGTGGGTGTTCCAGTCGGTCTATGTATTTCCTCCTCTTCCTCTCATACCCATGGTGTTGAGAATAATAAGAAAAAGAGGAGTGAGAACAATTTTCATTTTTCCAGATTGGCCACGAAGGACCTGGGCCAGTATTTACTAAAAGTCCGAGTTTGGTCGATTTGTGTTTTTTTTTCTAAGTCCCAATCCGGGAATTCACTAAGCACCAATCTCGGCAGTGTCTGGTCTATTCGTAATGGTTTGAATGACAACGTTCCGAAATACGAATGAATAGACCATCGGTCAAACGCGGCTGTTATTTCATAGAATACGGGAATTCACTATTCATTCGTATTTGGGTGTTAGTCTCTGAGGGCTCAAATGCGGTCGTATTTTTTTGTGATTCGTTAAAAAAAGCGGCAAAAAAATAGACCTGCTTTTTTCAGTCGTGTTTACATGTGTTGCAAATAAAAAATCACTCACACCTGAATTAGGATGCCTATA
This sequence comes from Pseudophryne corroboree, assembly GCF_028390025.1. Classification (NCBI taxonomy): domain Eukaryota; kingdom Metazoa; phylum Chordata; class Amphibia; order Anura; family Myobatrachidae; genus Pseudophryne; species Pseudophryne corroboree. The sequence goes on from NC_086446.1 coordinate 274,966,097, forward strand.
AAAGGATGTTAGGCCCATTTCAATACACCTACACTCAGAAATGGCAGCAGGACTGTGGGCCAGTGATCTTTTGTGTGCTGTGGGATTCCTCAGACTCAGACATCAGCCTGTAAGTAACCAGGGCCAAGAAACTGAACATGGTCAGCAGGTTGTACAGGTTCCGCGGAGGCTGCGCAGGCCTCGTTTTTTTAGGGGGCGTTTAAACTTGAACGCATTGTCCGATGAAAAGGTCATACAGATGTTCCGTCTAAATCGTAACAACATTTTCCGTCTGTATGACCTTGGCAAACTGGGCCTAGACCCTGAGACAGCACGCTCTCGCCCTGTCTCAGGCCTGCACAAACTCCTGGCTGTGTTGCACTTTCTGGCTACTGGCAGCTTTCAGACTGTGTCTGGGAATGTGATAGGAATCTCACAGCCCAAATTTTCCAGAATCTTAACACAGGTGATGTATACCTAACAACCTCTTCTGTTTTGTGTTTGTTTTAATTTCTCGGTGGCCAGTTCTGTCCTAAAATCTCAAGTTTATTGTTCTTTAAAATGTTCACACAGGTTTTGGCTGTTTTGCAGCCACACATCGAGGCCTCAATCTGCTTCCCTACGCAGGAGTCTCAGTGGCATGCCGTCAGGGTAGATTTCTATGAGCTGGCTGGCATGCCCAATGTGCTTGGAGCCATAGATTGCACACACATTCAGCTGAGACCACCTAGGGGCAGGCAGCACATATATACAAACCGCCATTTTGAACACTCCACAAATGTGCAGGTGATTTGTGATGCAAATCTCAAAATAAGGAGTGTTGTTGCTGGTTACCCTGGGGGCTGCCATGACTCCTTCATCCTCAGTCAGTCATCCCTCTTTGATAAGTTTGAGGACGGACAAATGCCAGATGGATGGCTGCTGGGTATGTAATTTGATATGTGTAGGCCTGCGTATACTTTGCCCAAATACAGGTGCAGATGTATTAACCTGTAGAAGGCATAAGGAAGTGAGAAACCAGTGATCTGTGCAAGGTGTTACAGGCACCAGCCAATCTGCTCCAATATGTAAATGAACATTTAGGATCAGATTGTCTGCTGCCTTTATTACCTTGCACATATCACTGGTTTTTCACTTCCTTATGCCTTCTACAGGTTAATACATCTGCCCCACAGTGTGTTACTTATGCGTTGCTGTATCTTCACATGAATCACGTTACTATATCTGTCTTTTAGGTGATGGAGGATATGGCTGTTTCTCTTGGCTTCTAACTCCATTGTCCCGACCTGATACCCCTGCTGAACACAATTACAATCATGCACATAAGTCCATGCGGAATGTGATAGAAAGATGTTTTGGTGTGCTGAAATCTAGGTTTCGGTGTCTGGATAAGTCTGGTGGACTTTTGTTGTATAGTCCCTCCAAGGTGACTCAAATTGTGTTCTGCTGCTGCTTTCCTCATAACATGTGTTTGCAACAACATCTGCCACATGTTGAGGAGGAGGAAGAAAGCAGCCAGCAAGCAGAGGAATTAGAGACATCTGGGGATACTTGGAGTACTGATGTAGGGAGGCAGGTTAGGCAACAGATCATCAATAGCTTTTCTAAGGTAAGCTTGGTTTGCTTATTTCATTTGTTGTGTCTTCATAAATCGATGTTTTGATTTTTTGGTCAAAATCCAGTACTCAGAATGTGTCTGTCTCCTTGACACATACAAACATACCCTCGCTATATGGTCAACAAATGTTGCATGTGTATTGTGTGTCTTTTTAATATCAAAACAACAGATTATGAGTGGCATGCATTAAGTCTGGATAAGTGTTCGAAATCTTACAGTGCTAATTTCTTACAAGCCCACATCATCCATTTAGTATTTCACTTTATCATTGTGTGTAATGTCCTAATGCACAGGATCACAAACTCGGCCCCCAGGACCACACACAGTGCATGTTTTTCTCGTAACCCAGTAGAAGCACAGGTGTATGAATTACTCACAGACATATGTAAAAAGGTTAAGCAAAGAGAAGAAAAAAGAAAGACTCTGTGTTGGGGCACGCTTAGAAATTTGAAATAAGTTTATTAAAACTTAACATTTAATTAATAACGAATAAAAGTAATGAGGAGTTTGATACAAAAAATTGTTCAAGAACACAAAGTAAACATATATATTGACAGAAATCAGGATAAGCCTGATACAAAATTATGGGCACCTGTGGTGAATAATATACTGAAAGACGGACCGTTTCACCAGGGTGGCTTGTTCACTGTGTCAGGGCATAAGGAAAAAGCTGCTGTATTTAAGGCAGAGGAGGGAGGGAACTGGGAGGGCTTAACATCACTAGGGATTCCGATTGGTGGAAGTCCATAGTGACATCACCCTGACACATTTTTCCTTATGCCCTGACACAGTGAACAAGCCACCCTGGTGAAACGGTCCATCTTTCAGTATATTTTTCACCACAGGTGCCCATAATTTTGTATCAGGCTTATCCTGATTTCTGTCAATATATATGTTTACTTTGTGTTCTTGAACAATTTTTTTGTATCAAACTCCTCATTACTTTTATTCGTTATTAATTAAATGTTAAGTATTAATAAACTTATTTCAAATTTCTAAGCGTGCCCCAACACAGAGTCTTTCTTTTTTCTTCTCTTTGCTTAACCATTACTGACTCTGGGAGCACCACCAACTCAAATAATTATTTAGATGTCTTCATTAAGAATCTTTAAATTTAAACTTAGTATCGTTGGTCATTCCCTGAACAGTTTTCTACAATCTGTGTATTAATCTATGTTCATCATTACCACATTTTTCCTGTGCGGAACCAAACCAAATTTCTGTTAAATATGTAAAAAGGTTCACAGGTGGAGCTATTTATGTCACTTGTGATTCTGTGAGTAGACCTGCAAAACATGCACTGTGTGGGTTCCTGATGGCCGAGTTTGAGAACCTGTGTTCCCAAAAAACTCTCCTCAACATATAATATGTTTGCCTTGAGGAATACATGTGTCCCTATGTGTGACGTAACATCATATTTAAGACTCACAAACTTACTGTAATCAGGAATAATTTATTTCCTAATGTTTGATGCTGTAAACTTGATGATGTGTAAGTAAATACACAGTTTGCCACACATATACATTATTATAAACAGATTTTTTTTTTTAAAGTACATATTTGTTTCAGCATCATGTGTAAAACATGCTTAATAATTTTTAGCACACACAAACCTGTCCTAACAATACGGACATTCATTTGGACAATGTTTTTCAAACAAAACAAAGGCAACATATTACAAGCTTTTTACGCCACTCAATTGTGTTAATCTTGTAATGTTGTATAGATAAGATAGCTAAGATATGTATCACTAACATTGTAATTTGGATTGTCTGCAGGCAAAGAGAATGATTGGAATCTAGAAAGAGTAATGATTAGAAAAAAATCAAGTGGTCAGTTTACTTCCTGCTAACATGTATGTGTGGCTCCAACAACATTTTCCTCCTCCAATACCCAAAAAAATGAAAAAGAATAAATGTGCGTACTATTTTTAACAATTAATTTGGTGCACTTATAATTAATGATGTTTAAAAAAGGGGCAAGGAGCTAAGTGTGATATTTTGTAAAGCATCAAAAACACTTGCTAACTTTAATTATCACAAATGTCTATCTTTTTTTTGTTACGTTTTTTTTGGTGGCTGCTTGTCCTGCCCTTTGCCTCTAGCACTGTCATGTTGGCGTGCTCTGGTGGACCGTCTTGGTGGTGATGAGACTGGTGTGATATTTGGAGTAGTCGTACCAGAACTGCTGGTTGTTTGCTGTTGGTGCATGCATCTGAGTGTTTCATTCAGGTTAGTGAGGGTGGCATTGAGTTCACGTGTAGCAGCATTTTGATTGTCTACTATTCTGAATATGCTTTCATTAATATTTTGACTGTTTTGAAAAATGCTCATATAACTTTGCTGTTGTCTGTGCTGTTCTTCCATTAGTCTGTGCTGTTCTTCCATTATGCACTGTAAATTGCCCATGACCTGTGTAATGTCTGTACGCATGAGTTCCATGGTATTGCCTATTCTGGTTGTTTGCTCATTTTGTCGACTCAGATTTCTTGAGATTCTTCTGAGGTGAGATGGTAGGCTTGCAAACATTTGTGTCTGCTTACGCAGGCAATCTTCATTAGTGGCCTGCTGTCTAGCCCAAATAGTCCAAAACACCTGATCAGGGCCTTGTGTTCCTGGTGTTGTTGGGCTGTGTTGTAGTGGGGGTGGTGTGCTTTGCTGTGGTGGTGTACTCACAGGTGCTGGGGGGCTCATTCCTTGCATTAATGGCTGCATTTCTAAGATGTTTGTCTCCTCCATGTCACTGTGTTGGTGTTGTTGCGGAGGGATGCTGTTCCCAGGACTCGAAGCTGAAATGTTAAACATATCTCCGTTAGCTATCCATATGGTTGTGAAATGAAAAAAAAAACCACTACACATGGAACACGTCATTCACTGTTGCTTTAAACTATTCTGCCTAGCAACATAATCACTCATAGCTTAAATACATACATATGCCTGCTTGTGGCAAATGTGTCTGGCTACTTAATTGTGAAAGCAAACACTTTAGATTTATTGTAGCTCACACATACTCCAGCATAAAAAAAACATTGTAATACATAATGTGTTACCTTATAGCTTTGTTCAAACAAACATAGTAATGTTTTGGTTGGTATTTTGCAATGTTACCTTAAGCACACATGAGATTTTTTGAAAAACAAACTTACTTTTAACAAACAAACCAACATGCTTTTTTGTTGCAGCATCTTACACCCAATGTCATACTGTATGACTCAAGTGGACCATCATATCTTTACTGGATGTGGACAAGGCCATTTAGTTTGGATTCCATTTCAGCTTTTACTTACTGCGGGAAGTATTTTTGTTTTGGATGTGTTTGGACTTAATGCGGTTATGACTGATTATGATTATGTTCTGACATTTTACACTTTTTTTCCAGTTTGATACTCACAATCAAGATGAGGGGAGTGTGGATGACGTCTTGGAGGTGTGTCCAAAATATAGAGTGGGGGGACCGGTTCCGGTATGAATGGTCGACCATGTTATGGTCGACACTCATTAGGTCGACCACTATTGGTCGACATTGACATGGTCGACTTGGACACATGGTCGACACATGAAAATGGTCGACACATGAAAGGTTGACACATGAAAAGGTCGACATGAGTTTTTTAACTTTTGTTGGTGTCGTTTTTTGCGTAAAGTGACTGGGAACCCCAATTAGTGCACCGCGTCCCCTCGCATGGCTCGCTTCGCTCCCCATGCTTCGGGCATAGTGCCTTCGCTCCGCTACCGCTTCGCTCGGCACAGATTACCGTTCCAATCGTAGTCCACGTGGATCGTAAAGTATGGAAAAGTTCCCCAAAAGAAAAAAAGTTAAACTCATGTCGACCTTTTCATGTGTCGACCTTTCATGTGTCGTCCATTTTCATGTGGCGACCATGTGTCCATGTCGACCATGTCAATGTCGACAAGTAGTGGTCGACCTAATGACTGTCGACCATAACATGGTCGACCATGTGAACGGATACCGGACCGAACATACGGACGATAATCTTCGTGGCGGGGTAGCCTGCTGTATTTGTGGCGGGACAGACGACCTTGCTTTCTTTTCGGCCACAGGTTTATTGTGGTGATGTCTAACAGAAGAGCCACTTCTGCTGCTCCATACTTCTTTTGATGGACCTTTTAATGAAAGTGCAATTTTGTTATGGCCATTCCTTTACGAGCATACCCTATACTACAATGGACACTTTACCTGCTTCCGCAGCGTCATCATCATCAGATGTGTTAGGATTTAATGGCCGAGTAGTAGTTTTTTTCACACACTGTATAAAAAGAGATATATTCATAAATCATGCTATTGTGTATACATCCACACATTATGCTTATAAACATTTATACCTTTAGAAATGCTTGGTTTTTATTTTAAAAAACATAAGGACCAGATATACCAATTAAAAAATATGCACTATGGCAACATCAAGACAGACAAACATGAACAGGACACTGACATAGGCCACAAGTTAAAGGAATGGGGTTTTTTTTTTTTTTTTAAACACACAAATTATTTTTGTATTGTTTTTAAAAATAATACAGATGCAATATCTAATTGGCTCTGTGATGTGGCACTCCAAATACACATTACCACTATATGACCACACAAAAAAAACAGCAAATGTTAAGTTTTAAAAAAATGCAGTATGGTGTCACGGAACAAATACAAGCAAAAAAAAATTTATTTTTAAAACTTATTAAAAAAAAAACCCTTCAGTAAAGATTACAGTACACATGTAAGTGGTTTACAAACCACTTTCCAGTACTCCAGCCTCTAACATGACAACGACTTATTTTAATTAAAAAAAACATGGATCACTTTTATATAAAACATAGTCATAATTTTTAACGGAAAAAACACCCAAAAGGAAAACATTATTGCAGGACAAATCAGAGACGCAACAAGTCCAAACTACACATGCTAAATATCTGTGTGAAAAAAACATGACATACAATAAAGTAAGATGTTACATTGGCTTTTAGCTAACACATGACCCAAAACAATGTATTTGCAAACACACACTTGAAGATGGGAGTAATATGCTACGTCACATGACACAGATTACAAAATACAACTTATAAAAAAAATAAAAAAAAACATGCTCACCATTCTTCCTTGGCCTATCTGAATCCCAGACATGGGTTGCAGAGACAACTTCAGGAGGTATGACACTCCGCATGGGCTCCTCATACTCCAGATATCTTGCAATATAGGGCTGCCCACCACCGGTTTGCCGAGCCGACTTGACCTCCTTGGCCATTTTGGACTTGACACGTCGCTTTATGTCATAGTACCGTTTGCGGCATGTGTCCTCCGTCCGCTTGACCACCCCCTCACTATTGACAGCAGCAACTACTTTCGCCCACAACACCGTCTTCCTCCGTGTTGGCACCTTGGCGGACTCAGGCCCAAATAGCTGCCTCTGATACTTCATCAGCTCACGCACCAATGCCACATTTTCTGCAAAACTAAACTTAACATTCCGCCCAGTCTTAGTAGTGGTGCGTGGCTGCGGAGCACTCTGACTGTCACTGTCACTTGAGGCTGCTGCAGCAACCTCACCCACCTCCTCCACCTCACTAACACTCACCTCCTCCACCTGACCGACCTCCTCCCCCTCACTCACACCCTCCACCTCTGAGTCACACATAGTTGTGTGTCTAAACACTTAACACAGGGGAAAAAAAGACAAACAACACACACCTCCACTACCACTACACAACTCACACACACACACACACACACACACACACACACACACACACACACACACACACACACACACACCACACCCACCCACACACAAACACTGACAAGGGACTATAAAGAAAAATAACTTGGACTAAAAATGAGACAAAACCACAAAATACAAGACAACAAGAATGACAAGACGACTTTCAAACACAATACCACACTCAGAAATCGCTACCAACACTCCTCTTCAAACCACAAAATCACCTACCTCCACAGCACAACCTCCCTCCTCCTCACCACTAACTAAACCCACGAGGTGCGGACGGTTTGGGCGTATTTATATGGTTGCGCACAGACACTCCTACCATCTGAAACACAACCAATCATGAACGGGGATGAAAATCAAAACTGAAAGTGAAAATGCGGCCGCGGGAAAAACAACCCTGCCGCGTTTAACTTAGTGAAAAAAACAGCAAATCCAACAAAAACACGTACGCAAACGACAATGACGGCCGTAAATGTGCCAAAAAAACCCGACTGGCATCGACATCGGAAAACACGAAAACAATAAACTCGAATGCTTAGTAACTTTGCGTATATGGATTCAAAAAGTTGCATGAAAATGCACCCGATACAAAACGAGTTTAAACACTACACAAACCGACTCAAACACGAATATTAGTAAATATTGCCCCTGGTATCCGGATCTGCTGGAAATGCTCACAGAAAATCCGTGACCTATTCCTCTACAACAGGACCTGTTGCAACAGGGGCCCTGTCTGTTCCAAGACTTGCCGCGGCTGCGTTTGACGGCATGGCGGTTGAACGCAAGATCCTAGCGGAAAAAGGCATTCCGGATGAGGTCATTCCTACACTGATAAAGGCTAGGAAGGACGTGACAGCTAAACATTATCACCGTATATGGCGAAAATATGTTTCTTGGTGTGAGGCCAGGAATGCTCCTACGGAAGAATTCCATCTGGGCCGTTTCCTTCACTTCCTACAGACTGGAGTGAATTTGGGCCTAAAATTAGGCTCCATTAAGGTTCAGATTTCGGCCTTATCCATTTTCTTTCAAAAAGAATTGGCTTCTCTTCCAGAAGTACAGACTTTTGTGAAGGGAGTGCTGCATATTCAGCCTCCTTTTATACCTCCGATGGCGCCTTGGGACCTTAACGTGGTGTTGAGTTTCCTTAAGTCGCACTGGTTTGAACCACTTCAAATGGTGGAGTTAAAATATCTCACTTGGAAGGTGGTCATGTTATTAGCCTTGGCTTCGGCTAGGCGAGTGTCGGAATTGGCGGCTTTATCACATAAAAGCCCCTATCTGGTTTTCCATATGGATAGAGCGGAATTGCGGACCCGTCCTCAATTCTTGCCTAAGGTGGTGTCATCTTTTCATATGAATCAACCTATTGTGGTGCCTGTGGTTACACGAGACTTGGAGGATTCCGAGTCCCTTGGCCAGAACGGCTAGAGTCAGAAAAACAGAAGCACTGTTTGTCCTATATGCAGCCAACAAGGTTGGTGCCCCTGCTTCAAAGCAGACTATTGCTCGCTGGATCTGTAACACGATTCAGTAGGCGCATTCTACGGCTGGATTGCCGTTACCAAAATCGGTTAAGGCCCATTCCACTAGTAAGGTGGGGCTCGTCTTGGGCGGCTGCCCGAGGGGTCTCGGCACCACAACTATGCCGAGCTGCTACTTGGTCGGGTTCAAACACCTTTGCAAAGTTCTATAAGTTTGATACCCTGGCTGAGGAGGACCTCCTGTTTGCTCAATCGGTGCTGCAGAGTCATCCGCACTCTCCCGCCCGTTTGGGAGCTTTGGTATAATCCCCATGGTCCTTACGGAGTCCCCAGCATCCTCTAGGACGTAAGAGAAAATAAGATTTTAAACCTACCGGTAAATCTTTTTCTCGTAGTCCGTAGAGGATGCTGGGCACCCGTCCCAAGTGCGGACTACTTCTGCAAGACTTGTATATAGTTTTGCTTACATAAGGGTTATGTTATAGTTTCATCGGTCTTGGACTGATGCTATGTTGTTTTCATACTGTTAACTGGTTAGTATATCACAAGTTATACGGTGTGATTGGTGTGGCTGGTATGAATCTTGCCCTTGGATTAACAAAAATCCTTTCCTCGTACTGTCCGTCTCTGGGCACAGTTTCTCTAACTGAGGTCTGGAGGAGGGGCATAGAGGGAGAAGCCAGTGCACACCCATACCTAAAGTCTTTCTTAAAGTGCCCATGTCTCCTGCGGAGCCCGTCTATTCCCCATGGTCCTTACGGAGTCCCCAGCATCCTCTACGGACTACGAGAAAAAGATTTACCGGTAGGTTTAAAATCTTATTTTCTTCTAGGATAGCTCATAATGAGACTGAAACACAGGTTTTGAACAAAATCTGTAGAGGTTTTGTCGTATTCTGCTCCCAATTCTTCCTCAAAATCCCCTGGTATATGCCCAAAAAAGCGTGCTCTTGCACGATAATGCAAGTCGACACGGATACCGACTCTGATATGGGAGACGGTGATGGGGATATATTGGGGGGGGGGATAATTTGGGACGGTGATGGGGATATATTAGCATCCCTTGCTAAGGGGGTGCAACTCATGATTGAGGCCATTCGGGATGTTTTCCACATTGCTGACAAGGTACCTGAACAGGTAGAGGAGGCTTACTTTACAGACAATAAGAAAGCCTCCCTTACTTTCCCTGCGTCTAAGGAATTAAACGCATTATTTGAAAAATCCTGGGAAAACCTGGAGAAAAAATTCCAGATCCCAAAGAGAGTTATTTTTGCTTTTCCTTTCCCTGAAGAGGATAGGAAAAAGTGGGAAAACCCCCCTATTGTAGACGCTACTGTATCTAGATTGTCTAAAAAGGTGGTTTTACCTGTCCCTGGGTCTACAGCTTTGAAAGAGCCGGCAGACCACAAGATTGAGGCTATGCTCAAATCCATATACACTGCTTCAGGCGTTGCGCTAAGGCCCACTATTGCTTGTGCATGGATTTCTAAAGCCATAGTAAAGTGGTCAGGCACGTTACTAGAGGAATTGGATACTATGAATAGAAGTGACATCTAAATTTTTTACGTCACATACAGGATTCTGCAGGTTTCATGGTGAAGGCCATGAAGGACCTTGGTCATCTGAATGCACGGACATCTTCCATGGCTGTCTCGGCGCACAGGGGACTCTGGCTGCGCCAATGGTCTGTGGATCGGAATCCAAGAAGAGTGTGGAGAACCTACCCTTCACAGGTCAGGCTCTATTTGGGGAAGCGTTGGATGCGTGGATTTCCACGGCAACCGCGGGTAAGTCAACCTTTCATCCCTCAGCCACTCCGCTGACGAGGAAATCTTATCCTGCATCTACTGTGCGGTCCTTTCGGACCGCAAAGGTTAAAAGTCCAAGCCCCCTTCCACTTTCTTCAGAGGTGGTCGGGGAAAATCCAAAAAACCTGTACCATCAGGTTCGTAGGAACAGAAGCCTGATTCTGTTTCCTCAAAATCCTCAGCATGACAGTGGACCTCATAGCCAGGAGATCAGGCAGGTGGGAGCACGTCTAAGAAATTTCCATCAGGTCTGGGCGTCATCAGGCCTGGACCCCTGGGTACAAGATATTGTGTCCCAGGGATACAGACTGGAGTTTCAAGAACTCCCACCTCACAGATTTTTCAAGTCAGGCTTACCAGCTTTGCTGACAGAAAGGGCTATCCTACAGGCAGCCAATCAAAAATTGAAAGAGGCAAATGTCATTGTCCCAGTTCCACCTCATCTGGAAAACAATGGTTACTACTCAAACCTCTTTGTGGTACCGAAACCGGACGGTTCGGTCAGACCGATATTGAACCTGACATCTTTAAACCCCTACTTGAGGAAATTCAAGTTCAAGATGGTGTCTCTGAGAGTGGTGATCTCAGGTCTGGAGGAGGGGGAATTCCTGGTATCCCTGGATATCAAGGATGCGTACCTCCACATTCCGATTTGGCCGCCTCACCAGGCTTATCTCAGATTTGCGCTGTTGGACTGTCACTATCAGTTCTAGGCACTGCCATTTGGCCTATCCACGGCACCAAGGGTGTTCACCAAGGTAATGGCAGAGATGATGCTACTCCTATGCAAGCAGGGAGTGAACATAATTCTGTATCTGGACGATCTGCTGATAAAAGCATCTTCCAGGGAGAAGTTGTTGCAGAACATTGCTCTCACAACTCGACTACTCCGGGATCACGGGTGGATCCTGATCTTCCAAAGTCAAGTTTGGAGCCGACAAGGAGATAGTCTTTCCTGGGGATGATCCTCGACACGGAAGTGCAGAGGGTGTTTCTACCAGTGGTAAAAGTGTTGGTGATACAATCAATGGTCTGGGATGTCTTGAAGCCTGCCCGGGTATCGGTTCATCAGTGCATTCACCTTCTGGGGAAGATGGTAGCCTACTACGAGGCTCTACAGTATGGAAGATTTCATGCACGGTCCCTCCAACTGGATCTCCTAGACAAGTGGTCGGGATCTCACCTACACATGCACCAGAGGATACCTCTGTCGCCGAAAGTCAGGATTTCACTGCTTTGGTGGCTACAAATGCCTCACCTTCTCGGGGGCCGCAGGTTCGTGATTCAGAACTGGATCCTTCTAACCATGGATGCAAGTCTCAGAGGTTGGGGCGCGGTCATCCAAGGGGAAAACTTCCAAGGAAAGTGGTCAAGTCTGGAATCCATCCTTCCGATAAACATTCTGGAACTAAGAGCCGTGTACAACGGACTTTGACAGGCGGCACATCTTCTACAATATCAGGCCATTCAGGTGCAGACGGACAATGTAACGACTGTGGCCTACATAAACTGACAAAGCGGAACGAAGAGCAGAGCTGCAATGTCAGAGGTGACAAAGATCCTCCTCTGGACAGAAAGGCACGCGCTGGTGCTGTTGGCGATCTTCATTCTGGGTGTGGACAACTGGGAAGTAGACTTCCTCTGCAGACACGATCTCCATCCAGGAGAGTGGGGCCTCGACCCCGAGGTGTTTGCAGAGGTGACAAGTCTTTGGGGCGTACCTCAAATCGACATGATGGCCTCCCACCTCAACAAGAAGCTTCGCAGGTACTGTTCCAGGTCGTGAGACCCACAGGCAGTGACGGTGGACGCACTGGTGACTCCGTGGTTCTTCCAGTCGGTGTATGTGTTACCTCCACTTCCACTCATACCAAGGATTCTCAAACTTATAAAAAAACAAGAGTTCAGGCGATCCTCATTGCTCCGGACTGGCCAAGAAGAGCTTGGTACGCGGATCTTCTGGAATTACTGCTGGAAGATCCGAGGTCTCTTCCTCTTCGAGAGGACCATCTGCAACAGGGGCCGTTTGCTTATCAAGACTTACCACGGCTACGTTTGACGGCATGGAGGTTGAATGCCAGATGTTAGCTCAGAAAGGCATTCCGAACAAGGTTATTCCTACCCTGATCCAGGCTAGGAAAGGAGTAACGTCTAAACATTACCATCGCATTTGGAAAAAGTATGTGTCTTGGTGTGAATCCAAGAAGTTTCCTACGGTGGAGTTTCAACTTGGGAAGTTTCTCCTCTTCCTACGACACCTTGGGATCTTAACGTGGTGTTGCAGTTCCTGCAATCGGATTGGTTCGAGCCTTTACAGGAGGTTGAGGTTAAGTTTCTCACTTGGAAGGTGGTCACACTGTTGACATTAGCATCTGCTAGAAGTGTGTCTGAATTGGGGGCTTTGTCCTGCAAAAGCCCCTACTTAATTTTCCATGAAGATAGAGTTGAGCTCAGGACGCGTCAGCAGTTTCTTCCAAAGGTTGTGTCGGCTTTTCATATCAACCAACCTATCGTGGTGCCAGTGGCTACTGACTCCTCAATTACCTCAAAGTCCTTGGATGTTGTGAGGGCTTTGAATATTTATGTGAAGAGGACTTCTTGTCACAGAAAGTCGGATTCTCTCTTTGTCCTTTATGATCCCAACAAGAAATTGTCTGCTTCTAAGCAGACAATTTCTCGCTTGATCAGGTTCACTATCCAGCATGCTTATTCTACGGCAGGATTGCCGTGTCCAAAATCTGTTAAGGCCCACTCTACTCGTAAGGTGGGTTCTTCCTGGGGGCTGCCCAGGGTGTCTTGGCTTTACAGCTTTGCCGAGCGGCTACTTAGTCAGGGTCGAACACGTTTGCTAAGTTTTACAAGTTCGATACTTTGGCCTCTGAGGACCTAAAGTTTGGTCTATCAGTTGTGCAGGAGCCTCCGCGCTCTCTCTCCCATACTGGGAGCTTTGGGGGGTCATTCCAAATTGATCGCTAGCTACTTTTAACAGCCGTGCAAACGCATAGTCGCCGCCCACGGGGGAGTGTATTTTCACTTTGCAAGTGTGCGAACGCGTGTGCAGCCGAGCGGGACAAAAACTTTTTTTGCAGTTTCTGAGTAGCTCTGGACTTACTCAGCCCTTGCGATCACTTCAGTCTTTTTGGTCCCGGAGTTGACGTCAGACACCCGCCCTGCAAACGCTTGGACACGACTGCGTTTTTCCAAACACTCCCAGAAAACGGTCAGTTGACACCCACAAACGCAAACGCCCTCTTCCTGTCAATCTCCTTGCGATCGGCTGTGCGAATGGATTCTTCGTTAAATCCATCACCCAGCAATGATCCACTTTGTACCCGTACGACGCGCGTGCGCATTGTGGTACATCCGGACGCGCGTACGCATTGTGGTACATACGAACGCGCAGTAGTAACCTGTTCGCTGCAAAAAACGGCAGTGAGCGATCAAAACGGAATGACCCCCATGGTACATCCCCATGGTACTAATGTGGACCCCAGCATCCTCTAGGACGTAAGAGAAAATAGGATTTTTATTATCTACTGGTAAATCCTTTTCTTCATTCTCCTGCAGTTGTTACTTGGTTCAGTACTACCTTGTTACTTGGTTAAGTACTGCATTGTTACTTGGTTAAGTACTGTTATTCAGCTGTTGCTGAAGTGTTCAAGCTAGTTAGCTTGGTTTGCCTTGTTATGTGTGAGCTGGTGTGAATCTCACCACTGTCTGTGTATTTCCTTCTCTCGAAGTATGTCCGTCTTCTCGGGCACAGTTTCTAGAGTTTGGTAGGAGGGCCATAGAGGGAGGAGCCAGCCCACACTATTAAACTCTTAAAGTGCCCATGGCTCCCAAGGGACCCGTCTATACCACATGGTACTAATGTGGACCCCAGCATCCTCTACGGACTATGAGAAAAGGATTTACCGGTAGGTAATTAAAATCCTATTTATCCCACCTACCCTCCAGAGCAGAGGTTCTCAAACTCGGTCCTCGGGGGCCCACACAGTGCATGTTTTGCAGGTCTCCTCACAGAATCGCAAGTGAAATAATTAGCTCCACCTGTGGACCTTTTAAAATGTGTCAGTGAGTAATTAATACACCTGTGCACCTGCTGGGTTACCTGCAAAACATGCACTGTGTGGGCTCCCGAGGACCGAGTTTGAGAACCTCTGCTCCAGACATTAGAAGGGTCCTAGCATGACCATCCTGAAAGTCAGGATTGGATATAAAGGGAAGATAAAGAGATTTATGAGCATTTAAGTTGTGTTTGTAGCGCAAGTATGCCACAGTTTTTTGGGAGGCCAGAGCAATGGGTTCTCTCTCACATGGGTCGGGATCTCCTGATCATGGAGGTGTAGAAACGTTTACAGATATCCACCTTCCAAAAATTCTCTTTGCAGGGAGGTATTTGTATAAGTTTCCTGATCAGGCAGCCAATCTTTAAGGTAGCGTAGGAGAGCTGCCTTGGAATACCACTGTACCCATCCTAAATTACTCTTATAAAACTTAGCAGGGATTTCCACTAGTTTTTACTGCGGAATATTGCTAGGTGAGAGTTTCTACCTAAGCAGGGCCGGTTCCGGGGCTTCTGGCGCCCTGGGCGGCATTAGGGGGCGTGGCTTCATACAGGGGGCGTGGTCATTTACGCCCCTGTACAGACTGAAATGATGTGCGGTGCGCGATGACGCGTAGCGTCTAGTTCCCTTCGTGGAGAGGACCTTTGCTGTGCGGTGCGCGATGACGTCATCGTTTACCGCACAGTAAAGGACCTCTCCACGAATGGAAACTAGACGCGTACACGTCTAGTTTCCCTTCCCAGCGGCAGCGGGGGGGGCAGCGGCCAGCGGCAGCAGGGGGGCAGCGGGGGGCATACAGCAGCAGCGGATCTTGCCCTGGTGCGGCGCCCTGCGCCCTCCGGAAGGCGGCGCCCCGGGCAAAAGTCCTGCTTGCCCATGGCAAGATCCGCTACTGTACCTAAGGTAGACACACCAGTGAGAGACAACAATCAAAGAGAGAAAGAAAGGCAACCAGTAATCAGACAAGTGCACTCTTCCCTTAGTAATGTAATCAATAAAATCACTCTTTAATAGGTATACTTAAAAAGAAGGTATCCATGCTGATATTACACTTACACCAGTGACAGGGTGGTGGTATGGTATGCCGGCGGTGGTATGGTATGCCGGCGGCCGGACTCCCAGCGACCAGCATACCGGCGCCGGAAGCCCGACCACCGGCCGACCGACAGCGTGGCGAGCGCAAATGAGCCCCTTGCGGGCTCGCTGCGCTTGCCACGCTGCGGGCACGGTGGCGCGCTACTATTTATTCTCCCTCCAGGGGGGTCGTGGACCCCCACGAGGGAGAAAAACTGTCGGTATGCCGGCTGTCGGGATTCCGGCGCCGGTATAACGTGTGCCGGGATCCCGACAGTCGGCAACCTGAAGACCACCCCAGTGACACACCTCTCTAAATTGACTACAATACACAAGTTTGAGGTATTTTAAGGCTTATTTGTGTTTCAGATGTTGATCCTTAACATCTATTTTATTATATGCCTGGGTCGATAAAGACTTTTAAAAATTGTAAGAACAGGTTACTGAGGGGCTACAGTCTGATATGCCTGTATCAGACTTGTTTCCTTTTTTTTTTTTTATCATGCCAGGGAAGCATCAGAGTGTTTGGGAAAAATGGTCTGGTGGGGTTATTGGATCTAAACTCTTGTAGTTGCTTTAGCTGATGTTTTGGGATGCTGAATACAGATTCTAGAAATACATCTAAGTCCTTGCCTTTTGAAGGAAATATGCTTTTTGGACTGAAACATTAGAACATCATCTTTCAAGCCAATGGAGGAAAATTTTGTATCCTTTCAGTGAACACACCCAGATCTAAATTAATTACATATTGCAGCAACAGTTCTCCTGTTAGGCATAAAATGTTTTCATCTAGCTGTCAATCGTGGTGTACAACAAAGGGGAAGACTGACAGGGACAACCAAATGTTTGGTATCCAAGTCCTCTTATAAGCAAACCACATGATTGGCTTCTACTCTACTCAACTTTATCTGCAATGAGAGCATGACTACTGTTGTTCTGGGACCAAAATATTGTCTTGTTTTCAGATTTGTGGGTAAGAGATATCCCATTCTGAAACATATAGGGCCTCCAGCCAGGTTGTTCTTTTCTACCAGGTTTACCAGGTAAAGTACAAAAGTTTGTCTTTCACAGAGGTTTTTATTAGCAGTTTTTATCCATGTCCCATATTATAAAAAAAATTGTTTCATTCTAAAACCCACATTTTCTAAACAGATTTCCAGTGAAAAGGTTGATGATACAGTTTAATATAAGTAATCAATAGCATGGAGCACAATGGATTTCTTGCATGCATGTATATAAAAGATGCTTATTTTCACATCCTGATCTGGGAAAGCCTTCAGAGCCTGCTCAGTTTCATTGTTCAGAATATTCAGTTTAGAGTTCAAGCTTTCGGGCTTGTCATGGGACCCTGAGTTTTTACCAAGGTGATGGCTGGGGTGTTGAAATAAAGGGGACTTCCTATCAATCCCTATTTAGACAATTTACTTCTTAAGGGGAATTCTGCCTCCCTTTTAAAGAATTAACTCCAGATAGCCACTCTGTTGTTGGAAACTACTGGATCGATCATAACTTTTCAAAAATCAAGCCTGACTTAACACATGATGAGGTTATTGGGGCTTCTGTTCGACATCAGGCTCCAAACATTTTTCTTACAGGAAAAATAATCATAGAGGTCAAAAAATTGTTGAGAGCCATCATGACTTTTTTATTGAAAAATATGTGCTCTTCCACTCCTGTGTTTTGTTTTTGTTTTTTTTTGTTTTTTTTAAATTAGTGTTTGTAAAATGTTACAAGTCCAGACTTTGGCTAGCCTCCCAGTTGATCATGATGTCACTTCAGACAAGGCAGTCTGTCCTATAGTGTTTGAGAGCAGAACATTTCATAAGGGTCACCCCTTCTCCATCTGGGATGAGGACCATCAAGACTAGATGAAAGAGTAGTAGTGATAGTGCAATATGGCCTTCAGGGTCATTGGTTTTGCAAGGAAGCAAAGGTTCCTATCAATATACTAGAATTCAGACAAGAGACAAATGCATAGGTTAATAGCGCTTTCCTTAATAAATGGCAAAGCTGTGTGAACTCAGTTGGGGAACACGCTTCAAGAGTGAACCAGAAACTCCATAACAATTGAAAAATAATCAAAGATTATAAAATAGTTGGAAAGCTACCTTCTGGTGATTTCAGCAATATACATTGAAGTGGTTAGAAATTGGGAGGCGGGTTTACTGAGCATTCAGAATGCTTTTCCTGGGAAATAGTTTCTCCTCACAGAAGTATTCTTCCAGATTGTGAAAAGGTGGCATAAATTGGTAGTAGACAGACATAATTGCTTCTCATTTTATCCTCAAAATGTACTGGTTTTTTTTTTGAGGATCAGATGCCTTAACTGTACAGCAATGTGCTATGATGGCAGAACATCTGATCTGCTAAGTTAGGGCACTGTTTTGAACTAAGGGTGAAACTTGTCCTCCAGTCCATGCTTTAAAGCCAGAAGCCAGTGTCTGCAAAGAACTGCTGTAGAGTTTGAAAGTTATATTATTTCCAAGTGCAAAAGTTAAGGTTTCCATACTTCAGTCTTCGGCTTTCCGCACATTTTGTCTTTCTTACAGGATGACCTTAATAGTCGCCTGATACTGAGCTCCAAATGTGAGCATTTTCTTTCTTACAGAAAAAAATTGTATCCCGGCTTCAGAGAATTCTTTTAAACCACCTTTCCTGCTGCAGGACCTTGGAGTTTAAAGTTTATCCTTTCAGCTCTGTAGTTTGGAGCCTTTGGACAATGTCAAGCTTAAGTTTCTTACATGAAAGACAGTGTTCTTTTTGGCCATTGCCACCTGGAGGGGATTTTCCAAGTTAGGTGCTTATTTCCTGTCTGTCTAATATTTCATAATGACAATGCTGTCCTATGCACAAAACTATCTTTCCAGCCAAAAGTGATGTCACGGTTGCACATCACTAAGGACTTTGTTCTCCCCAGCCCCTACATAGCCAAACTAGTTCTGGCAAAGTATATAATTAGTGCCACTTGGAAATTCTCTGTTGGAGGGTTGCAGTCAGTTATATCCTCCCTCAGCTTTACTGTTTCCCACCTTTTCTCTAACGTCCTAAGTGGATGCTGGGGACTCCGTAAGGACCATGGGGATAGCGGCTCCGCAGGAGACTGGGCACATCTAAAGAAAGCTTTAGGACTATCTGGTGTGCACTGGCTCCTCCCCCTATGACCCCCCTCCAAGCCTCAGTTAGATCTCTGTGCCCGAACGAGAAGGGTGCACACTAGGGGCTCTCCTGAGCTTCTTAGTGAAAGTTTTAGTTTAGGTTTTTTATTTTCAGTGAGACCTGCTGGCAACAGGCTCACTGCATCGAGGGACTAAGGGGAGAAGAAGCGAACTCACCTGCGTGCAGAGTGGATTGGGCTTCTTAGGCTACTGGACATTAGCTCCAGAGGGACGATCACAGGCCCAGCCTGGATGGGTCCCAGAGCCGCGCCGCCGGCCCCCTTACAGAGCCAGAAGGCAGAAGAGGTCCGGAAAATCGGCGGCAGAAGACGTCCTGTCTTCAACAAGGTAGCGCACAGCACTACAGCTGTGCGCCATTGCTCTCAGCACACTTCACACTCCGGTCACTGAGGGTGCAGGGCGCTGGGGGGGAGCGCCCTGAGACGCAATAATAAACACCTTGGATGGCAAAAGAATGCATCACATATAGCTCCTGGGCTATATGGATGCATTTAACCCCTGCCAAAATACATAGAAAAACGGGAGATAAGGCCGCCGATAAGGGGGCGGAGCCTATCTCCTCAGCACACTGGCGCCATTTTCCCTCACAGCTCCGTTGGAGGGAAGCTCCCTGTCTCTCCCCTGCAGTCACTGCACTACAGAAAGGGTTAAAAAAGAGAGGGGGGCACAAATTAGGCGCAGTATTAAAGATACAGCAGCTATAATGGGAAAAACACTTATATAAGGTTATCCCTGTATATATATAGCGCTCTGGTGTGTGCTGGCAAACTCTCCCTCTGTCTCCCCAAAGGGCTAGTGGGGTCCTGTCCTCTATCAGAGCATTCCCTGTGTGTGTGCTGTATGTCGGTACGTTTGTGTCGACATGTATGAGGAGAAAAATGATGTGGAGACGGAGCAGATTGCCTGTAATAGTGATGTCACCCCCTAGGGGGTCGACACCTGAGTGGATGAACTGTTGGAAGGAATACGTGACAGTGTCAGCTCTGTATAAAAGACAGTGGTTGACATGAGACAGCCGGCTACTCAGCTTGTGCCTGTCCAGACGTCTCATAGGCCGTCAGGGGCTCTAAAGCGCCCGTTACCTCAGATGGCAGATATAGACGCCGACACGGATACTGACTCCAGTGTCGACGGTGAAGAGACAAATGTGACTTCCAGTAGGGCCACACGTTACATGATTGAGGCAGTGAAAAATGTTATTACACATTTCTGATAATACGAGTACCACCAAAAAGGGGTATTATGTTCGGTGAGGAAAAACTACCTGTAGTTTTCCTGAATCTGAGAAATTAAATGAGGTGTGTGATGATACGTGGTTTTCCCCCGATAACAACTGATAATTTCTAAAATGTTATTGGCATTATATCCTTTCCCGCCAGAGGTTAGGGTGCGTTGGGAAACACCCCCTAGGGGGGATAAAGCGCCCACACACTTGTAAGGGCTCTACCCTCTCCTGAGATGGCCGCCCTTAAGGATCCTGCTGATAGAAAGCAGGAGGGTATCCTAAAATGTATTTACACACATACTGGTGTTATACTGCGACCAGCAATCGCCTCAGCCTGGATGTGCAGTGCTGGGTTGGCGTGGTCGGATTCCCTGACTGAAAATATTGATACCCTAGATAGGGACTGTATATTTTTGCCTATAGAGCATTTAAAAGATGCATTTCTATATATGCGTGATGCACAGCGGAATATTTGCCGACTGGCATCAAGTCTAAGTGCGTTGTCCATTTCTACCAGTAGAGGGTTATGGACACGTCAGTGGTCAGGTGATGCGTATTCCAAACGGCATTTGGAAGTATTGCCTTATTAAAGGGAGGAGTTATTTGGGGTCGGTCTTTCAGACCTGGTGGCCACGGCAACAGCTGGGAAATCCACATTTGTACCCCAGGTCGCCTCTCAACATGAGGAGACGCCGTATTATCAGGCGCAGTCTTTTCGTGGACAAGCGGGCAAAAGATTCCTCATTTCTGCCCCGTGACAGAGGGAGAGGAAAAAGGCTGCAGAAATCAGCCAGTTCCCAGGAACAGAAACCCTCTCCCGCCTCTGCCAAGCCCTCAGTATGACGCTGGGGCTTTACAAGCAGAATCAGGCACGGTGGGGGGCCCGTCTCAATGAATTTCAGCGCGCAGTGGGCTCACTCGCAAGTAGACCCCTGGATCCTTCAGGTGATATCTCAGGGGTACAAATTAGAATTCGAGACGTCTCCCCCTCGCCGTTTCCTAAAGTCGGCTTTACCGATGTCTCCTTCTGACAGGGAGACAGTTTTGGAAGCCATTCACAAGCTGTATTCCCAGCAGGTGATAATCAAGGTACCCCTCCTGCAACAGGGAACGGGGTATTATTCCACACTGTTGTGGTACCGAAGCCGGACGGCTCGGTGAGACCGATTCTAAATCTAAAATCTTTGAACACTTACATACAGAGGTTCAAATTCAAGATTGAGTCACTCAGAGCAGTAATTGCGAACCTGGAAGAAGGGGACTACATGATGTCTCGGGACATCAAGGATGCTTACCTTCATGTCAAAATTTACCCTTCTCACCAAGGGTACCTCAGGTTTATGGTACAGAACTGTCACTATCAGTTCAGACGCTGCCGTATGGATGGTCCACGGCACCCCGGGTCTTTACCAAGGTAATGGACGAAATGATGATATTCCTTCGAAGGAAGGGAATTTTAGTTATCCCTTACTTGGACGATTCCCTGATAAGGGTAAGATCCAGGGAACAGTTGGAGGTCGGTGTAGCACTATCTCAGGTAGTGTTGCGGCAGCACGATTGGATTCTCAATATTCCAAAATCGCAGCTGGTTCCGACGATTTGTCTTCTGTTCCTAGGGATGATCCTGGACACAGTCCAGAAAAAGGTGTTTCTCCCGGAGGAGAAAGCCAGGGAGTTATCCGAGCTAGTCAGGAACCTCCTAAAACCGAGCCAAGTCTCAGTGCATCAATGCACAAGGGTTCTGGGTAAAATGGTGGCTTCCTACGAAGCAATCCCATTCGGCAGATTCCACGCAAGAACTTTCCAGTGGGACCTGCTGGACAAATGGTCCGGGTCGCATCTTCAGATGCATCAGCGGATAACCCTGTCACCAAGGACAAGGGTGTCCCTCCTGTGGTGGTTGCAGAGTGCTCATCTTCTAGAGGGCCTCAGATTCGGCATTCAGGACTGGGTCCTGGTGACCACGGATGCCAGCCTGCCAGGCTGGGGAGCAGTCACACAGGGAAGGAATATCCAGGGCTTATGGTCAAGCCTGGAGACATCACTTCACATAAATATCCTGAAGCTAAGGGACATTTACAATGCTCTAAGCTTAGCAAGACCTCTGCTTCAAGGTCAGCCGGTGTTGATCCAGTCGGACAACATCACGGCAGTCACCCACGTAAACAGACAGGGTGGCACAAGAAGCAGGAGGGCAATGGCAGAAGCTGCAAGGATTCTTCGCGGGGCGGAAAATCATGTGATAGCACTGTCAGCAGTATTCATTCCGGGAGTGGACAACTGGGAAGCAGACTTCCTCGGCACGACCTCCACCCGGGAGAGTGGGGACTTCACCCAGAAGTCTTCCACATAATTATAAACCGTTGGGAAAAACTCGACAGGTATTGCGCCAGGTCAAGGGACCAACAGGCAATAGCTGTAGACGCTCTGGTAACACCGTGGGTGTACCAGTCAGTGTATGTGTTCCCTCCTCTGCCTCTCATACCCAAGGTACTGAGATTGATAAAATGGAGAGGAGTAAGCACTATATTTGTGGCTCCGGATTGGCCAAGAAGGACTTGGTAACCGGAACTTCAAGAGATGCTCACGGAGGATCCGTGGCCTCTACCTCTAAGAAGGGACCTGCTCCAGCAAGGACCCTGTCTGTTCCAAGACTTACCGCGGCTGCGTTTGACAGCAGGGCGATTGAACGCCGGATCCTGAAGGAAAAAAGGCATTCCGGATGAAGTCATCCCTATCCTGATCAAAGCCAGGAAGGATGTAACCGCAAAACATTATCACCGCATTTGGCGAAAATATGTTGCGTGGTGCGAGGCCAGTAAGGCCCCGACGGAGGAAATTCAACTGGGTCGATTCCTACATTTCCTGCAAACAGGAGTGTCTATGGGCCTGAAATTGGGGTCCATTAAGGTTCAAATTTCGGCCCTGTCAGTTTTCTTCCAAAAAGAACTAGCTTCAGTCCCTGAAGTTCAGACGTTTGTAAAAGGGGTACTGCATATACAGCCTCCTTTTGTGCCTCCAGTGGCACTTTGGGATCTCAATGTAGTTTTTGGGTTCCAAAAGTCACATTGGTTTGAACCACTTAAATCTGTGGAGTTAAAATATCTCACATGGAAAGTGGTCATGCTGTTGGCCCTGGCCTGGGCCAGGCGCGTGTCAGAATTGGCGGCTTTATCCTGTAAAAGTCCTTTTCTGATTTTCCATTCGGACAGGGCGAAATTGAGGACTCGTCCTCAGTTTCTCCCTAAGGTGGTTTCAGCGTTTCACCTGAACCAACCTATTGTGGTGCCTGCGGCTACTAGGGACTTGGAGGACTCCAAGTTGCTAGACGTTGTCAGGGCCCTGAAAATATATGTTTCCAGGACGGCTGGAGTCAGGAAATCTGACTCGCTGTTATCCTGTATGCACCTATTAAGCTGGGTGCTCCTGCTTCTAAGCAGACTATTGCTCGTTGGATTTGTAGTACAATTCAGCTTGCACATTCTGTGGCAGGCCTGCCACAGCCAAAAATCTGTAAATGCCCACTCCACAAGGAAGGTGGGCTCATCTTGGGCGGCTGCCCGAGGGGTCTCGGCTTTACAACTTTGCCGAGCAGCTACTTGGTCAGGAGCAAATACGTTTGTAAATTCTACAAAATTGATACCCTGGCTGAGGAGGACCTGGAGTTCTCTCATTTGGTGCTGCAGAGTCATCCGCACTCTCCCGCCCGTTTGGGAGCTTTGGTATAATCCCCTTGGTCCTTACGGAGTCCCTAGCATCCACTTAGGACGTTAGAGAAAATAAGAATTTACTTACCGATAATTCTATTTCTCGTAGTCCGTAGTGGATGCTGGGCGCCCATCCCAAGTGCGGATTGTCTGCAATACTGGTACATAGTTATTGTTACCAAAAAATCGGGTTATTGCTGTAGTGAGCCATCTTTTCTAGAGGCTCCTCTGTTATCATGCTGTTAACTGGGTTCAGATCACAAGTTGTACAGTGTGATTGGTGTGGCTGGTATGAGTCTTACCCGGGATTCAAAATCCTTCCTTATTGTGTACGCTCGTCCGGGCACAGTATCCTAACTGAGGCTTGGAGGGGGGTCATAGGGGGAGGAGTCAGTGCACACCAGATAGTCCTAAAGCTTTCTTTAGATGTGCCCAGTCTCCTGCGGAGCCGCTATCCCCATGGTCCTTACGGAGTCCCCAGCATCCACTACGGACTACGAGAAATAGAATTATCGGTAAGTAAATTCTTATTTTTTCCTTCTTCAAATGGGGTATTTTGATTTAAAGGTAAGCTATTAATCCACTGTATGAATGTTAAGCACTCCCCTCAGCTGGAGTTATGCATTATGTATGCCTCAGGCAGACTTTCTTAGACCAGTACAATTCAACTTTAACAACCTTTTATGGCCTTGCAGTAGTAGAGGCTATCGCTTAGGGGGCGATGTATCATGCCTCATAAAGTGGAGAAGTTGCATACAGCATCAATCAGCTTCTAGCTGTCATGTATCTAGCACAGTATTTGAAATGACAGTTATGAGCTGATTAAGTTTTTTTGCCAACTTTATTTCTCTCCAAGGCTTGACACATATTCTCTTTAGTCTTTTATCCATTTAAAGGTAACGTATTACAAAGAGATTACCTCTACATAGACAATACAAAGCTACTGATAATTCGATAATCTGTCCATTTTTAATACAGACGTATTTAAAACCATGTGGAAGTTGATTGTAAGAATGTGTATATGTATACTTTTTTTTATTTTTATATTAGCAGCAACTTTAGGTGATGATGCCATGGAAATGACTTTGGAACATATTCCAGCTGCAAACAACACCACTCTCCTTTCTAACGAAGATAAAGGCTTCGTACTGGAGCCTGTAGATGAGTCAGGTATTTTTACTCAATAAGCAAATAATACTTAGTTGTGGCTTAATTAGTTAATAGCAGTTTCTTATATAGCGCAGCAAATTTTGTTGCACTTGACAATTGGCTTATCAGGTGTTACCAATTCCTAAATGTTAACTTTGTGAATTAGTCACGTTTCAACAAAAAGTTTTGTTTACTTCATTAATTTCTGTTACAAATCCTAAAGCTAGCAATGTAAATATGTTGGCGTCTTGGATATGTGGCTTCTACTTTGCATTCTTTTTCTGTCATCCCCTTTGGGGAACACTGGAACTTTGGGTTACAGATGCTCTGCCTGGAGTCTGGGCACTTCTGTTAACAAGTGTGAAAGTAATCCCTTCATTCACCATTGTACAGCGATCTGTATGGAGTTTACTTTGGCATCAATATCTAATGTCAATTCATTTTATAATACTATTGGCTCCTTTGATCAGCTGTATTGTATCGCGCGCGTGTGTGTGTATATATATATATATATATATATATATATATATATATATATATATATATATATATATTGCTGCTAAGCAGAGGGAGAAGCACACATCATTTGGATCAAGTCCTATGTCATTGGTGTTCATCTATTGGAAACACTTGATTCTTACCTAAAATTAAACCACTTTTGCACTATAAAGCCAATTTGCTGAATCCTTTTGTTCAGTCGAAGAAGAAGAATCCACCATTGTTGAGTGTATACAATATCTAAATTTATTGAACTATACCCCCGAAGAAGTCCCAGATGTGGACGAAACGCATAGGGTCATCTTCGTAATAGCCTGCATCACATGTGGGGGATACACACCTACAAGCTCACACCCGTAAGGGTGAGGTGACAACCAACATCATAACCTTAAATATTGACAAGTTCACGTTACTCTTGTGTTTTAAAATGTATTGTAATGTACTCTATGTGAAGTTGCTATACACCTCTAATTTTATAACCAGAATAAAC
This sequence comes from Pseudophryne corroboree, assembly GCF_028390025.1. Lineage (NCBI taxonomy): Eukaryota > Metazoa > Chordata > Amphibia > Anura > Myobatrachidae > Pseudophryne > Pseudophryne corroboree. The sequence goes on from NC_086446.1 coordinate 274,992,108, forward strand.
CTTTTAGACATTTGACTAGCTGTCATAATTGCATTTTTAAATATTAGAGTGACTATTTAACTAAAGGGCATCCTTATCTATGGATTTTTCCTTTATTATTACTCATTCACTAGTGCACCTGAGGCAGGGCCGGTTCTAGCCCTTGTGGCGCCTCGGGTGAAAATAGGGGTGTGGCTTCATACAGGGGGCGTGGTCAGTTACACCCCTGTAGAGTTGTGCCCCCATTTGTGCCCCCTGTAGAGTAGCGCAGATTACAAACAAAAAAATAAAATAAAAAATAAATAATTAATACTTACTATCCCTGCTCCTGATTCCCAACCGCTGCTGACCTCCGCCGGCGCCGCTCCTCGGATCGCACAGCATAGACACTAGAGGTCAATTATGACCCCTAGTGTCTATGTTGCCAGTCCCACAATGCTGTGCGGTGCGCGATGATGTCATCGTGCACCACACAGCAAAGGTCCTCTCAATGAAGGGAAACTCGACTGGTAGCGTAACCTATCTAGTTTCCTTCACATCGCCGCACAGCTCCGGGGACACCGACAAACAGTAGCTGATCTTGCCATGGCGCGGCGCCATCAGGAAGGCGGCACCCCGGGCAAAAATCCTGTGTGCCCGTAGCAAGATCCGCTACTGACCTGAGATACCCCCATTGTACATTCCTATCACTAAGTCCCTACTAGCAGGGGACTACCTGTTAGGTGCTGCTGATATTTTACGTCAGTGCAGCAAAAAGGATTTGTTTTATTTATATATATATATATATATATATATATATATATATATATACACACATATACATATACATATACATACACATAGAGTCCCACACTCTCACCCATCCAAGATAGCAGCTGGAGTGCCAAATCAGAGACCTACTCACCATGGGGCGGGACCCATAGTGAGTGCAGTGTTTTCCACAGCAGTGGAAATGATAGCACTCTCCAGACTTAGTCACAATAATAGCAAAAAACATTTAATAAACAAAAAAAGGAACTGACGTTTCGGTCCAAAACCAGGACCTTTTTCAAGATGCAACAGCAGAGTCACAGCAATAATGTCACATGTGTCAACAGCAAGGGACTGGAGCTGAGTACCATGCCTCTCAGGCCCCTGTATATACCGTATCAGGCACTGAAAAGGGCGCCAATCCCGCCCTGGCTGGCCGGTACGCTCCAAACCCTGGTGCGCACATGTCACTTCCGGTCCCAGAAGTGCCCGGCCGTTGCGTGTAGCGCATCTACGCGAGTATTGACTATAGGGGACAGAACTGTTTGGTCATTGGTGGCATCTAGTGGGCATGATAGCGGGCATTGTGCGCCAATGCACACAGGAAAATGTGCATCAGTGTGACCGCCGCCGGGCGCCGTGTTTGCGTTCCACAAGCTGGAACACTGATGTCACTTCCGGATAGTGCCGGACATGTGTCAAATGTAAATAAACTGTACAAAAAACTAAACAAATGTGGCGCGCATATATAGGGAATTAGTAGAAACAGGTGTACTTACATGGGGTATAGTATAAGGGTGACACCAGGTACAGATATGGATATAGATATAAACATCATATGTATATACATATACAGGTTGAGTATCCCTTATCCAAAATGCTTGGGACCAGAGGAATTTTGGATATCGGATTTTTCCGTATTTTGGAATAATTGCATACTATAATGAGATATAATGGTGATGGGACCTAAATATAAGCACACAGGGCCGGAGCTTCCACTAGGCAGCTTTAGGCAGCTGCCTAGGGGCGCCGGGACCAGAGGGGGCGGCCTGCTACAGTTGCTTGAAAAAGGTTGCATGGTCCTACCTTTCACAGCCGCTGCAATCCCCCAGAACTCTTATCTTACAGTAGTCGCAACTGCTAAACTCCCGTATTGCAGCCTCCAGCTCCACCTCCACCCGGCACAGGCAGTAACTTTGACAGCTCCTGGAGTCCTGGCTGGGGGTGACATGCAGCACTGCTCTTCATTCCAGGCTCTTTCACAGACTACTCAGGGGAAGATTTATTAACCTCGGTAAAGTAATAAAGTGGAAGGTGATATAGGACCAGCCAATCAGATTTTAACTTCCATGTCACAGGCTGGGTTTGAAAAATGACAGGAGCTGAATGGCTGGTCCTTTATCACCTTCCACTTTATCACTTCACCCACAGTCCCAACTCTGCACTGCAGCATGCAGGTACGGTGGCTGCACAGTGCATTCTCTGCATTGATAAGGAAAGAGGGCGAGAGCAGCAGTATGGTGAGGGGGGGGGGGGGGGAGATGAGGAGCAGGCATGCACACAGTCTAGGGGGATGAGCAGCACCATGCACACAGATTGTGGGGGGGGTAGAACAGCAGACATCAGAGTAAGGGGGAGGGGGTGAGAGCAGCATGCCTTTCATCTGAAAGGTGGGTAGTGGGAAGGGGCAGTAGGCAGAAGTTTTGCCTAGGGTGCCGAGAAACCTTGCACCGGCCCTGTAAGCACAGAATGCATTTATGTTTCATATACACTTTATACACACAGCCTGAAGGTCATTTTAGACAATATTTTTTATAACTTTGTGCATTAAACAAAGTGTGTCTACATTCACACAATTCATTTATGTTTCATATACACCTTATACACACAGCCTGAAGGTCATTTAATACAATATGTTTAATAACTTTGTGTATTAAACAAAGTTTGTGTACATTGAGCCATCAAAAAACAAAGGTTTCACTATCTCACTCACTCAAAAAAGTCCGTATTTTGGAATATTCCGTATTTCGGAATATTTGGATATGGGATACTCAACCTGTATATGTTTGTGTCTACACATATGTATGTATATATATATATATGTACTGTATATATATATATATATATATATATACATACATATGATGTTTATATCTATATGTGTAGACACAAACATATATATGTTTGACCAGTGCACTAGATCACTGTCCCTGTTTCTTTGCTGGACTATAATAAAAAATATCAGAACACAGAGTGCAGCGCAGCATGCTGCATATCCACAGAGCAGTCAGAGTGTCCTTGCTGACCCTTGTCCACCACTGAATGCACCGCAGCATAGATCATCAGGGCCAACCTTCCCTCAGTCCAGGACCTGTACCTGTCTAGAGCTAAAAAGTGGGCAACAAAGATACTAAAGGACCAGCTACACCCTGGACACAGCATATTTAACTTGCTTACTTCAGGCAGGCGTTACAGGGCCGTCCCTGCCAGGTCCACCAGAAGCCTCAAAAGTTTCTTTCCTCAAGCGGTCCGCCTACTGAACTCCTGAACATTGACTGACTAGACATACATGTAACTCGCTTGTGTCCCTATGGTATTCCTATCTGTATGACTTTACTTACTGGTCCCATTCCTCGCTGACAGGACACTAGCTCCTGAGGGAGCCACCCCTAACAGAGCCAGAAGAAAGAAGAGTGGTGAGTACTAAGCCGGCATCCCGGTTAGCAGGTCGCCGACCATTATGGTGGCATGAGGGTACGGAGACATACGGCTTCTACATGGGGGGGCTGGGTCTCCAGACTCAGTACATAGTGCAGACGCACAGCTTCTGAGGGGGAGAACTGAGTCTCAGTACACTATATGTGTACACAGTACCCAGACTGGCATTACAGACTTAAAAGGGGGCTGACTCCATTTTAGACACAAAATTACCTCAGCCAGTATAAAAAAGAGTGGTAAGACCGCGCGCCATTGAATGGGCGGGGCTTCACTGTGAGCGGATCCAGCAGCTCACCAGCGCCATTTTCCCTCTGCAGTGGACCCAGACGTTGACTAGCATGGATGCGTAGATCCTCCGGAGAGACTCCAGATTACCTCAGCGGTACCACGGAGTCATAGGAGGGGGGGAGCGATTATTAGTGTACTAAGTCCCGAATCTGGGTACTTAGTCTGTGACCCGGCTAAGCTTGGCATTAGTGGCAAGAGCGCTGTGAGCTGGCTCCATACTATCTCTGTGTCTCCCTGGAAGGGCTCTTTGTGGGTTAATTGTGCTGTCACTGTCACAGTATGTCAGACAAAGAGTGTGTTTCATGTAAGGCACAGTGTTCCTCTTCTCCAGGCTAGCGGGGCAGATCCAGCTTGGCTCGACGCCATTAAGGGAATGATTTCCAATATTTCCACTAAATTGTCCTGCAATGAGAAAGAGATGCAATACTTAAGACAATTGATGACTGAGTTTATGAAAAGAGACTCGGTACCCAAACCAGCGTCTCAGTCCCCTGCCATTTGTCCGCAAAAATGTACTTTGGCCCATATCCTGCAGTTTGACTCTGATGATGAAGGGTCAGGAATGGAGGAGGGGGAGGTGGACTCAGAGGTGTGATGAGGCTACTCTGTCACAGGGAATAGAGGCTCTCATAGAGGCTATCAGAGAAGTTCTGCATATCCCTGATAAGGTGACAGAGGAGACTGAGAAATCTTATTTTAATATAAAAAAGAAATCTTAAGCCACTTGTCCTTTGTCAAAGGAACTAAGGGGGTAATTCCGAGTTGATCGCAGCAGCAAATTTGTTAGCAGTTGGGCAAAACCATGTGCACTGCAGGGGGGACAGATATAACATTTGTAGAGAGAGCTAGATTTGGGTGGGTTATTTTGTTTCTGTGCAGGGTAAATACTGGCTGCTTTATTTTTACACTGCAATTTAGATTTCAGTTTGAACACACCCCACCCAAATCTAACTCTCTCTGCAAATGTTATATCTGCCACACCTGCAGTGCAAATGGTTTTGCCCAACTGCTAACAAATTTGCTGCTGCGATCAACTCGGAATTACCCCTTTAATACCCTGTTTGAAGAACCGTGGGTTAATCCTGATAGGAAATTTCAAATCCCTAAAAGGTTGCTATCATCTTTTCCTTTTCTTCCTGAGGATAGGAAAAAAATGGGAGAATCCACCGATAGTGGATGCATCAGTATCCAGGCTGTCATGAAAAATTGTATTGCCTGTACCGGGTGCAGCCTCCCTAAAAGACACGGCTGATAGTAGAATTGAGACTACACTCAAATCCTTGTATACAGCTGCTGGGGTGGCCCAGAGATAGCATGTGGGTGGATTACTAAGGCCATCGATAAATGGTCGGGTAACCTAATTGAGGGGTTAGATACCTTCCCTCAGGGGGAGATTATTTTACCACTGCAACATATACAGGACTCTGCAAACTTTATGGTGGAAGACATAAAAGAAATAGGTTTCCTTAATGCACGCACCAATGGTATGGCAGTGTCAGTACGCAGAGGCTTATGGCTACGCCAGTGGACAGCTGACGCAGACTCCAGGAAGGGCATGGAAGGCCTACCCTTCACAGGAGAGGCCTTATTTAGAGATGAACTAGACAAATGAATCTCCAAAGCTACTGCGGGTAAGTCCACATATCTTCCTTCTGCTGCTCCCCCAGCCAGGAAGGCCTACTCAGGACCTAATGTACAGTCCTTTCAGACTGCCAAGTTTAAGGGCAAAGCCAGAGATTCTTCTACAGCCACCAGAGGCGCTAGAGGTAAACCACGCAAACTAGCAGCTGCCAGTTCGCAGCAACAGAGCTCAAGCCTGGAAAGACTGGTGGGTGATAGCCCGACTAAAATTTTTCAGTCACATCTGTACAGGTTTGTTCCAGGATCCCTGGGTCATAGATCTTATTTCCAGGGCTACAGACTGGAGTTTCAGGAGCTCCCACCTCACTGATTCTTCAAATCAGGCTTACCAGTTTTGCAAGAGGCAAGTAAAACCTTACAGGACGCCATTCAAAAACTGGTACAGACTGAAGTCATTGTTCCAGTTCCACCTCATCTGCAAAACAAGGGGTTTTATTCCAACTTGCTTGTAGTACTGAAACCAGAGGGTTCGGTAAGACCAATTTTGAACCTCAAGTCGTTGAACCCGTACTTCCGAGTGTTTAAATTCAAGATGGAGTCTCTGAGAGCGGTGATCTCAGGTCTGGAGGAGGGGGAATTTCTAGTGTCCCTGGATAGCAAGGATGCATAACTTCACATTCCGGTCTGGCCGCCTCATCAAGCTTATCTATGGTTTGCACTGCAGGACTGTCACTACCAGTTCCAGGCCCTGCCATTTGGTCTCCCCATGGCACCGAGGGTATTCACCAAAGTGATGGCACAGATGATGTTTCTACACCGCAAACAGGGAGTGAAAAGATTTCTATACCTGGATGGTCTTCTGATAAGGCACCGTCCAGAGAGCGATTGTTGGACAGCATTGGCCTCTCAACCAGACTACTCCTGGATCATGGGTGGATTCTGAACTTACCAAAATATCACCTGGAACTGTCGCAGGGGCTTCGTTTCCTGGGAATGATACTGGACACAGTCTCAGAGAGTGTTCCTTCCCTTGGACAAGGCTATGGTAATACAGTCGATGGTTCGGGCTTTCCTGAAGCCAACCCGGATCTCGGTATATCTGTGCTTTCACCTTCTGGGGAAAATGGTGGCCTCTTACGAGGTGCTTCAGTACGGAAAGTTTCATGCGAGGCCCTTCAGGCTATATCTATTGGACAAATGGTCTGGATCGCATCTTCACATGCACCAGAGGATCCGTCTGTATCCAAAAGCCAGGATCTCCTTTCTGTGGTGGCTAGACTTCTCAACTCGTCGAGAGTTGGAGGTTCGGGATTCACAATTGGATTCTGCTAACCACAGACGCAAGCCTCAGAGGTTGGGGAGCAGTCACCCAGGGGATGCAGTTTCAAGGAAGATGGTCAAGTCAGGACGTCGTCCTTCCAATAGACAGCCTGGAACTTAGGGCAGTCTACAATGCCTTTCTGCAGGCCTCATCTCTACTTTGGAATCAGGCCATTCAAGTCCAGTCAAACAATGTGACAGTGGTAACGTACATAAACCGACAGAGCAGAACAAAAAGCAAAGCAGCAATGTCAGAGGTGTCAAGAATTCTCCTCTGGGTGGAAAAACACGCTGTGGCGTTGTCGGCGGCCTTCATTCCAGGAGTAGACAACTGGGAAGCAGACTTCCTCAACAGGCACAACCTGCACCCGGGGAAGTGGGGCCTTCATCCAGAGGTGTTCTAGTGGTTGACACGTCGGTGGGGATATCCACAGATTGGCATGATGGCCTCTCGACTCAACAAGAAGCTCAAGCGGTATTGTTCCAGGTCAAGAGACCCACAAGCAGTGGCGGTAGATGCTCTGATGACTCCGTGGGTCTACATGTTTCTTCCACTTCCTCTGATCCCAAGAATTCTAAGGAGAATAAAAAGGGAAAAGGTTCGGGGCGTGGCCTGGATGCTGCTCTGAGTGGATGTGCTGACACAGAGCTCTGTCCACCACGGGGTTAATATCACCAATTGCTGCCTGCCCCTGTGTCTCTGTCTACCAGCCCAGCCTTACCCACTGCTGGGGACGTTGCCCTGTGCTCGGGGCTGCCGCCGGGTACTTTTTACAGCTGTTGACTGCTTGAGGCCTACTTTTTGCTGTGAAGCCGGGGCCTCGAGTTTAGAGCCTGCCCAGAAACGAGCTCCAGGACTGGATTGCAGCCAAAACAGGACCTGCAGCTGCTCCCCCTCCTGCCTGAACTCACCCACACAGAGTCTCCTGCCTACATAAGACCCTCAGGTACCTTTGGAAGTGGGGAAGCGCCCTCCCTGTCTGCTGTGGCTGTAGTTAGTGAGTGAAATCCCCTGCCTGTGCTCCCGGCGGTGGCCATCTTGGTACACCCTGGTGCAGTGCTCCTGAGGCTCTCTAGATGTCACTGTGGATGCACATGTTGCAAGTCACACTCTCCCTTCTGCTGCCTGGACCTGCTATCATATCCACCTCACCTGCAGCAGCTTCTACAGGGGGTCTCTGTGTTTAACCCTTGGGAAATTGACACAACAACTCTTGCCTGCTGCTCCCCCCTGATGTGAATTACTCACCGCATGTCTGCCTCACCTACTCCTTCTATGCTATGACATGACACTTTGCCTTCCACGTGGAGCCCTCTCTGTTTGATTTCTTGGATATCTCTCTAGCACGTACCGTTTTATTCCGCATAGTACCCGCCATGCCTCCTAAACGCAATAAAGGGGACAAGGCGGTCTCCCAGGTAGCGTTTTTCAGACCGTCTCCTATGGCTTCTAAATCCAAGGAGGAAAAAAGCAAGGCCCCCAAGGATACCAGCCTCATATCTTCGCCACCTTCGTAGCCACCCCCTCCTGCTGCAACCGGCAGCCCGGCCGGCTCCCTCGGGGACACTGTCTCTCTTACGGTGGATGTGTTGAAAAGTGTACTGGCGCAGTTTAAAGACGAAATGGCTGCAGAATTTAGGGCCACTATGAGAGAATGCCAGAAGTCGATAGATGATATTGGGGGCCTCACTGACACCCTGGAAACAAAAATGGGAGAAGTAGTGACCTCCCATAACGACCTCATTTCCTCCCACGAGCTGTTACAGGCCGAAGTTTCTGCCCTTAAAGATAAAATCTCTGAAGCAGAAGACAGATCGAGACGGAACAATTTGAAACTACGCGGTGTTCCGGAGAATGTCTCCAACAGTGCTTTGAATGATTTTGCAGTGTCACTTTTCGGCAAGCTTCTCCCATCATACAAACAGGCAGACTTCCTTATCGACCGTATTCATAGACTCCCCAAGGCAAGGAACGCTCCGGACGGAGCTTCCCGAGACGTGCTCATGAGGATGCACTATTACCACGTGAAGGAGGCCCTCTTAAAGGCTTCCAGGCCCTCGGAAGATTCTTCAGAAGTCCTAGGAGAGTTACAGCTGTTTGGAGACCTGTCCCGTGACACTTTGGCTAAAAGACGCTCTCTACACCCCATTACTTCCATTTTACGTAAAGAGAACATTATGTATCGATGGGGCTTCCCTACAAAATTGCTAATTTCCCGAGAGGGCTCCACTGTGGCGATTACGAATGTCGAGGATGGTAAAAGGATCCTCGCGAAATGGAACATTGCAAGCCTTCCCCCACAAGCATCTTCTGACGGTGGCCTCCAGCGGGACTGGGCCTAGTTGGTGGCGATTGTTTGAGTATATTTTCTATCTCCTGTTTGCACTGTTCTTGTTCATGTTTACCTTAGTCATGTCTTACTAGTAGCTCTACAATGTTGGATGTACTTATTGTGGGATCTCATTTTGTTTCAGCACCGGGCTCCAATAATGTTTAGGAAGTTTTGAGGTCCTCATGGGTGTCCTCTAGGTGTCTCTCCTGCCCATCCTGGGTGCCCTCAGTCCCATCTCTCTGTTTCACCCGATCCTCATGTGGAGGGTACCTTGGCTGGGAGCGGGGGAGGCCCGAGGGTACAGATATGGAATATGGTAGAGCTACGTCTTAAAATGTTTGTTTCTTTAAAGGTGAGGGCAGTTAGGCCACTAACCCCCCAGTCTAGTTTAGAGACGCCATGGTTAGGCGTCCAAATGTGCCCCCGAGAGGGGCGAATTTTTCTTTCCTTCTGCTTTGTCTACTCTTTCTTCTCTTCTGTCGCCAACCTCTGTTAGATAGTCCCCCCGGGTTCTCGAGTCATATTGTCAAAGTTGTAATGATTGGTCTGGTTGCATACGTCTTTATTTTATCTTTTGTAATACTACAATGGTTAACATAGTACCTATGAATGTGAAGGGGCTTAACTCCCCCCATAAAAGGAAGTTGGCCCTCAATTACTTTCACAAACTTAAAGCGCACATAGTTGCCCTCCAAGAGACACATTTTATTAAGTCTGCACCCCTGCAGTTCTCTAATACGCGATTCCCACACTGTTACTTCGCGAATGGCCCGGCAAAGAAGGCCGGGGTTGCAATTCTGATTTCTCAGCACTGTCCGTTCTCTTTCACCTCGCAATATAGTGACCCCGAAGGGAGATATCTAATTGTGTCAGGTCAACTTGAAAATAAGGAGGTAACTTTAGTGTCCTGCTACGCCCCTAATACTAAACAGCTGACGTTTTGTAGAAAACTCTGCGCCAAGGTACGACAACTGTCCAAAGGCGCGTTGCTCCTGCTAGGCGACTTACCTCACTGCTGACCCTGAAATTGACAACTCCCGCAGACAGACTCCGTGTCTCGGTCAGCTTCGTAGGAATGCGCAGGGATTCCGCCAACTGCTGGCGGAACATGACTTGCTGGACGTCTGGCGCGTTAAACACCCGACCGTCCGGGATTACACATACTATTCACATGTACACTCCACCTACTCCAGAATTGATTTTGCTTTAGCAGACAAATGGACCTCCCAGTCCATTAGCGCCATATCTATCCTCCCCATGTCATGGTCCGATCACTCCCCATTGTTTATTAAGTGGCACATAGCCAATAGACTCGTCTCTCCTGGTCCCTGGCGCTTGGGTAAACGCTATCCAATCTACAATAACCCATTATCTCTCTGAGAACTGCCCTCGGGACACATCAGTCTTTAACTTTTGGTGCGCCCTTAAGGCAGTGCTTCGGGGAACTGCAATACAAATAGCGGCGAGACTCAAACGGGAATACCGAAAAAACCTTGCCTCTGCTGAACGCAAAGTTTCCTCTTTGGAATTCTCCCATAAAAGAGACCCGCATAACCGGACTCTCTTGAAACAGCTGCAGGCTGCTAGAGATGTGGTAAACTCCTTCTATTTGGCGGAGGTCCACCATAACACAGGTTAAATCAAAAGTTCTATGTACATGGAAACCAAGCCAGTAGACTACTGGCAAGCAAACTACGAGGTATAAAGGCTTAGGGGTAAGATACATACTATTTACTCGGATAAGGGTGCTAGAGTCCATGATCCGGACGAAATTGCGACAGTGTTTGCTACTTACTACTCTAAACTTTACAATTTAAAAGACGACAGTTCTACCTTTCAGCCCACTAGGGGTGCCATCCGGGACTTTCTTGATAGTCTCGAGCTCCCCTCGTTGTCTCCAGAAATGTGTAGAGATATTGGTTCCCCCTGGACCTTAACCGAGATAGAAGTAGCTATAGATTCTTTACCTAAAGATAAGACACCGGGCCCGGATGGCTATCCCTCAGCTTTTTATAAATCCTTCAGAGACAGTCTGGCCCCGGTTTTGCTTTCAGTGTTCAATGAGGCCTCAGAGAGGGGTAGTTTCCCCAAAGAAATGTTGGAAGCTCAAATTGTAGCCTTACCTAAACCAGGGAAGTCCCATATTTCTGTACAAAACTTCAGACCAATTGCTCTGCTGAACTCAGATCTTAAGATATACGCCAAAATGGTCGCTAATCGTATTAGTCCTCTTCTCCCTTCCCTAATTCACCCTGACCAGGTTGGCTTTGTGCCGAACCGCCAAGCCCCGGACAATACACGGAAGGTAATAGACATCATTGAGCACTGCTCAGCAAAACGGGAACCTCTTCTAGTTCTCTCATTGGATGCCGAGAAGGCGTTCGATAGACTAAATTGGGATTTCATGCAGCTGACGCTGGAGAAGTTTTGCTTCGCCGGACGGATCATGGACTCTATCCTAGCAGTATACTCCTTGCCCTCGGCAAGGGTTTATGTGAACGGATGCACCTCTCCGAGTTTTGATATTACTAACGGCACCCGACAGGGGTGCCCTCTATCCCCTCTTATTTTTATTTTGGCAGTTGAACCCCTGGCTGCTAGGATCAGATCTCATGATTCGATTAAGGGACCAATTATAGGAGGTGTAGCACATAAAGTTAGCCTATTTGCAGACGATGTCCTACTATGCTTAACAGATCCCGAAGACTCCCTCCTGACCCTACACTCGGTCCTTCAACAATACTCAGACGTTTCATATTATAGACTCAACACCTCTAAAACGGAAGCCCTTCCGTTCCACATTTCTTTAAACGCGATCTCTAGAATGAAAGACCTATACAGATATGCCTGGCAGACCCATTCCTTGAAGTACTTAGGGATTCATTTGGCTGGAGAGGAGGAGCTGATTAATCGTAATTTTGACCTTTTATTAAAAGCTTTTGCGGAGCTGACTGGGGAATGGATGATGCATGAGGTCTCTTGGCTAGGTCGGATTGCCGCGGCTAAAATGGTGCTACTCCCCAAACTTATGTACTTGTTTCGTGCCATACCGAGGCCCCTCCCCAAGCTGTTATATATTAAATTTAATCAAATCATAACCAAGTATGTGTGTAGAGGCTCCCGGCCAAGAGTTGCTAAAAAGACCCTGGTTTTGCCCAAAAGTGCGGGTGGCAATGCATTTCCAGATTTGGAACTTTACCATATGGCCTGTATCTTGAACCTAACTAGGGATTGGTTCACCGTCGAGAATCCGAAATCATGGGTGATGGTGGAGGCCACTTGCATGCACCCGGTTGCTCTCCCTGATCTCTTGTGGATGCCTCCTTCCGCTGCGAAAGCCAAGGGAAGGTCCTGTAAATCAGTTGAAACTACTCTGGGTGCGTGGCACAAGTTGGTATTGTCTTCAGATGAGATTACTTTGCCATGCTCCCTTCTATCGCTAGACTCCTTCTCTACCATGATTTCTAATATAGAACTCAGCGACTGGAGGAGGAAAGGCCTCTCCTCCCTAAGTGACTTGTATGTGGCAGGCTCCCTTCTCCCGACTACAGGAGCTATATGGCATACGGTCTCAAGATTTTTTTAAATACCTACAGCTGAGGAGTTGGATACACTCCTTCCCTAAGTTTTCTGGCTCTAGACCCTCTCTCCCAGCATATATTAAGCTCCATTTGATGTCACCGAGGTATAGGGGCGGGATCTCCTGGTGGTATAAACTCCAATTAGCAAACTCCACACATACCAAATTGAGGGCCCAGACTCTATAGGAGAGGGACTTAAACAGAGCCCTCTCGAATGAGGACTGGGATGGAATATTTAGATCCTGTTTCACAATTTCAAAATGCATAAATCACTCTGAAATGTTCTTTAAGCTCATACAGAGGGCTTACTTTACCCCAGAAAAGCAACACAGAATCTGGCCCTCACAATCCAAATTCTGTTGGAGAAATTGCGGATATACAGGAGACATCTTTCATGTCTTCTGGAAATGCCCTTTACTCAACCGCCTATGGAGTGATGTGTTCCAACTGATTAATACGGTTTTGGGCTCCTCTATCCCTATGGACCCTGCTTTAGCGCTCTTCCACCTTCATACAGACCACCTCCCTCCAGGCGACAGATACGTCTTGGGCCAGATCTTAGTTGCCACTAAAGCTGCTATAGCTCAATTATGGAAAACAGATAATGTCCCGTCCCTGGTAGTTATACAACAAAAAGTCCATAGGCATTTTGTTTATGAAACAGCTGAAGCCAGATACTTGCCCTCTTCTTCCTCTATTCTCATGAAATGGTCCAAATGGTCTACATATAATACCGAACTAGATTCTTCATTTGTAGTTGCCCCGCTATTTGCTGTGACAGAGTTAAATGAGCTCAATGTCCCCTGACCGCCTATTTCTCTCTGTATCCTGTGCATTAGCCTATTTATGCATATGTGCCTATCGTAGATCTTTACAGTATATTTTTGTACACTTCACCAAAAGTATGTAACCATGTATTGTAGTGTATTTCACTTTATGTCTGACTCTGAACCCTCCCCCAATGTTTTCCCTACTTCTTTTTTTTCTGTTCCCCTGACTTATTTGTACAAAAAAAGAGAGAGGAGGATTCCTTTTTTTCTTCCCTCTCACCTTTCAATAAAAATGTAATGTTTAAAAAAAAAAAAAGGGAAAAGGTTCAAGCAATCCTCATTGCTCCGGACTGGCGAAGGGCCTGGTATGCGGATCTTCTCGAGATGCTGATCGAAGATCCGTGGCCTTTACCTCTTTGCAAGGATCTTCTGCAACAGGGCACGTTCGTCTATCAAGAGTTACCGTGGCTACGTTTAACAGTATGGAAGTTGAACGGCTGATTCTAGCCAGGAGAGGGATTCCTGACAAGGTCATCCCGACTATGATCCAAGCTATGAAGGCGATAACGTCTAAACATTACCACCGTATATGGAACAAGTATGTCTCTTGGTGTGAGAGCAGACAATTTTCTGCGGTGGAATTTCATCTGGGACGTCTCCTGCTTTTTCTGCAGTTGGGAGTGTATGTGGGCCTACGTCTAGGCTCCATAAAAGTCCAGATTTCGGCCTTGTCTATTTTCTTTCAGAAACAATTGGCTTCTCTCCATGAGGTCCAGACGTTCTTGAAAGGTGTTCTGCGCATCCAACCTCTTTTTGCGCCTCCCACGGCACCTTGGGATCTCAATTTGGTGCTGCAGTTCCTCCAATCGGACTGGTTTGAACCGTTACAGGAGGTTGACGTAAAGTACTTTATGTGGAAGACCGTCACACTGTTAGCCTTGGCTTCAGCAAGACGGGTGTCGGAGCTAGGGGCGTTGTCTCACAAGAGTCCCTACTTAATTTTCCATGAGGACAGAGCTGAACTCAGAACTCGTCAGCAATTTCTTCCTAAGGTGGTGTCCGCGTTTCACACCAACCAACCTATTGTGGTTCCAGCTGTTATGGATGCATCTGCTACTTCAAAGTCTTTGGATGTTGTGAGGGCTTTGAAGGTGTATTTAAAGAGAACAGCTCGTCACAGGAAATCTGACTCGCTGTTCGTTCTCTATGATCCCAATAAGATTGGGTGTCCTGCTTCAAAGCAGTCCATTGCATGCTGGATCAGGCTCATGCTTATTCAACGGCAGGCTTGCCGGTTCCAAAATATGTATAGGCCCACTCTACTAGTTCAGTGGGTTCTTCTTGGACGGCTGCCCAGGGTGTCTCGGCTTTACAGCTCTGCCGAGCAGCTACTTGGTCAGGTTCGAACACGTTTGCTAAGTTTTAAAAGTTCGATTCTTTGGCCTCTGAGGACCTTCAGTTTGGTCAATCAGTTCTGTAGGTACCTCAGCACTCTCCCACCTGATTTGGGAGCTTTGATACTTTCCCATGGTACTAAATGAAATCCCAGTATCCCCTAGGACGCAAGAGAAAATAGGATTTTAATTACCTACCGGTAAATCCTTTTCTCGTTGTCCATAGGGGATACTGGGCGCCCGCCTGGTGCTTCGTTCTTCCTGCACTGTTACTTGGTTTAGTAATGTGGTTTGGTTCAGCTGATGCTGTTACTGTTTTCAAGTTTGGTTAGCATGGCTTTCCTCTTGTTCTGTGTGTGCTGGTTCGTAATCTCACCACTTTCCATATCTATCCTTCTCTCAAAGTATGTCCGTCTCCTTGGGCACAGTTTCCTAGACTGAGTCTGGTAGGCAGGGCATAGAGGGAGGAGCCAGCCCACACTATCAAATTCTTAAAGTGCCCAAGGCTCCTAGTGGACCCGTCTATACCCCATGGTACTAAATGTAATCCCAGTAATCCCTACGGACTACGAGAAAAGAATCTCGGAATAATGGTGTGTCACTTAGCTCTTCAAAGCTAAGATCTTGGATCCCTGTGTCCTTTAAGAAGAGGGTTTTTTTTTCAGGGAGTTCTCTATGTGCACTGCATACTATCATAAAAGTACTCTTGGATTTGAACATACGCTTTGCCATATACTCCTTTCAAATGTTTGGATTCAGTGGAGTTTCATTTTATTTTATGTTTTTGGAAAGACTTTATTTGTAGAAAGAACAACATATGTAGATATAAAAAACCAGTACAGAAAACAGAAATAGCAATGAATAAAGGTCTCATTTTACTATACAAAAGTAGTACAAATAAAGGACATTCAACTCACAAAAATCGAAGCAAGGAAGGAAACCAAATACAGTATGTATAAAGAAAATAGTTATAGGCAAAATGGAGGATGGTTACCAAAGTACGAGGTCCAAGGACAAAAAACTATTTTGAAGAGTTATGTAAAATACTTGCCATTTATTCCATTTCATATATGTGGTGACCTTGAGGGCATCAGTCCAGCTCATCTCAGGATATTGACCCTGACAGCATACTTTTGCTAGCCTGTTCTGTCCGTCTTACTATATAACTGCAGGAGGAATAGATAATTTTAGAAGAGTAAACATAGGTTGGAGAAACTTCCTGTTTCTCATATGCAGCAAACTGCCATTGTGTCAGTAGAAATTTTCACATAATGCAAATGAAGTGTTTCTGCAGTATATGTACGTTAAAGTTGCCTACTGTCGGGATCAAGTTGCCTTCTGTCGGGATCCCAGTGTTCAGGAAATGCCAGCAGCCGGAATACCAGCCAAGCAGGACTATTCCCACTTGTGGGTGTCCACGACACCCATAGTGTTACAATTCACCTGCCTCTAATGTTTGGCAGGTGAATTTCAAGAAGAGGTTTACCACTGGAGATGCAGGCCGATACAGAGTGGCACAGAAATGGTTAACCAGACTTGACTGTGGAATACTGTATTCATTTGAGCGAGGTGTAGCAGAATTTTAAGTTTAGCAGACTATGGATTTTCCCTTTAAGACAGGAATGTGCATCACCATACTTTAACACTGATTATGGACAGCAGATGAGTAGTTACACAGCTGTGAGCCAAGGCTTGAATTCAGGACCAGAATGTAACACAATCACAGTTGCAGGTAATGACTGTCCACAGATGTGAGGTAATACTAAGTACTTTATTGTAGCAGTGATATAATAATGTATGGCAAAAGGAATCACAGTAACAATCTAAGGTACAATATGAGCAGAGAATAAATGGTTATCCAGAATGAGACTTGCAGCAGAGTAATGAAATAGTTGAACAAGAATCCAGAGTAATATAATCCACAGAATTTAGATTGCAGGATTTGCACAATAAATCAGAAATGCATGCAGCATAGAGGAAGTCCACAGTAGAATGTAAACATAGGTAATGAATGCTTAGAGAATCCACAGGGCACAGTGAGAGCCCATAATACTTAGCTGAGGTAGTCCTGGAACACAAACTGGCAAGAACAGGAGTTGCTGGATAACATGAACTGGCAGACCAGGTTTCTCGGCATGAACTGGGGTTAGGACTAAGACACCCAGAGCCGGCCCTAACCAATATGATGCCCTAGGCAAGATTTTGGCTGGTGCCCCCTAGCACCGCCGCTAATTCTGCAAGAGATGCCTGGCATGAGTCAGCTGGCAGCTCTGCTAATGTCGGGCGCCTTTTGTTTATAAAAATGCATCTTATTTGCATTACTATGTGGCTAGGATGCACAAGCAGCTTCTGCTGATTAAAATGATATTCAGCATGTCTATATTCTGTGTGCGATTGCAGCTGTATCTGCATATGAAATGCTACATTACAGTGATTTCCAGGAATACACACAGAATATAGGCATGCCGCATATCATTTTAATCAGCAGAAGCTGCTGGTGCCCCTAAGCATACCAAATGCCCTAGGCATTTGCCTAGTTTGCCTATACCCAAGGCCGACTCTGAAGACATCAGACAATGCAGATAGTTCAGGCAAGAAAATAGTATAATATCACCGGCGTGGGAGAACTCAGCTAGCTGGTTTATAACAGCCACACTAACCAATGAACATGGCCAGTCTGGGAGTGTTAACTCTAATTACAAACCCTATGCACCTGCTGAGCTGCATGTACACAGAGCTTAAGAAACAAAACACAAATGGATCAGCTGACACCAGGTACATACTGAACAGAATCATAACACACAGATTGGGAATAGAACCTATGGCGTATGTAACAAGCCACTGAACCTGCAAGGGGACTCTTTGCGCTCAACCTGCTGCCGGCATACTGGCGGCCGGGATGCCATTGTCAGTATATTGATGGCCGGCATCCCGGCCGCTGGTAAATCATACAGAACCCGTTTGTGCATCACAGCTGCTGTGGACAGGACTGTGCCATTGATTGATAGGACACCATTAATATATCTGAATATGTTATCAGTTGAATCGTATCTCTGAAGTTCTGAACCTGATATGTTACGCACAGGATGCATGACTAACATAACAAGAGACATGAAGATAGGGCCTCACAGTTTTTTAGGGGATGGAAGGGTCTCAGAGTGTGGCTAATACTACTGGCATATCCTATATTATAAATATAGGCTATGCCAGTAGTCTGTTAAGGCCAGAGAGCTTCTCTTCCTGGTCTCCACTTGACTACCTGAGACCTTAGGCATTTTACCTGCCTCCTTGCACCGCTGGTGGATAGAGCACATCGAATTGGTCCGGACCACAAATCCTACTTGTCAGTGTCCATGACCAGTCATCTTTAAGCTTTTGAATTCTTTTGACAAGGTCCAAATTTTAGAGGCCTACCACAAGTCTAATAATCTTTGCTATGAAAGTTCTAAATTGCTTTTATTCCAAGACTTTTCATTTCAGATTTCCACAAGGAGATGCGAGTTCTCCCATTTGTAAGAAACTTTTCGCCAAAAGTATCCAATTTGCTCTACTCTACCTAGTGAAGCTACGTATCATAAAAGATGGCAAACCATCAGGGCCTGATTACAGTTCCAGCTGCCTTAGCTGGGGCAGGGCCCTAGCAGGGCTAATACAGTTCCAGCTGCCCTAGGCTAATACAGAAGTGGCCGCTCCTCCCCCCTTCCCCACCACCAATTTTTCTCACTCACATTCAGCTAAAAATATGTAATAGGCTGCGGCTCTCACAGGATCTACTCTTACCGGCTTCCCTGCCTCAGAGACACCAGCAATCTCAGCAGGCACCGCTGCTCCCACAGTATCATAGCCTCGGCAGCGGAGCCTGCTGTCACAGGATCTCCTCTTCCTGGCGTCGCAGCCTCGGAGTCACGCCGCCAATCCCAGCAAGCACCACTGCTCCCACAGTACCCGGGGGAGATCTCATGAGACCTTGCTCAGCTGCAACTCCAGTGGCACCAGGAAGTGCTCCCTACCAAGCGCAATCTATTGTGCCGGCGCTGTGCCCTCCAGGACCCAGTGCTCCAGGCTGCAGCCTTATCAGCCTCTTGGTTTATCAGGCCCTGCAAACCATTTTACTTCGCCTCTCCATCCACAGCACAGAACTTCCTTTCCTCCTTAGCTTCTCCCTCTTCTCCTTAGCTTCTCCCTTTCCTCGATCTACAATGGATGACAATGACTGATTATTGGGAGGGAGATAAGAAGTATTTTGCTGCACATTCTCCCCTTCATGCCTTTAACTTCATTACTCTCATGTTGTGCGTTGTTTTTATATTGCTGATGTTGTTGAATTTTTCTATACCTTGCTCATTTAGGAAGTTTAACCCGATCTTTAGTAGCTACCTGCTACTTGTACTATGTTCATTAAGATTTTTCCTTCTATTCTACCTTGGTATATGTTTATATTGAGGCAGCCCTGTGGTTGTCATTCTTGGTTCACGTAAAATGTGCTAAAACTGACATGTTTATAGTTTATACTCACCAATATTCTTCATCTTTTTCTGTTCATTGTTTACACTACCCCTGGCTTGCTTGCTTGCTGGTATGAGTCAAGGGACTTATTTATATTTAACTTTTTAGTGTTTTCTAGAGTGGTGATTGGATATTATATGCGACTTCTTTACATAAAATATCCACTACAACTAACAAACGTCCTATTAAACTAGTGTCTTGGAATGTGGAAGGGTTAAACTCTCCAATTAAATGGATAAAACACAAAAGACACATTGAAAACTAAATGACCCTTACAAGATAATTAGATACGTGAATACAAAAGTGCATCTTTTACCACTAAGACTCGTGGAGTGATTCTATTGTTTGGTACCTCTCTCAACTACACTATTAAAGATGAATGGGTAGATATGGAAGGGAGATTTCTATTTTTTAAATTAGTGGTTGAAAAAGAAACTCTCGCACTGGCCTGTATTTATGCACCTCCGGGCCCTAATGCCCTTTTTTGCTCTGATATTTATACAGAGTTGGGTTGAAGGCCCCTTCATATGAGAGGAGATCTTAATTTTGCATCAGATTCCTCGCTAGATGTCTCAGGTGTCCATAGACAAACTGGAACTGACCGTACTGCCCCACCTACTTTATTTTTATAAATAGACTTGCTTCAATTATTAGACCCATGGCATTATTTGCACCCAGTTTCTAGTAGAGATGAGCGGGTTCGGTTTCTCTGAATCCGAACCCGCCGAACTTCAGCTTTTTTTACACGGGGCCGAGCAGGCTCGGATCCTCCCGCCTTGCTCGGTTAACCCGAGCGCGCCCGAACGTCATCATCCCGCTGTCGGATTCTCGCGAGGCTCGGATTCTATCGCGAGACTCGGATTCTATATAAGGAGCCGCACGTCGCCGCCATTTTTCACACGTGCATTGAGATTGATAGGGAGAGGACGTGGCTGGCGTCCTCTCCATTTAGAGTGACTAATAGTACTAGAGAGAGAGAGACACAAATTTTGGGGAGCATAATATAGGAGGAGTACTACTTGCTGCTGATAGTGTGACCAGTGGCAGTGACCAGTGCCACCAGTTTAATAAATCCGTTCTCTGCCTGAAAAAAAACGATACACAGTGTGACACAGTCACGCATACCATATCTGTGCTCAGCCCAGTGTGCTGCATCATATACTGTATATCATTATCTGACTGCTGAGTGCTCACTGCAGTGCTCACACAGCTTAATTGTGGGGGAGACTGGGGAGCAGTTATAGCAGGAGTACATATTTTAAGTACAGTGCACACTTTTGCTGCCAGAGTGCCACTGCCAGTGTGACTGACCAGTGACCACTGACCACCAGTATTGTGATTGTCTGCTGACCACCAGTATATTGTGATTGTCTGCCTGAAAAAGTTAAACACTCGTCGTGTGGTGTTTTTATAAACACATTCTGCAGACAGTGTCCAGCAGGTCCGTCATTACATAATATATACCTGTCCGGCTGCAGTACTAGTGTGATATATATATATATATATTTTAATTTTATCTCATTATCATCCAGTCTATATTAGCAGCAGACACAGTACGGTAGTCCACGGCTGTAGCTACCTCTGTGTCGGCAGTCGCTCGTCCATCCATAATTGTATACCACCTACCCGTGGTTTATTTTTTTTTTCTATCTTCTTGATACTAGTAGCTTACTTTAGGAGTCTGCAGTGCTGACAGACAGTGTCCAGCAGGTCCGTCATTACATAATATATACCTGTCCGGCTGCAGTACTAGTGTGATATATATATATATATATATATATATATTTTAATTTTATCTCATTATCATCCAGTCTATATTAGCAGCAGACACAGTACGGTAGTCCACGGCTGTAGCTACCTCTGTGTCGGCAGTCGCTCGTCCATCCATAATTGTATACCACCTACCCGTGGTTTATTTTTTTTTCTATCTTCTTGATACTAGTAGCTTACTTTAGGAGTCTGCAGTGCTGACAGACAGTGTCCAGCAGGTCCGTCATTACATAATATATACCTGTCCGGCTGCAGTACTAGTGTGATATATATATATATATATTTTAATTTTATCTCATTATCATCCAGTCTATATTAGCAGCAGACACAGTACGGTAGTCCACGGCTGTAGCTACCTCTGTGTCGGCAGTCGCTTGTCCATCCATAATTGTATACCACCTACCCGTGGTTTATTTATTTTTTCTATCTTCTTGATACTAGTAGCTTACTTTAGGAGTCTGCAGTGCTGACAGACAGTGTCCAGCAGGTCCGTCATTACATAATATATACCTGTCCGGCTGCAGTACTAGTGTGATATATATATATATATATATATTTTAATTTTGTCTCATTATCATCCAGTCTATATTAGCAGCAGACACAGTATGGTAGTCCACGGCTGTAGCTACCTCTGTGTCGGCAGTCGCTCGTCCATCCATAATTGTATACCACCTACCCGTGGTTTATTTTTTTTTTCTATCTTCTTGATACTAGTAGCTTACTTTAGGAGTCTGCAGTGCTGACAGACAGTGTCCAGCAGGTCCGTCATTACATAATATATACCTGTCCGGCTGCAGTACTAGTGTGATATATATATATATATATATATATATTTTAATTTTATCTCATTATCATCCAGTCTATATTAGCAGCAGACACAGTACGGTAGTCCATGGCTGTAGCTACCTCTGTGTCGGCAGTCGCTCGTCCATCCATAAGTATACTAGTATCCATCCATCTCCATTGTTTACCTGAGGTGCCTTTTAGTTGTGCCTATTAAAATATGGAGAACAAAAATGTTGAGGTTCCAAAATTAGGGAAAGATCAAGATCGACTTCCACCTCGTGCTGAAGCTGCTGCCACTAGTCATGGCCGAGACGATGAAATGCCAGCAACGTTGTCTGCCAAGGCCGATGCCCAATGTCATAGTACAGAGCATGTAAAATCCAAAACACAAAATATCAGTAAAAAAAGGACTCAAAAATCTAAAATAAAATTGTCGGAGGAGAAGCGTAAACTTGCCAATATGCCATTTACCACACGGAGTGGCAAGGAACGGCTGAGGCCCTGGCCTATGTTCATGGCTAGTGGTTCAGCTTCACATGAGGATGGAAGCACTCAGCCTCTCGCTAGAAAAATGAAAAGACTCAAGCTGGCAAAAGCACCGCAAAGAACTGTGCGTTCTTCGAAATCACAAATCCACAAGGAGAGTCCAATTGTGTCGGTTGTGATGCCTGACCTTCCCAACACTGGACGTGAAGAGCATGCGCCTTCCACCATTTGCACACCCCCTGCAAGTGCTGGAAGGAGCACCCGCAGTCCAGTTCCTGATAGTCAGATTGAAGATGTCAGTGTTGAAGTACACCAGGATGAGGAGGATATGGGTGTTGCTGGCGCTGGGGAGGAAATTGACAAGGAGGATTCTGATGGTGAGGTGGTTTGTTTAAGTCAGGCACCCGGGGAGACACCTGTTGTCCGTGGGAGGAATATGGCCGTTGACATGCCTGGTGAAAATACCAAAAAAATCAGCTCTTCGGTGTGGAAGTATTTCAACAGAAATGCGGACAACATTTGTCAAGCCGTGTGTTGCCTTTGTCAAGCTGTAATAAGTAGGGGTAAGGACGTTAACCACCTCGGAACATCCTCCCTTATACGTCACCTGCAGCGCATTCATAATAAGTCAGTGACAAGTTCAAAAACTTTGGGCGACAGCGGAAGCAGTCCACTGACCAGTAAATCCCTTCCTCTTGTAACCAAGCTCACGCAAACCACCCCACCAACTCCCTCAGTGTCAATTTCCTCCTTCCCCAGGAATGCCAATAGTCCTGCAGGCCATGTCACTGGCAATTCTGACGAGTCCTCTCCTGCCTGGGATTCCTCCGATGCATCCTTGCGTGTAACGCCTACTGCTGCTGGCGCTGCTGTTGTTGCTGCTAGGAGTCGATGGTCATCCCAGAGGGGAAGTCGTAAGCCCACTTTTACTACTTCCACCAAGCAATTGACTGTCCAACAGTCCTTTGCGAGGAAGATGAAATATCACAGCAGTCATCCTGCTGCAAAGCGGATAACTGAGGCCTTGACAACTATGTTGGTGTTAGACGTGCGTCCGGTATCCGCCGTTAGTTCACAGGGAACTAGACAATTTCTTGAGGTAGTGTGCCCCCTTTACCAAATACCATCTAGGTTCCACTTCTCTAGGCAGGCGATACCGAGAATGTACACGGACGTCAGAAAAAGACTCACCAGTGTCCTAAAAAATGCAGTTGTACCCAATGTCCACTTAACCACGGACATGTGGACAAGTGGAGCAGGGCAGGGTCAGGACTATATGACTGTGACAGCCCACTGGGTAGATGTATGGACTCCCGCCGCAAGAACAGCAGCGGCGGCACCAGTAGCAGCATCTCGCAAACGCCAACTCTTTCCTAGGCAGGCTACGCTTTGTATCACCGGTTTCCAGAATACGCACACAGCTGAAAACCTCTTACGGCAACTGAGGAAGATCATCGCGGAATGGCTTACCCCAATTGGACTCTCCTGTGGATTTGTGGCATCGGACAACGCCAGCAATATTGTGTGTGCATTAAATATGGGCAAATTCCAGCACGTCCCATGTTTTGCACATACCTTGAATTTGGTGGTGCAGAATTTTTTAAAAAACGACAGGGGCGTGCAAGAGATGCTGTCGGTGGCCAGAAGAATTGCGGGACACTTTCGGCGTACAGGCACCACGTACAGAAGACTGGAGCAACACCAAAAACGCCTGAACCTGCCCTGCCATCATCTGAAGCAAGAAGTGGTAACGAGGTGGAATTCAACCCTATATATGCTTCAGAGGTTGGAGGAGCAGCAAAAGGCCATTTAAGCCTATACAATTCAGCACGATATAGGAGGTGGAATGCACCTGTCTCAAGCGCAGTGGAGAATGATTTCAACGTTGTGCAAGGTTCTGCTGCCCTTTGAACTTGCCACACGTGAAGTCAGTTCAGACACTGCCAGCCTGAGTCAGGTCATTCCCCTCATCAGGCTTTTGCAGAAGAAGCTGGAGACATTGAAGGAGGAGCTAACACGGAGCGATTCCGCTAGGCATGTGGGACATGTGGATGGAGCCCTTATTCGCTTAACAAGGATTCACGGGTGGTCAATCTGTTGAAATCAGATCACTACATTTTGGCCACCGTGCTCGATCCTAGATTTAAAACCTACCTTGGATCTCTCTTTCCGGCAGACACAAGTCTGCTGGGGTTCAAAGACCTGCTGGTGAGAAAATTGTCAAGTCAAGCGGAACGCGACCTGTCAACATCTCCTCCTTCACATTCTTCCGCAACTGGGGGTGCGAGGAAAAGGCTCAGAATTCCGAGCCCACCCGCTGGCGGTGATGCAGGGCAGTCTGGAGCGACTGCTGATGCTGACATCTGGTCCGGACTGAAGGACCTGACAACGATTACGGACATGTCGTCTACTGTCACTGCATATGATTCTCTCCCCATTGAAAGAATGGTGGAGGATTATATGAGTGACCGCATCCAAGTAGGCACGTCAGACAGTCCGTACTTATACTGGCAGGAAAAAGAGGCAATTTGGAGGCCCTTGCACAAACTGGCTTTATTCTACCTAAGTTGCCCTCCCACAAGTGTGTACTCCGAAAGAGTGTTTAGTGCCGCCGCTCACCTTGTCAGCAATCGGCGTACGAGGTTACTTCCAGAAAATGTGGAGAAGATGATGTTCATTAAAATGAATTATAATCAATTCCTCCGTGGAGACATTGACCAGCAGCAATTGCCTCCACAAAGTACACAGGGAGCTGAGATGGTGGATTCCAGTGGGGACGAATTGATAATCTGTGAGGAGGAGGATGTACACGGTGATATATCGGAGGATGATGATGAGGTGGACATCTTGCCTCTGTAGAGCCAGTTTGTGCAAGGAGAGATTAATTGCTTCTTTTTTGGTGGGGTCCAAACCAACCCGTCATTTCAGTCACAGTCGTGTGGCAGACCCTGTCACTGAAATGATGGGTTGGTTAAAGTGTGCATGTCCTGTTTATACAACATAAGGGTGGGTGGGAGGGCCCAAGGACAATTCCATCTTGCACCTCTTTTTTCTTTAATTTTTCTTTGCGTCATGTGCTGTTTGGGGAGTGTTTTTTGGAAGGGCCATCCTGCGTGACACTGCAGTGCCACTCCTAGATGGGCCAGGTGTTTGTGTCGGCCACTAGGGTCGCTTAGCTTAGTCATCCAGCGACCTCGGTGCAAATTTTAGGACTAAAAATAATATTGTGAGGTGTGAGGTATTCAGAATAGACTGAAAATGAGTGGAAATTATGGTTTTTGAGGTTAATAATACTTTGGGATCAAAATGACCCCCAAATTCTATGATTTAAGCTGTTTTTTAGTGTTTTTTGAAAAAAACACCCGAATCCAAAACACACCCGAATACGACAAAAAAAATTCGGTGAGGTTTTGCCAAAACGCGGTCGAACCCAAAACACGGCCGCGGAACCGAACCCAAAACCAAAACACAAAACCCGAAAAATTTCAAGTGCACATCTCTAGTTTCTAGGGAATTTTTCTTTTTATCCCATCCCCATATTTCCTTCTCCCTTTTAGATTATTTGTTTAAATACTTTGCTTCACCATCTTGAAGATAGAGCTATCGCTGACATTCTTCTTTAGACCACGCGCCCATATGGCTCACAGTTAGACTGGAAGCACCATGTCCCTTTAATTAGCAATTCCCAGATTTTTTAGCTTCTTCAGATGATTTTAAATGCCACTTGCTTCAGTCCTTTCAAAATGACATTAATGACAATGCCATCCAAAGTGAAGACCATAATCTTTTCTGTCAGACCTCTAAACCATTTTTAAGGGGCCATATGTAGTCTTCAAAAAAAAAAAGAGAAACTCATACAGTGTTTTTCTTGGCCGCTAACACTGTCATGTCAACGTATTCTGCTTTGTTAGCAGACCCTTCTGAGGCTAATAAATTATTATACAAAGATGCCAAGGCCATATTGACACCCTCTGCAGAACAAGCACAAATGAATCTAACCTTTCAGAAGAACAAATACTTGTGTTGGGGTAATCACCCTGGGCAGTTATTAGCAAATCTAGTGAAATCTTCTACAGCTGCTAAACATATTTCTGCTGCGGGGTACACTGGGCTCCACAAGGAATGGACAATGGGGTGTAGAGTAGGATCTTGATCCGAGGCACCAACAGGCTCCAAGCTTTGACTGTTCCCAGAATGCATAGCGACGCCTCCTATATCACCCCGCCTCCCTGCACAGGATCTCAGTTTTGTAGTTGGTGCTGCAGTAGCAGGCACTTAACAGAGGGGCTGCTCCAGGCAGCCCTAAGAAGAGCTTTTTTTCTGAGGAAAAAAGTGAAGACTTCAAGGGCAGCAGCAGTGTTACATGTCAGTGGACATTCACGGCTGCAGCTCCGGCTCTCCCCAGCGGCGCTGTACACTCCCGAGCCCTGGTTGCCGGGTAACTACAGCAGGAGGCTCCGGTTTTCTTCTTGTCAGGCACACACGATGGGGGCTCTCCGGGATCGCGTGGTCGCGCTTTGGGAGGTGGTAAGTGGGTCCCGCTTGCGGGACCCGGTCTTTATAGCAATCCGGCGCGGTCAGTGGGAGGTGGGCCGCGCGCGCTGGCGGTGGACATTGTGGCAGTACATGCGATCCCACTAGATCACCAGGGCATGTGACAGGTCAGGTTTTCTCTATAAACCATTTTATTAGAGCCCGCAGTACCCGGTGGTTTTGCCAGCAGGAGGATAGAGCTTGGACCTGAAGCCCCTCCCCCAGCCCCAGGACGCCATTTTCTGCAAATGTTCCCGCCCTGGAGCTGCATATCTGTCTCTCCCTCACTCCCTGGCAGTGTCTGCGGCGCCATTATCCCTCAGTTCACTGTTCCTGGGAATGCTTGGGCAAATCCTCCCATGTAAAGCCGCCTGGTTGTCAGTGCTGTGACTTTACAAGACACTTAAGTATTCTACCTGCCTTTTTTAGTCAGTGTTAGTTAAGAAAGAGTGCACTTAGTCAGGGTTTCCTAGTACAATTACCCTGTGATATACATCCAGTTCTTACTGTGTACTGTTATATCTATTGTTATATAGCTGTGTAAGCTAGTCCAGTGCAGTATTATTGTTAGTAATAACCTCTGCATTGTACAAACTGTGACTATTTGTGTGTGCATTTGATAGCTGAGTGGTGTCCATTTCGTGTCTGTCACTTAACCTGCTTATCCCTATATTCTATAACCTGAGGGAGCTTGGTGCGTCAGGTTTTATCTAATATAGGATTTTCACAAAGATATACTGTATTACGTATTTTTCTCTGTGATTTAGTCACCATATCTCTCCTTTATCTCTCCTGGTGCTGACTACACTGCGCAGGGCTTTGGGATAGAGGCATTGTGCTGCTGACAAATTGTACTGTGTTACTTCATACTGCAAGTTATATCATGTCTGCTTCTGAGGATAACGGTTCTGGGGCTGAACACACTGCCGGTGTTGCTAAAGCCGCAGATACCTATGAGGAGAATATAGCAGGTTTGGGCTCTGGTTCTGGGGGCTCCTTGCCCCCCAGTGGGACGGTGGCAACAGGGGCAAAGAATGACCCGCCGTGTGCCGCTTTTTCCACACTTCTGCATACGCTAGTTCATAAACTAACACCCCCTATGGGACCCCCAATGCCGGTGCAAGCATTTGTGGTCCCTGCAGCTAACCCGCCGTGGGCGGACGATTTATCTGCTCAAATAAAGAAGTTGAACCAGTCCCTGACTACTAAAAAGTCTGACCGTCGCTCGCCTACATCCAAGGGGGCCTCTAAGCGAGCGCTTGTCTCCTCACAATCCACTGCTGTCACTGACACCTCGTCGGATAAAGACGGCAGTTTCACTAACCCCACAGGTTCTGACTCAGATACGGCTGATGGGGAGGGTGGTTCACATGTGGATATTCCTGATCTTTTGGAGGCTATTAAGTTAATTTTACAGATTACGGATGATCCCGAGCCATCCGTTCCTCCTAAGAAACCAGATAGGTTCAAGCGTCAGAAGGTGATTAAACAAGTTTTACCTCACTCTGACCACCTAATTGATATATGTCAGGAACCATGGGAAAACCCGGGTACGAAGTTTGTGCCTCAAAAGAAGATGCTGGCACGCTATCCCCTCGCGCCGGAGCTGTCTAAGAATTGGGAAACGCCTCCTCCAGTGGACTCGCATGTGGCTAGGCTGGTGGTTTCCTCAGCTCTACCGGTCACTACCGTAACGTCTCTAAAATAGCCTACGGATAAACGTGTGGAGGGTTGTCTGAAAGCGATTTACACCCTCACGGGTGCTGCACCAAGGCCCACTATTGCAGCTACTTGGGCTGCGGAGGCCATTGAAGCATGGGCCTTGGAGTTAGATGCTGAAATCTCCTCTGACCATGCTAGACAATGCTTATCTTATATTGTCACAGCTTCTCGTTATATTAAAGAGGCGGCTTCTGATGCCGGTATCCTGGCAGCCAAGGCCTCTACTACGTCAGTCCTGGCTCGCCAGATATTGTGGCTGAGATCTTGGTCTGTGGATCTGGACTCTACAAAAACCCTGGAGGTACTCCCTTTTAAGGGAGATATTCTGTTTAGGGAGGATTTAAATAAGATTGTGGCTGACTTGGCTACTGCCAAAACTGCCTGTCTGCCAAGTACTGCTCCTTCTGTGTCGAAGGCTAAAAGTACTTCCTTTCGCCCCTTTCGTCCTTCAGGTAAAGCAAAAGGTCAGGCGTACAACAAGCAGGCCCGCACTAAGCCCAAAAGAGCCTGGGCGGCCCGTCAGCCAGCTTCCAAGACAGATAAGCCTGCCGCATGATGGGGCGGGCCTCCCTCTGGGGGATCCCAGGGTGGGGGGCCGGCTTCTAGGGTATAACCAGGAATGGTTGAAGACCACTTCAGATGCCTGGGTAAGGGAAGTCGTCACTCGAGGTTACGCCATAGCCTTCAAAAACCGACCCCCTCATCGATTTTGCTAGACAGATGTTCCGTTGGACAAGACAAAGGCAAACACTCTACATTTGGTGGTACAGACCCTCCTGGATACAGGAGTCGTAGTACAGGTGCCTCTTGCGCAGAGGGGCCGGGGGTACTATTCTCTGCTGTTTCTAGTCCCGAAACCGAATGGGTCCTCCCGGCCCATTCTCAACCTCAAGGCATTGAACAGGTTTGTGAAGGTTTCCAAGTTCTGAATGGAAACACTTCGCTCTATAGTTCTGGCCTTGGAACCTGGGGACTACATGGTCTCCCTGGATATACAGGATGCTTACCTGCATATTCCTATAGCAGTGTCTCATCAGCAATACCTGAGATTTGCGATTGGCAACTGCCATTACCAGTTTTGGGCGTTACCTTTTGGTTTAACAATGGCTCTGCGAGTCTTTACAAAAGTCATGGCGGTGATGACGGTGGTACTCCGCCATCAAGGGGTCAGTATACTGCCGTATTTGGACGACTTGTTAATCCTGGCAAATTCCCCAGAACTTCTCCTGCATCATCTAGGTGTGACGGTCCGGTTTCTGCAAGTCCACGTGTGGCTCATCAACTGGAAGAAGTCATTCCTGATCCCTGCTCAGAGCATGGTGCATCTGGGAGCACTATTGGACACTCGCAACCACCGGTTGTTCCTGTCTCAGGAGAAAGTCCTGAAACTTCAGGACAGGATTCGTTGCTTCCTATCTCGTCCACAAGTGTCGATACATTCGGCGATGTAAGTGCTGGGCCTCATGGTGTCAGCATTCGACATGGTGGAGTATGCTCAATTTCACTCTCGCCCTCTCCGGAGGCTGATTCTAGCCATATGGGACGGCCTGCCTCACCGGATCAGCTCTCAAATTATCTCATTGACTCTGGAGGTCCGTCTGTCGCTGCTCTGGTGGCTCCGGAACCAACAACTGTGCAGGGGCCGTCCGTTTTGGATATCCGAGTGGGTCCTGTTGACGACAGATGCCAGTCTAAGAGGTTGGGGCGCGGTGCTGGAGCTACACTCCCTTCAGGGGCGGTGGACCAAGGAGGAGTCCCTCCTCTCGATCAATATTCTGGAGTTGCGGGCGGTCTTCAATGCCTTGAACCTAGCCCAGCATTTAATTCAGAACCGTCCTATTCAAGTACAGTCGGACAACGCCACCACAGTGGCTTACATAAATCATCAAGGCGGCACTCGAAGTCGCCTAGCAATGAAGGAAGTCTCACGGATTCTACAGTGGACAGAACGCCATCTACCGGCCATATCGGCAATATTCATTCCGGGAGTCCTGAATTGGGAAGTGGACTTTCTCAGTCGTCAGGACGTGTATGCTGGCGAGTGGGGCCTCCATCCAGAAGTGTTTCAACTCCTAGTGGAAAGGTGGGGCCTTCCAGACGTAGATCTGATGGCGTCTCGACACAATTACAAGGTTCCAGCCTTTGGAGCAAGGACAAGGGATCCCCAAGCAGCATTCGTGGATGCGCTGGCGGTACCGTGGAGGTTTCGACTGCCGTACGTGTTCCCTCCGGTGTCACTCCTGCCCAGGGTAATTCAGAAGTTCAAGCAAGAAAAAGGTATTCTGCTTCTCATAGCTCCAGCGTGGCACAGACGTCACTGGTTCTCAGACCTGCAAGGCCTATCGTCAGAGCGTCCAATTCTACTTCCACAACGCCCAGACCTCCTCGTTCAGGGCCCCTGTGTCTACCAGGACCTAGCCCAGCTGTCTTTGGATGGCGTGGCTCTTGAAGCTTCCGTCTTAAGGGCTAAAGGGTTTTCTGAGGCGGTCATTCAAACTATGTTGCGGGCCCGGAAACCGGCTTTGGCTCGGATTTACTATAGGGTCTGGCATTCTTACTTTGTTTGGTGCACATCTAACGATTATGACGCTTCCAAGTTTAGTATAGCCAAGTTGTTGGCTTTTCTTCAGCAGGGCCTGGACTTAGGCCTGCATCTGGCCTCCCTCAAGGTTCAAATATCTGCCTTGTCGGTGTGGTTTGAGAGAAAAATTGCGACCTTACCTGATGTGCATACCTATACTCAGGGTGTGTTGCATATCCAACCTCCCTATGTCCCGCCTGTGGCTCCTTGGGACTTGTCGGTGGTTTTGGAGGCGTTACAAGAGTCTCCGTTTGAACCTCTTGGTTCAGTTGACCTTAAGTGGCTTTCCCTTAAGGTGGTGTTTCTGCTGGCTATTGCTTCAGCTAGAAGTGTGTCGGATTTGGGTGCCTTGTCCTGTAGTTCCCCATATCTGATTTTTCACCGTGACCGGGTGGTTCTTAGGACTCGTCCCGGCTATCTACCTAAGGTGGTTTCTTCGTTCCACCTTAATCAGAAGATTGTAGTTCCGGCACTTGTTTCTTCTGATCTGTCTCCCAAAGAGCGGTCTTTGGATGTGGTACGGGCTCTCTGTATCTATGTGAAGAGAACTGCTCCTATTAGGAAATCTGATTCTCTTTTTGTTTTGTTTGGGGTTCACAAACGGGGCTGGCCTGCTCACAAGCAAACTCTGGCCAGATGGATTAGAATGGTGATTGCACATGCTTATGTGAAGGCTGGTCTCTCTGCTCCTGATCACATTAAGGCCCATTCTACTCGGTCTGTTGGACCTTCTTGGGCGGCCCAACGTGGTGCGACCCTTGAACAATTGTGCAAGGCGGCTGCATGGTCCTCTGTGAACACGTTCATAAGGTTCTATGCCTTCGATACTGCCGCTTCCCAGGATGCTTCCTTTGGACGTCGGGTTCTTGTGCCCGCTACAGTGCGTCCCCTCCCATATGGAACTGCTTTAGGACATCCCCATTGTCCATTCCTTGTGGAGCCCAGTGTACCCCGCAGCAGAAAACGAGTTTTATGGTAAGAACTTACCTTTGTTAAAACTCTTTCTGTGAGGTACACTGGGCTCCACAAGGCGCCCACCCTGACGCACTTAGCTTCTTCGGGTTGGTTTGGCATTAGCCGCTGACACGTCTCCTGTCGTGAGAATGCGTTGTGGTGGCTACTAACCATTGTCGTCTCTCTTCCTGCTACTGCATTAGACTGGTTAACTAAAAACTGAGATCCTGTGCAGGGAGGCGGGGTGATATAGGAGGCGGCGCTATGCATTCTGGGAACAGTCAAAGCTTTGAGCCTGTTGGTGCCTCGGATCAAGATCCTACTCTACACCCCATTGTCCATTCCTTGTGGAGCCCAGTGTACCTCGCAGAAAGAGTTTTAACAAAGGTAAGTTCTTACCATAAAACTCGTTTTCAGCTGCTCATATTACACAGGTTATGCTTACCACCCACCCAGACCACATTAATGAGACATTTGTTAAATTTTTTAGAATCTTTATATCAAGCACCTCCAGACGATCCTGTACAAGGCATGGACTTTTTGAGACAGGCTGGCCTCACTCAACTTGGCGCTGATTAATGGCACTATCTCATGCTCCCTATAACTGACTTGGAATTAGAAGCAGTCATTAAATCATTGCTCACTGGTGCCCAACGGCTTTTCGGCAGCAAAATACAATCTCCTTTCTTCACATGTCATCACATATCTCACTATGCTATTTAACTCTATCCTTACAGGTAATTCTGCCCCCCTGGACTTTAATGCAGCTCGGGTCATAGTACTCCCCAAATCAAATAAGGACCACATTGGTCTAATATTATAGGCCTATATCTCTTCTGATTCAGGATTCTAAATATTTATAAATTACTGACTGTCCGCCTAAAGTTTATTCTACCCAAATTTCTTCAACCTGCACAGACAGGATTTCTTCTGAACCGTTAGTACATAATATTTGAACGCTTTTGGCAGCCATGTTGCAGACGCACCAAAACCGTGAGAAGGGCAATATTGTTATATTAGTTGTGATTCTGATAAAGCGTTTGATAGTCTCTTGGGCTCATTTGACTAGATTATTATATTCACGTTATTTTCGTTTATCTAGTGGTACACCACAGGGTGGCCCGCTCTCCCCCCTTTTGTTTAATTTGGGCCTTGACCCTCTCCGCAGACATTTTATAAATGAGTCCAGATGACACAGTGTTAAAACTGCTCCTTCCAAGGTTAAATTCTCAGCATTTGCTGATGATCTTTTACTCTATTTTGCAAATCCAAAAACAGTGATGCTCCTTTCTCATACGTCCTAGAGGATGCTGGGGATGCTTCAAGAACCATGGGGTATAGACGGGATCCGCAGGAGACATGGGCACACTTTAAGACTTTGAATGGGTGTGAACTGGCTCCTCCCTCTATGCCCCTCCTCCAGACTCCAGTTTAGATTCTGTGCCCAGTGAGACTGGTCACACACAGGGGAGCTCTACTGAGTTTCTCTGAAAAGACTTTATGTTAGGCTTATTATTTTAAGGGAGCACTGCTGGCAACAGTCTCCCTGCATCGTGGGACTGAGGGGAGAGAAGCAGACCTACTTCTGTGAGTTTCAGGGCTCTGCTTCTTAGGCTACTGGACACCATTAGCTCCAGAGGGTCTGTTCGCTAGGTACACCTAGATGCTCGTTCCCAGAGCCGCGCCGTCACCCCCCTTGCAGAGCCAGAAGTCAGAAGACAGGTGAGTAGAAGAAGATCAGAAGACTTCAGTGACGGCTTGAGGTACCGCACAGTGTCCGCGCTGTGCGCCCACACACACGGGCACTGTCGGGCGGGGGGGGGGGGTGCCCTGGGCAGCATATAAATCCTCAACATAGACTGGCAATAGACTATATAAGTGCCTGGGCACTATGTTTAACCCCCGCAGTATAAATATTTGTAAGTAATAGCAGGGCTGAAGTCATACAGGGAATTAGTCCAATGAAAGTTCTGGTTAATACCAGCCAAACGGTGTATAACCCTTCCAAGATAGGAATCAATAAATCACTAAGGCCGGAATCGTCAGTTCCTTAATAAGAATGTCCAAAAATGCTAAGTGCACTTACTTCAAAGTCACAGGAGGTTTGTAGAACGGGTGTCTGCCGGCAGACATATATGATAACTCCGCAGCCACCGTTTGGCTGGTATTAACCAGAACTTTCATTGGACTAATTCCCTGTATGACTAGTGATTGTGGTATAGCAACTACTCCTATATGCCTATACTCACCTGAGGAATACAAGTACCTACCAAGTGAATAAATCACTACTCAGTGTATCATTGGTTTTATATGTTTATTGTTGTGTGTGATTGTTTTGTGTATATCGGTATTAGGATCACTTTAGAATAATTTTTTTTTTTTTAAATAGTGAGGATCTCTATATTAGGGTCCACTGTATATAAGAAGATTTTTATCCTGTGCCAGATTAATAAAATATTATTTTATTTTTAAATTATATCGATGTTTGAGTGATTCATATCTCTACGAGCAGATATTGCCATTGACCACCTACTACATACCTGACAACATTAGCGCTGGGAGACATCCTTCCTCTTTTCGACTAGGAGGACGTTGTGGATTCACCAATGTATGCTGAGGCTGACTCCGAGAAGTACTGGAGTATCTTCCCTATGAAGGTGAAACCTGGTTTGGGGATGGCTTTGTTAAGTTTATCTCGGCAGATACCACTGATAAGTCTACCTTCTTTACCTATGTTCCCTCACAACAGTTGGTGACAAATTTTTGGAGGATGCAGTCATTTCGACCGAATGGATACGGTTTTTCCCTTTCTTTGCAGGTAGAGGAAGGTGAAAAGGTAAGAGGTCAGCAGCCTTTTCAAGTTCGCAGAAGCAGAAATCATCCTCTGTTTCTACCACATCCACCGCAGGTTGCTGGGTCTATCTTGCGGGAGCCCACACCGGTGGGACCACGTCTAATACTCTTCAGTCAATCCTAGAATGGACATGGACCAGTGAGTTTAAGTATAGAGTCCCAAGGGGGACATACTGGAGTTTCCAGACGATTCCACTCACTGATTTTTCAAATAGACCTTACCGATTCTACTCTGGACGGGAAGGTAGTATGCGACGCCATACAGGAGTTGGGTCAGGATCAGGTCATTGTCCTGCTGTCCCGGTCACACACAAAAAAAGCTGTAATTCAAGCTTTTTCGTGCTTCTGAGGCAAGACGGCTCGGTCAGAACAATCCCAAAAATTTCTACTTTAGAAGTTGAACTACAAGATGGAATCTCTCAGGGCAGGGATCTCCAATCTTTAAAAGGAGAAAGAGGGTCTAAGTACGGTTTCGTCCGCATTAGGCTTACCTGGGTTTGCTTTTCAGGATTGTCATTGCCAATTCACCAGAGTGATGGCGGTATGATGGTTTTCCTCAATAGTAAGAGTCGTTATTATTCTGTACTGGGACGCTCTCCTGAGTACGGCGAGGTAAAGAAACAAGTGGTGCAAAACGTTGTTTTCTTCCTGACCGTTCTTCAACAAAGTGGTTGGCTCCTGAACTTGCCAGAATCACTGTTGATCCCAACGACGGGGTGGTTGGAGTTGGGAATAATGTTAGATACAGAACTGTTGAGAGTTTGTTTCTTCCAGTGGAAAGAGCTCTGAGGATCCAGAGTCGGATCAGATTTGCAACAGTGTCAATCCATCAATACGTTCCGTTGATGAAGAGGATGGTTGCGGCCTACGAGGCTATTCAGTGAGCAGGGTAAATGCCAGAGTGGTTTTAGCGGGACCAGTTGGACATGTGGCCCGGGTCTCTCCTGCACATGCACCGGAAAATAATCCCATCTTCCAGGACCAGAATCTCTCTCCTGTGGTGGCTGCACAGCTCTCACCTCCTAGAGGGACGCAGGTTCGGGATTCAGTATTGGATCCTGGTGACCACAGATGCAAGTCTCCGAGGCTGGGGAGCAGTCACACAGGGGAGAAATTTCCAGGGAAAATGGTCAAGCCAGGAAGCTTGTCTGCACATAAACATTCTGGTATTAAGGGCCATTTACAATGACCTTCTGCAAGCAGTACATCTTCTTCGCGGTCTGCCCGTCTTGATGCAGTCAGACAACATAACAGCAGTGGCGTACATAAACCGCCAGGGCGGAACAAAGAGCAGAGTGGCGATGGTGGAGGCCACGAAAGTTCTTCGCTGGGCGGAGAGACACGCAAGCGCTCTGTCAGCAGTCTTCATTCCAGGAGTGGACAACTTGGAAGCAGACTTCCTCAGCAGACACGATCTCCATCCAGGAGAGTGGGGGCTTCATCGAGAGGTCTTTGCAGAAGTGACAAGTCGTTGGGGAATTCCTCAAATAGACATGATGGCGTCTCGCCTCAACAAGAAACTTCAGAGATATGGTTCCAGGTGGAGGGACCCTCAAGCAATAGCGGTGGACGCCCTAGTGACACCGTGGGTGTTTCCGTCTGTCTATGTGTTCCCTCCACTTCCACTCATTCCAAAGGTGATAAAGATCAGAAGAAGAACAAGGGTTCAGGCAATACTCATTTCCCTAACGTCCTAGAGGATGCTGGGACTCCGTAAGGACCATGGGGATAGACGGGCTCCGCAGGAGACAATGGGCACTTTAAGAAAGACTTTGACTCTGGGTGTGCACTGGCTCCTCCCTCTATGTCCCTCCTCCAGACCTCAGTTTGAGACTGTGCCCAGAGGAGATGGGTGCACTGCAGGGAGCTCTCCTGAGTTTCCTGCTAAGAAAGTATATTTGTTAGGTTTTTTATTTTCAGGGAGCACTGCTGGCAACAGACTCCCTGCATCGAGGGACTGAGGGAAGAGAAGCAGACCTACTTAAATGATAGGCTCTGCTTCTTAGGCTACTGGACACCATTAGCTCCAGAGGGAGTCGGAACACAGGTTCGCCCTGGACGTTCGTCCCAGAGCCGCGCCGCCGTCGTCCTCATAGAGCCAGAAGAAAGAAGCCGGGGGAGTATGAGAAGAAAGAAGGCTTCAAAAGGCGGCAGAAGACTTCATTGATCTTCACTGAGGTAACGCACAGCACACCAGCTGTGCACCATTACTCCCATACACCTCACAAACGGCAGTCACTGTAAGGGTGCAGGGCGCAGGGGGGGGCGCCCTGGGCAGCAATAATAAACCTCTTATTTGGCAAAAGAGAGCATATATACAGCTGGACACTGTATATATGCATGAGCCACCGCCAATTTTACACTTTTAGCGGGACTGAAGCCCGCCGCCGAGGGGGCGGGGCTTCTTCCTCAGCACTCACCAGCGCCATGTTTTTCTCCACAGCACCGCTGAGAGGAAGCTACTCGGACTCTCCCCTGCTTATACCACGGTAGAAGAGAGGGTTTTAAAGAAGAGGGGGGGCACATAATTCGGCGCAGATAATAATAACAGCGCTACGGCGTAAACATTAAATTGCTGTGTTTTTTCCTGGGTCATATTGCGCTGGGGTGTGTGCTGGCATACTCTCTCTCTGTCTCTCCAAAGGGCCTTGTGGGGGAACTGTCTTCAGAGGAGCATTCCCTGAGTGTGTGGTGTGTCGGTACGTGTGTGTCGACATGTCTGAGGTAAAAGGCTCTCCTAGGGAGGAGATGGAGCAAATGTGTGTGTGTGTGTGTGTGTGTGTGTGTGTGTGTGGTGTCTCCGTCGACAACGCCAACACCTGATTGGATATGTGAAATTAAGTGCTAAGATGAATTATTACAAAAAAGATTAGTGAACAGACAGGGAATCTACCCATGTCTGTCCCTATGTCACAGAGACCTTCAGAGTCTCACAACGCTCACTATCCAAAATAATAGACACTGATATCGACACGGAGTCTGACTCCAGTGTCGACTACGATAATGCAAAGTACAGCCAAAACTGGCAGAAAAGTATTCAATATATGATTATTGTAATAAAAGATGTGTTGCATATCACTGATGACTCATCTGTTCCTGACACGAGGGTACACATGTTTAAGGGGAAGAAAGCTGAGATAAATTTCCCTCCTCTCATGAAGAAAAAGAGCGGGAATCTCCAGTCAAGAAGCTGCAGCTTCCCAAAAAGAATTCTCAAGGAGTATCCTTTCCCTAAATGGGGCCAGGATACGATGGGAATCTTCCCCTAGGGTGTACAAGGCATTGACACGTTTACCCAAAAAGGTAGCGCTGACTTTACAGCTATCCTCAGGGATCCTGCAGATAGCATGCAGTAAAAGTACTTTGAAGTCCATTTACACACATTCTGGTACACTACTCAGACCGGCGATTGTGTCGGCATGGGTTTATAGCGCTGTAGCAGCGTAGACTGATACCTTATCAGCGGAGATTGAAACCCTAGATAAGGATGCCATGTTATTGTCCCTAGTATATATATATATATATATATATATATATATACACCCATCAAGAAAAATCAGAGGCGGCACTCAGAGACTTGAAAAGCAGTGAAAAACTGTATTAGTGAGGTCAACGTTTCGGGGACCACCTCCCCGTCTTCAGGACAAACACACAGTGACAATCGTGAACAATAAATACACACTTACCCCCCTCCTCTTCTGATTTCCCCGCCAGCGTCAGCCGCGGCCACGCCAGCCGCACTTCCTGTCCAGTGTGCTGTGTATGCCGTCTAGGACGGAAGTGACGTATCGTTATACCGTGGGCTGCGTAACCATGGCAACGCTGGAGGGGAAAGAGAAAAAGTGAACACTTAGACATCCCCTTAGTGTATTTCTAGTAAAAACGTGTTTCTCATGCATGATTAAAACTGTGGCAGATAACAGCTAACTGCCTGCTTATGTTGAATTGAATTGTCATATATAATAAAAAAAAATACATTTAAAACTTACATTTGATAAAAGATACATTTCGTGTACATATTAATTGTGTTCACATTAACCCTTTCACTACCTCTTATGACTGAACACCTAGTAATTAAGACCCATACATCAAAAAATAATAATTAATTGATGACAGGATGAATGTTAGCTCATATATGATATTGTGCAAAACCCACATCTAAATTATCGTGTCATTGAACTATGATACACTTGACATTTTAGCTACTAATAGGGTGTACTTTTTGGTCTTATCTTGCTCTCTTTTGGTCACTCCACTCTCTCCATTTGTGAATACCATTTCTGTATATCTCATCTTGTATGTAATTGGGACCTTTTCACTGGAAGATAGCATTCCCCTCAATTTAGTTACCTACCTGTCTTCACAGGAAATTAATCAAACTCAGGCTATCGTTAAGACCCACCGGTTTCAAGGTATTTAACCTGTGGATCCACCTGGACTCCAGTCTCAGTAACTGTTGTCCACAGTTGCCCCCTCTAGGCAATATTGGCACGTGATCAATGATCCTGTGTTTAAATGCTGCCATGCCATGCCTGTTTTCCAAAAAATGCCTGGCCACTGGCTGATCCCCATTGCCTGTGGCCAGAGCATTTTGGATTGCCTGCCTGTGTTGTGCCATCCTTATCTTGAACTGGCACTCTGTTTTGCCGATGTAGTAACGCCCACATGGGCATATGATGGCATAAACCACGAACTTGGTGCTACACGTCAGTGGCCACCTGATCGGGAATTTCTTCCCTGTATATGGGTGGGCAATATAGTCTCCAGGTGACATGTGGGAACACGTGGTGCAACCTGTGCACTTGTAGCATCCATTCTTACGTGTTAAAAAATTCCTTACCGGGGTTGGTTTTAATTTGGACATATCCGTTTTAACAACGATGTCTCTGATGTTTCTACCCCTCCTATGGCTTGGCATCAATCTTTTGTCCTGAAAGATCTTTAGATCTGGGTCAGAAGTGACAATGGGCCATAACTTTCGTGCCTTCTTTTTAATGTCCTCACTCTTGGTTGAGAACTCGTTAACCCACGGAATGACTTTAGTCATATCCTTCACTACCGCTGGTTGTAGTAGTTCTTCTCTATTTTTGTCTGCGGCTTTTGCTTTAGCTGCCCGCAGTAACTTTCGGGGATAACCCCTTTGGAGAAATCTTTGCTCCATCTCATCTAATTGGGTTAACATCTCTTTTTTGTCACTATTAACTCTGCATACCCTTAAGAACTGGGAATAGGGGAGACCTTTGACCGTCGCCGGAGGATGAAAACTATCATACCTCAACATAGTGTTACGGTCTGTTGGTTTCTTTTACAGCCCAGTAACGATCTGGTTATCTTGGATTTTAATGTGGATATCCAAGAAACAGATCTCTGAGCTGCTGCTTGTTACGGTAAATTTTATAGGGCTGGTTGTAGCATTATGTGTCGACACCACATTACTTAGTGTCTGCTCTGTGCCCTTCCAAAATAGCAGTAGATCGTCTATGTATCGGTAGTAGATAAACAGACAATCCGCCATTTCTTTATCCGCGAAGAAAAGCTCTCTCTCCACCTCCCACATGTAGGAGTTTGCAAACGAGGGTGCCATCGATGACTCCATGGCACACCCCGTTCGCTGTCTGTAATAACCCCCATCAAAAATAAAAAAAGTATGGGTCAAAGTAAATTCCAACAAGGCAATAAAAAAATCAACATCAGGTCCCTCATAATGTATATTACCCATTATCAACTGCCTCACAGCCTGCAAACCCTGTGCATGGGGTATGCATGTGTAGAGGCTTGTGACATCTAGTGTTGCTAGAATTACATCTGTTGGTACTTCTTTGATAGACAGGAATTTTCTAAGCAACATACTAGAATCTTTTAAGTGGGAGACTGTGTTCTGGATACAGGGTTGCAGGTAAGTGTCCAAATACACAGCAACTGACTCGCACAGAGACCCCCGGGCAGATATAATTGGTCTGCTCGGAGGCCTCTGTGCGTTCTTGTGTATCTTGGGGATTGTGTAAAATATTGGTGTTACTGGATGCTCTGGGCACAGCTTTCTACCAACTTCTGCTGTTATAACCCCCTCATCCTGCGCCTCCTGTATCAGTTTCACCAATTGCATACTGTATTCTTGTGATGGATCAGAACTCAGTCTGCAATAAGTGTCCTGATCACTCAACAATCGATAACATTCTGCCTTGTACTCTGCAACACCCTGTACTACTACGGCCCCTCCCTTGTCCGCGTTACGAATAACTATATCTTTATGTCACCTGGAGACTATATTGCCCACCCATATACAGGGAAGAAATTCCCGATCAGGTGGCCACTGACGTGTAGCACCAAGTTCGTGGTTTATGCCATCATATGCCCATGTGGGCGTTACTACATCGGCAAAACAGAGTGCCAGTTCAAGATAAGGATGGCACAACACAGGCAGGCAATCCGAAATGCTCTGGCCACAGGCAATGGGGATCAGCCAGTGGCCAGGCATTTTTTGGAAAACAGGCATGGCATGGCAACATTTAAACACAGGATCATTGATCACATGCCAATATTGCCTAGTGGGGGCAACCGTGGACAACAGTTACTGAGACTGGAGTCCAGGTGGATCCACAGGTTAAATACCTTGAAACCGGGGGGTCTTAACGATAGCCTGGGTTTGATTAATTTCCTGTGAAGACAGGTAGATAACTAAATTGAAGGGAATGCTATCTCCCAGTGAAAAGGTCCCAATTACATACAAGATGGGATATACAGAAATGGTATTCACAAATGGAGAGAGTGGAGTGACCAAAAGAGAGCAAGATAAGACCAAAAAGTACACCCTATTAGTAGCTAAAATGTCAAGTGTATCATAGTTCAATGACACGATAATTTAGATGTGGGTTTTGCACAATATCATATATGAGCTAACATTCATCCTGTCATCAATTAATTATTATTTTTTGATGTATGGGTCTTAATTACTAGGTGTTCAGTCATAAGAGGTAGTGAAAGGGTTAATGTGAACACACAATTAATATGTACACGAAATGTATCTTTTATCAAATGTAAGTTTTAAATGTATTTTTTTTATTATATATGACAATTCAATTCAACATAAGCAGGCAGTTAGCTGTTATCTGCCACAGTTTTAATCATGCATGAGAAACACGTTTTTCTTAGAAATACACTAAGGGGATGTCTAAGTGTTCACTTTTTCTCTTTCCCCTCCAGCGTTGCCATGGTTACGCAGCCCACGGTATAACGATACGTCACTTCCGTCCTAGACGTCATACACAGCACACTGGACAGGAAGTGCGGCTGGTGTGGCCGCGGCGGACGCTGGCGGGGAAATCAGAAGAGGAGGGGGGTAAGTGTGTATTTATTGTTCACGATTGTCACTGTGTGTTTGTCCTGAAGACGGGGAGGTGGTCCCCGAAACGTTGACCTCACTAATACAGTTTTTCACTGCTTTTCAAGTCTCTGAGTGCCGCCTCTGATTTTTCTTGATGGGTACATGTCAGGGATAGGATCCCAGGGGAAGGCACCGGCGCGAGGTACACCCTGAGGGGGAGGACTGGAGTGCCGGAGTCTCTCGTTTACATATATATATATATATATATATATATATATATATAGAATAGCAGAAACCTAGGCGCTTTAGTACAAAAGTGTAGTGATGGGGTAATATTAAATAACACTCTTTACCCCCTTTAAGGGTAGCAGCTCATTATACAGAATATTGTGTATGGTGTACACATAGACAAAAAATAGTAGTAGAGAAAATAAGCGCTTCTGAGTGTAACAATAAATTATACAGAAAATAGCCAGGTGGGTGAAATTATAACCAAGAACACTTATCTGGTTGTAACAGAACTACCAACGAGTGTTCCTCAATTTTGGATTAACATGTAGAGAGAAAAACACAACAGAACATAGTGTGTACCGTTCTCACAATCAAATAAGATCATTTGCATATGAAGGGCAGTAATTTAGGGAACATGCTTATTCCCAATTAAACCTCATTAATAGATCGGACATTAAAAATAGTAACAATTTAATATACAAAGACATACAATGGCTAGACAACACACGTACAAGATCAAAAGTTTAAAAAAGCTTATCTGTCCATCTAAAAAGGGACACCGCAGCAGACAGTCCCAATGGATATAAAATAGCCAAAAGACATGCGTACAGGAAATTAAAAGTTCAAACGCTTATCTGTCCATTAGAGTAGTTCAGCAGCAAAACAGTTCCAACGCGTTTCGTCCGTCAAAGTCTGGACTTCTTCAAGAGTGTGTTGTCTAGCCATTGTATGTCTTGTGTTTTTCTCTCTACAAAATTGAGGAACACTCGTTGGAAGTTCTGTTACAACCAGATAAGTGTTCTTGGTTATAATTTCACCCACCTGGCTATTTTCTGTATAATTTATTGTTACACTCAGAAGCGCTTATTTTCTCTACTACTGACTGTTCAGCCATGTCTGGTTCCACTCACAGGTGGATCCATGGGCAATAGAAATTGTTTCCCAGGGTTACAGGCTGGAATTCGAAGAAGTGCCTCCTCGCCGGTTTTTCAAATCGGCCCTACCGAAACAACCCCTGGAAAGGGAGATAGTGTTACATGCGATTCACAAATTGTGTCTGCAGCAAGTGGTGGTAGAGGTTCCCTTGCTACAAAGAGGGCAGGGGTACTACTCAACTCTGTTTGTGGTTCCGAAACCGGACGGTTCGGTCAGACCCATTTTAAATTTAAAATCCCTGAACCTTTACTTTAAACGGTTCAAGTTCAAGATGGAATCACTCAGGGCGGTCATCGCCAGCCTAGAAGGGGGAGATTTTTTGGTATCTCTGGACATAAAGGATGCATACCTGCATGTCCCCATATATCCTCCTCATCAGGCGTACCTGGGATTTGCGGTACAGGATTGTCATTACCAATTTCAGACGTTGCCGTTTATGCTTCCACGGCCCCGAGAATTTTCACCAAGGTAATGGCGGAAATGATGGTGCTCCTGCGCAAGCGGGGTGTCACAATTATCCAGTACTAAGACGATCTCCTCATAACAGCGAGATCACGGGAGAAGTTGCTGAGCAGCGTATCACTTTCACGGAATGTGTTACAGCGACACGGCTGGATTCTCAATATTCCAAAGTCGCAGATGAATCCTACAACTCGTCTTGGGCATGATTCTGGACACAGACCAGAAAAGGGTTTTTCTTCCGAAGGAAAAAGCGCAGGAACTCATGACTCTAGTCATGAACTTGTTGAAACCAAAACAAGTGTCAGTACATCATTGCACTCAAGTTCTGGGAAAGATGGTGGCAACATACGAAGCCATTCCATAGATTCCATGCAAGGGCCTTCCAATGGGACCTATTGGACAAATGGTCCGGGTCGTATCTGCAATTGCATCAGCAGATCACCCTGTCCCCCAGGGCCAGAGTATCTCTCCTGTGATGGCAAAACAGTGCTCACCTTCTAGAGGGCCGCAGGTTCGGCATTCAGGACTGGATCCTGGTGACCACGGACGTGAGCCTCCGAGGTTGGGGAGCGGTCACACAGGGAAGAAATTTCCAAGGACTTTGGTCAAGTCAAGAGACTTGTCTTCACATCAACATCCTGGAACTAAGGGCCATATACAACGCCCTACGTCAAGCGGAGATCTTCCTTCGCAATCGACCAGTTCTGCTCCAGTCAGACAACATCACCGCAGTAGCTCATGTAAACCGCTAAGGCGGCACAAGGAGCAGAGTGGCAATGGCGGAAGCCACCAGAGTTCTTCGCTGGGCGGAGAATCATGTAAGCGCTCTGTCAGCAGTGTTCATTCCGGGAGTGGACAACTGGGAAGCAGACTTCCTCAGCAGACACGATCTGCATCCGGGA
The DNA here is from genome assembly GCF_028390025.1 of Pseudophryne corroboree. Classification (NCBI taxonomy): domain Eukaryota; kingdom Metazoa; phylum Chordata; class Amphibia; order Anura; family Myobatrachidae; genus Pseudophryne; species Pseudophryne corroboree. The sequence goes on from NC_086446.1 coordinate 275,036,868, forward strand.
GAGTGGGGACTTCATCAGGAATTCTTCGCGCAGATTGCAAGTCGGTGGGGACTACCCCAAATAGACATGATGGCATCCCGCCTCAACAAAAAGCTACAAAGGTATTGCGCCAGGTCAAGAGACCCTCAGGCGGTAGCTGTGGACGCCCTAGTGACACCGTGGGTGTTCCAGTTGGTATATGTGTTTCCTCCTCTTCCTTTCATACCCAAGGTGTTGAGGATAATAAGAAAAAGAGGAGTGAGAACAATTCTCATTGTTCCAGATTGGCCACGAAGAACCTGGTATCCGGATCTGCAAGAAATGCTCACAAAAGATCCGTGGCCTCTTCCTCTAAGGCAGGACCTGTTACAACAAGGTCCCTGTCTGTTCTAATACTTACCGCGGCTGCGTTTGACGGCATGGCGGTTGAACGCCGGATCCTAGCGGAAGAGGGTATTCCGGATGAGGTCATTCCTACGCTAATAAAGGCTAGGAAGGACGTGACGTCTAAACATTATCACCGAATATGGCGAAAATATGTTTCTTGGTGTGAGGCCAGGAATGCTCCTACGGAAGAATTCCACGTGGGCCGTTTTCTTCACTTCCTACAAACTGGAGTGAATTTGGGCCTAAAATTAGGCTCCATTAAAAGTTCAGATTTCGGCCTTATCCATTTTCTTTCAAAAGGAATTGGCCTCATTACCTGAAGTACAGACTTTTGTGAAGGGAGTACTGCATATTCAGCCTCCTTTTGTACCTCCGGTGACGCCTTGGGACCTTAACGTGGTGTTAAGTTTCCTTATGTCACATTGGTTTGAACCACTTAAGACAGTGGAGTTGAAATATCTCACTTGGAAGGTGGTCATGTTGTTAGCCGTGGCTTCGGCTAGGTGAGTTTCGGAATTGGCGGCTTTATCACATAAAAGCCCCTATCTGGTTTTCCATATGGATAGAGCGGAATTGCGGACCCGTCCTCAATTCCTGCCTAAGGTGGTCTCATCCTTTCATATGAACAAAACTATTGTCGTGCCTGTGGCTACACGTGACTTGGAGGATTCCGAGTCCCTTGATGTGGTCAGGGCTTTGAAAATTTACGTGGCCAGAACGGCTAGGATCAGAAAAATAGAAGCACTGTTGGTCCAGTATGCAGCCAACAAAGTTGGCGGCCCTGCTTCAAAGCAGGCTATTGCTTGCTGGATCTGTAACACGATTCAGCAGGCACATTCTACGGCAGGATTGCCGTTACCAAAATCGGTTAAGGCCCATTCCACTAGGAAGGTGGGCTCTTCTTGGGCGGCTGCAGCTGTGCCGAGCTGCTACTTGGTCGGGGTCAAACACCTTTGCAAAGTTCTATAAGTTTGATACCCTGGCTGAGGAGGACCTCCTGTTTGCTCAATCGGTGCTGCAGAGTCATCCGCACTCTCCCGCCCGTTTGGGAGCTTTGGTATAATCCCCATGGTCCTTACGGAGTCCCAGCATCCTCTAGGACGTTAGAGAAAATAAGATTTTAAACCTACCGGTAAATCTTTTTCTCGTAGTCCCAAGTGCGGACTACTTCTGCAAGACTTGTATATAGTTATTGCTTACATAAGGGCTATGTTATAGTTTCATCGGTCTTGGACTGATGCTAGGTTGTTTTTCATACTGTTAACTGGGTAGTATATCACAAGTTATACGGTGTGATTGGTGTGGCTGGTATGAATCTTGCCCTTGGATTAACAAAAATCCTTTCCTCGTACTGTCCATCTCCTCTGGGCACAGTTTCTCTAACTGAGGTCTGGAGGAGGGGCATAGAGGGAGGAGCCTGTGCACACCCAGAGTCAAAGTCTTTCTTAAAGTGCCCATTGTCTCCTGCTGAGCCCGTCTATCCCCATGGTCCTTACGGAGTCCCAGCATCCTCTACGGACTACGAGAAAAAGATTTACCGGTAGGTTTAAAATCTTATTTGTTCCAGACTGGCCAAGGAGGGCCTGGTATCCCGATCTTCAGGAGTTGCTCATAGAAGATCTCTGGCCTCTTCCTCTACGAGAGGACCTGTTACAACAAGGACCGTGTGTGTATCAAGACTTACCGCGGCTGCGTTTGACGGCATGGTGGTTAAACGCCTAATCCTAGCCCGAAAGGGTATTCCCAGTGAGGTCATTTCCACACTTCTTCAGGCTAGAAAAGAAGTAACGGCAAAGCATTACCACCGTATTTGGAGAAAATATGTATCTTGGTGTGAATCCAAGAAGGCTCCTACGGAGGCTTTTCAGCTGGGGCGTTTGCTCCCTTTTTTGCAAGCAGGTGTGGATGCAGGCCTAAAGTTAGGCTCCATTAAAGTACAATTTTCGGCCTTATCAATTTTCTTTCAGAAAGAATTGGCCTCCCTTCCAGAAGTTCAGACCTTCGTGAAAGGCGTACTGCACATCCAACCTCCCTTTGTGCCCCCAGTGGCACCATGGGATCTTAATGTGGTGTTGCATTTCCTGCAATCTCATTGGTTTGAACCTTTACGTAAGGCTGAGTTAAAATTCCTTACTTGGAAAGTAGTCATGTTGTTGGCCTTGGCATCCACAAGGCGGGTATCTGAATTGGCGGCTTTGTCTCACAAAAGCCCCTATTTAATCTTCCATGCTGATAGAGCGGAGTTGAGAACTCGTCAACAATTTCTGCCAAAAGTGGTTTCATCGTTTCACGTAAACCAGCCTATTGTGGGCCAGTGGCTACTGACGCCTTGGCGGATTCTAAGTCTCTCGATGTTATCAGAGCTTTGAAAATCTATGTCGCCAGAACGGCTCAGATTAGGAAGATTTGTCCTATGGGCTCCCAACAAGATTGGGGCTCCTGCTTCCAAGCAGACTATTGCACGCTGGATCTGTAATACAATTCAGCAGACTCATTCTACGGCGGGATTGCCGTTACCGAAATCGTTGAAGGACCATTCTACCAGAAAGGTGGGCTCATCCTGGGCGGCTGCCCGAGGGGTCTCAGCATTACAGCTTTGCCGAGCTGCTACTTGGTCGGGATCAAACACCTTTGCTAAGTTTTACAAGTTTGATTCCCTGGCTGAGGAGGACCTCTTGTTTGGTCAATTGGTGCTGCAGAGTCACCCGCACTCTCCCGCCCGTTCTAGAGCTTTGGTATAAACCCCATGGTTCTTGAAGCATCCCCAGCATCCTCTAGGACGTATGAGAAAATAGGATTTTAATACCTACCGGTAAATCCTTTTCTCTTAGTCCGTAGAGGATGCTGGGCGCCCATCCCAGTGCGTACTGTATCTGCAGTTATTGGGTATGTTTACACACATGGTGTGTTGCATTTAAGTCAGCCTGTTGCTGACGATATTCATGCCATGGCATGCGTTATACTGTCATTGGTTGTGTTTACACACAAAGGTTGTGTTACGCTTTATGTCAGCGTATTGCTGCATATTCTTCATGCCATCGGCTGGTTTTCTATTGAATGCCACGTTCTGCGGGATACTGGAGGTGTGAGCTGGTGAAATGCTCACCGTGGTTTATCAATAAATTCTTTCCTCGAAATGTCCGTCTCCCTGGGCACAGTTACTTAAACTGGAGTCTGGAGGAGGGGCATAGAGGGAGGAGCCAGTTCACACCCATTCAAAGTCTTAAAGTGTGCCCATGTCTCCTGCGGATCCCGTCTATACCCCATGGTTCTTGAAGCATCCCCAGCATCCTCTACGGACTAAGAGAAAAGGATTTACCGGTAGGTATTAAAATCCTATTTTTGACATAATTGTTAGACACCTTTGAGGGTTTAAGATCAATTATACAAAAACTGAGGCATTAGCCTTCTTCCCTATTGGGTGAGGTGACTCCTTTCCATTTAAATGGGCTGCAAATGATTGCTTTACTTATCTAGGTATAAAAATCCATTCTCTTCCTTCTAAATTGTATGAATTAAATTATACCCCTCTTTTTTCTAAAGCTTTTTCTGACATGACCCAATGGACACACCTTCCTTTGTCATACCATGCATATGGAAAGTATTCACAGCTCTTCACTTTTTCCACATTTTGTTATGTTACAGCCTTATTCCAAAATGGAATAAATTATTTTTTTCCCCTCAAAATTCTACACCCAATACCCTATAATGACAATGTGAAAAAAGTATTTTTTGAGATTTTTGCAAATTTATTAAAAATAAAAAACTAAGATATCACATGTACGCAGGTATTCACAGCCTTTGCTCAGTACTTTGTTGATGCACCTTTGACAGCAATTACAGCCTCAAGTCTTTTTGAATAGGATGCCACAAGCTTGACACACCTATCTTTGGGCAGTTTCACCCATTCCTCTTTGCAGCACCTCTCAAGCTCCATCAGGTTGGATGGGAAGCATCCGGTGCACAACCATTTTCAGATCTCTCCAGAGATGTTCAATTGGATTCAAGTCTGGGCTCTGGCTGGGCCACTCAAGGACATTCACAGAGTTGTCCTGAAGCCACTCCTTTGATATCTTGGCTGCGTGCTTAGGGTCGTTGTACTGCTGAAAGATGAACCGTCACCCCAGTCTGAGGTCACGAGCGCTCCAGAGCAGGTTTTTCATCCAGGATGTCTATGTACAGTACTGCATTAATCTTTTCCCTCTATCCTATCCTAATTAGCCAAAAGTATACAATGTATGATAGTTGCTATAAAGGAAGTGTTGGAGTTTCCTGAAACAACACTGGTCACAGAGGAAAAGGATTATTTGAAATTAAATAGAAAGCAGGTTGTGACTTTTCCTCCTTCAGAGAATTTGAATGCGTTCTTTGAAGAATCCTGGGCTAACCCTGAGAAGAAATTTACCCTTCCCAGAAGGATATGTGTAGCGTACCCTTTCCCTGAGGAAGACTGGCACAAATGGGAGACACCCCCAATGATAGACACCTCAGTTTCTCGGCTGTCTAAGAAAATAGTTTTGCCTGCCCCTGGTTCAGCCTCTGTAAAAGATCCAGCTGACCGCAAATTAGAAACAACCCTAAAATCCATATATACAACTAATGGAACGGTGCTCAGGCCCACCATTGCTTGTGCGTGGGTAGGTAACGCTGTGGAAAAATGGTCTGACAACTTGCTTGTTAACATAGACACAGCTGACAGGGATGAAATAGTCCTAACTCTTGGCCATATCAAAGATGCTGCAGGTTACTTAGTTGAAGCTATGAAGGATATTGGGTTGCTGAGTTCAAGATCCTCCGCTATGGCGATTTCAGCCCGCAGGGCGCTGTGGATCCGCCAATGGAATGCTGATGTGGAATCAAAAAAGAATATTGAGGCACTTCCTTACAATGGAGAAGCCCTCTTTGGAGATAAGCTGGATGCCATGATTTCAACAACTACATCAGGCAAGTCAGCATTTCTGCCTTCCGCAGCTGCTCCACCTAGGAAAGGATTTCATTCTCATACGATGCAATCCTTTCGGCCCAACAAGTCCAAAAAGGCAAAGGGTACCCCCTTCTTCGCAGGAAGAGGTCGAGGAAGAGGTAAAAAATCTACAACACCATCAGGCTCGCAGGAACAGAAGTCAACAGCTACTTCTGCTAAAACCTCAGCATGACGCTGGGGCTCCCCTGCTGGAGTACAATCGGGTGGGGGCACGTCTACTATCTTTCAGCCAGGTCTGGGTTCACTCAGATCTGGATCCTTGGGTATTGCAGATAGTATCCCAAGGGTACAAATTGGAATTTCAGGACCTTCCCCAATGCCGATTTTTCAAATCAGCCTTACCAGCTTCTGTTCACCTGAGGTTTGCGGTGCAGGACTGCCACTACCAGTTCCAAACAATGCCTTTCGGGCTCTCCACGGCACCGAGAATATTCACCAAGGTGATGGCGGAGATGATGGTTCTTCTTCGTAAGAAAGGAGTCAAAGTCCTCCCATACTTGGACGATCTCCTCATAAAAGTGAGATCCAGGGAGAAACATTGCACTGGTAGCAGCCTACGAGGCTCTACAATTTGACCGATTCCACGCCAGTGTGCTCCAATGGGACCTACTGGTCAAGTGGTCCGGATCGCACCTACACATGCACTGGAGGATAATCCTGTCAACAAAAGCCAATATTTCACTCTTGTGGTGGCTTCAAAGTTCTCACCTTGTGGAGGGACGCAGGTTTGGGATTCAGACTTGGAACCTGGTGACCACAGATGCAAGCCTCTGAGGTTGGGGAGCAGTCATGCAAGGGGAAAGCTTACAAGGACGATGGTCAACTCAAGAAGTACTCCTTCACATAAACATTCTGGAATTGAGAGCAAGTGGCACAACTTCAAGGTCGTCCCATACAGATCCAGTCAGACAATGTAACGGCAGTAGCTTACATAAACCGCCAGGGCAGAACAAAAAGCAGAGCGGCAATGGCAGAGTTGACAATGATACTCCTCTGGGCAGAAAGACATGCAAAAGCTCTGTCGGCAACTTGCATTCCGGCAGTGGACAACTGGGAAGCAGACTTCCTCAGCAGACACGATATCAATCCAGGAGAATGGGTCCTCCACCCAGAAGTCTTTGCAGAGGTAGCAGATCATGATGGCATCACGTCTAAACAAGTAGATATGATGGCATCACGTCTAAACAAGAAGCTTCAGAAATATTGTTCCAGGTCGAGAGACCCACAAGCAATAGCAATGGATGTACTGGTGACCCAGTGGGTGTTTCAGTCGGTGTATCTGTTCCCTCCACTTCCACTAATACCAAAAGTTCTCAAGATTATCAGAAGAACAAGGGTTCGAGCAATTCTCATTGCTCCAGACTGGCCAAGGAGGGCTTGGTATCCAGATCTTCAGGAGTTATGTTATGCACACCAGTGCCAGCAGGAATGTACTGGTGTCTGAACGGAGAGGGATGCAAAACAAATGAACTCACAGACAGACTGGGGAATATGACATTACATACACAGAAGGTGATAGGGTAACAAAATAAACACAAAGTGAACAGAGAAGCCCAAAGGCTAAGAAACTGGGTGTCTCCCTAGTATTAGGAATGCTCAGATGGAAAGAAGCGAGATGTTGTGATTTAATACGTAGAGAACCCGAAATGCTGTTGCTAAGGGCAACAGCAAAACCCTAAAGGGTTACCAACGGGTGTGGCAGTAAACTCCTTGGTCAGAGATGGAATAATAGACACAAGGAGAGTCTCCACAATCCTAGTCCTCGCTTGCAGTGCACTGGTTCAGCTTACTGCCACTAAACTGACACCTGAACACCTTGCACAGTGAGAGAGGATTTTGGCAGGCAAGTCTGAGAATACAGCCGCAAACTTGCTAGGTTCACAGAGTAGCAAAAGAACCCCAGCAGGTTAAACGACTGACTCCAGTCTTACTGCTAGGTCTGGATTGGCAGAGTGTAATACCAAATCCCAAGGCCTATTTGCAGTAAGCAACAAACAAATACAAAGTTTACACAGTACTAGCTAGCTTTCAGGAACTGACTAACCAACAAAGATTCAGCAGCATCTGCCTAACCTGAGAAGAGGGTTTATATAGCAGGTGCTGTCCATGCCCCACTCAGACCTCACAGACTGTGAGCACAAAAACCAGCACCGGATCCCCTGCCGTGCACAGAGCCTGTAACCACTGCACAGCAAAAGACCCGAACCGGAGTATCAGCTACGCTCAGGTTACTCCGCTAGCACTTGTCTCCCGGTTGCCATGACAACGTGGCAGCACAGAGCAGGAGACCCTAACAAGTTATTACTGGAAGATCCTCAGCCTCTTCCTCTTCACGAGGACCTACTTCAGCAGGGGCCGTTTGTCTATCAAGACGTACCGCGGCTGCGTTTGACGGCATGGCTGTTGAGCTCCAGATCCTAGCCCGTAGGGGTATTCCCAATGAAGTCATTCCCACACTTATTCTGGCCAGGAAAGGGGTAACGTCCAAACATTACCATCGTATTTGGATAACATATGTATCTTGGTGTGAATCCAAGAAGTCTCCTGCAGTGGAGTTTAAATTAGGACGTCTTCTCCTATTTCTACAGGTGGGTTTGGATGCTGGATTGAGATTAGGGTCTATCAAGGTCCAAATTTCGGCCTTGTCCATTTTCTTTCAGAAACAGTTGGCTTCCCTTCCTGAGGTCCAGACGTTCATGAAGGGAGTTCTGCGCATCCAACCTCCCTTTGTGCCTCCTGTGGCGCCATGGGATCTTAATGTGGTGTTGCAGTTCCTTAAATAAGACTGGTTTGAGCCTCTACAAGAGGTAGAGTTGAAGTTTTTCACTTGGAAAGTGGTCATGCTGTTGGCCTTGGCCTCAGGCAGACGAGTGTCTGAATTAGGGGCTCTGTCACACAAGATTCTTAATTTGATTTTTTATAAAGACAGAGCTGAACTGCGGACACGTCAGCATTTTTTTCCAAAGGTTTCCATATCAACCAACCTGTGGTGGTGCCAGTGGCTTCTGACACCTCAGCCGTTTCAAAGGCCTTGGATGTCATCAGAGCGTTGAAAACTTATATGTTACAAGAACGGCTCGGATAAGGAAAACAAAATCTTTGTTTGTCCTCTATGACCCCCAACAAGATTGGGAGTCCTGCTTCTAAGCAGACTATTGCGCACTGGATCAGAGGTACCATTCAGCATGCTTATTCCACGGCAGGATTGCAGTTACAGGGTTCGGTAAAGGCCGACTCTACAAGCAAAGTGGGTTCTTCCTGGGCTGCTGCCCGGGGTTTCTCGGCTTTGCAAATTTGCAGAACAGCTACTTGGTCAGGGGCAAACACGTTTGCTAATTTTTACAGGTTTGACACCTTGGCTGCTGACAACCTTCAGTTTGGTCAGTCAGTTCTGCAGGAACATTAGCACTTTCCTGCCCATACTGGGAGCTTTGGTACATCCCCATTGTTCTAGGACGTAAGAGAAAATAGGATTTTAATTACCTACCGGTAAATCCTTTTCTCGTAGTCCATAGAGGATGCTGGGCGCCCGCCCAGTGCTCATTTTTCCTGCAAATTACGTTTTGTCTTTTTACACAGGTTCTCATGTGTTAAGATGTTTTACAGCAGTTGCTGTTACGTTATGCATGCACGTTAGCATGGGTTATGTTAAAGGCCATGTTAGGCGACATGTTTTTGGTATGGTGTGAGCTGGTGTGAATCTCGCCACTAGTTTAATGTAAATTCTTCTCTCTAAGTTGTCTGTCTCCTCGGGCACAGTTTCTATACTGAGGTCTGGAGGAGGGGCATAGAGGGAGGAGCCAGTTCACACTGTTGAAAAGTCTTAAAGTGCCGAAGGCTCCTGCGGAACCGTCTATACCCCATGTTACTAAAATGGACCCCAGCATCCTCTACGGACTACGAGAAAAGGATTTAACCTATTTTTTCATAGTTCATGTTTCAACCCGAATTTAAAGTTTTCCATATGTGATGCCCCTACTTCTGACTATTACAAATGTGAGGAGTCCGATGCAGTTTATGGTCCTGTCCACGGTACAATTAATGGCTAAATCTTCAGGATTATATAACCAACCAATTAAAAATTAAGTTCACAATTGATAAAACCTGTGCTTTTGAGGGTATTTGCTCCAAGGAGAACTTAAGTGAACTATCCAAAGATGATAATTTATTGTTAACAAAACTGGACACCAGTACTATATTTTTAATACTACTAACTGCTTGCCTACTAACAACCAGTTACTGGGTATTCAGAATCTGAGAGCCTTGAGAACTGGCAACAATTGTATCATCTGCTTACTAAACTTGTAACAGACTAACAACGTTTTAATCTATTCTGAGGAGCAAAGGAATTGGTGTGGTCTGTTTTGTTCATTTATTCATCCATCTGTGTATTTTTCTAATTTTTGTATGTATTTGTTTTTATGGATTTATTTTGTATATGAAAAATTATATATAATTTTTCATATACATTTGTCTATATATAAAAATTACCTAGCGCAGTAATCATTTATACTTACTAATAATTTACTAAACAGACCTTATTTACTTGCATCTTTGGTATATGTTACTATGTATTGGAATTAAACTAATAGTGCCAGGAATTCTAGTGTGTTTGCTATATTTGTAACAACACTGGCAGCTGCTACAAAATAAAAACAAAGAAACCTATATTGTTTCAATGGATCTCTTCTGAACATGTGTCCATATGTAAAAGTTGACAATATTTAAAAACCAGTGCAATTGTTTATGTAACCAGACACAACTCTGATGAGGAGAAGTGCGCCACTATACCTTAAATGAACACATTACAAGTGTACTGCTCTCCAACCCGCAAAACAGTTAATAAAGAGAAAAGGGGAAAACAGATACAGAATGCAGTAACAACTGATCAAACAATAAACACAAATATGCAGAGAAATGCAAGTACAGTATAACACACCAACAAGGACTTAAAGGTAACAGACCAAATACATACGCAGGCGCTCCCTGCATCCTGGCCACAGTCGTCAGCAGATAACCGCGATGATTTGAGATAGGAATTCTAATGCTTACTGTGGCTTGTCCGATATTTATACAGGACTTCAAACCCACACCATGCAGTGGGGGATACACTGCTACAATTGGTCAGTAAAGTACACAGTTTCAAATCTTGATAGTCCATTGGTCCCCTTCAAAGGTATCTTATCTGGTATCTTAACGTATCATATCTGGATCCGTTTGGAGTGCAGGACACTGGTGTGATGGCAGCATAAACACTTAACGCGTTTCCCTAGGCTCGTCACCTAGCTTCATCAGAAGTCTGATCCAGATATGGACTTTTGAACCAATTATCTTGGAAATATTTCCCTGTGGGATTCCATCTATACAGCACCGATTGGAGAGACCCAGCGCTCATACGAACAACACAGCTTGCCTGCTGGCTATTTCAAATCTCTGGAAGTCTCCATCAACAAGGGTAACACCAGCTGTTTGCATTTCTTCTCCCCAGGGAACTTTGCATATTTTCAGTCCGGGATCCTTTGTGGACACTTACTAGCAGCTACTATTAACCACTTCTGAGCTCCATCAATGCCCTTAACTACATGTGTATATTGGAATTATTTCCTGCTTTTAGCATGTGATGTTTAGTTTATTAATACATTTTATGTTATTTTATTGAAATTCATCCACAGTTTTTATTATTGGGGAAACATCCAGCGCCAGTTCCTTCCTTTTTTTATTCATGATTTAGAGACACATTGAATGTGTGGGATAAAGGACAGTTCAGAGTCAAGGATAACACCTAGGCAGCGAGCTTGTGGGGTAGGGTAGATTGTTGAGTTGTAAACAGTTATGACGATATGAGGTTGGTAACTACTCTTGGCTGTCGGAAATATAATTAATTCTGTTTTGGAAATGTTGAGTTTGAGGTGGTGAGATGACATCCCAAGATAAAATGGCATAAAGGCATTAAGTTGCAAGGACCAATACAAATGGTGACAAATCTGGGGAGGATAGATAGATTTCAGTATCATCAGTGTACACATGATACTGAAAACCTAAGGAGCTGATTAGTTTACCAATGTGATTGAGTAAAGCAGAGGACCTAGGACTGAGCCTTGTAGTACTCCAACTGATAGAGGAATCAGAGAAGCAAACACTGAAAGAGCAATTAGATAGGTAGGATGAGAGCCAACAAAAAGGGCTGTGTCCTGAAGACCTAGGGATTGTAGTGTTTGAATGAGAAGAGAGGGGTCAACAGTGTCAAAAGCAGCAGGGAGATCTAGTAGAATAAGAAGTTAGTAATGGCCTTTTGATCTAGCATAGACGAGATCATTCACTACTTTAGTCAGTGCTGTCTCTGTGGAGTGTTGGGAACGAAGGCCTCACTAAAGTGGGTCCAATAAATAGTGAGAGTTAAGAAAGTATGTGAGGCCTTTGATTACCATTTGCATTAATGGATATTAAGAACTGGAAAGTGTATGGTACCATCAACACATTGCATAGATCAGGTCATCCCTCCAAACTGGGTAATATTAACATTTTGAGCAAGGAAGCTACCAAGGAGACAATGGCAGCTTTGGAGGACTTAAAAGTCTTTTATGTCTGCGATTGATCGATCTGTGCACGTGACAGCTATCTGACAAGTTTACACAAAGCTGGCTTGTATGGCAGGATGACAAACAAGAATCCTCTTCTGAAAAAGTGACACTCATTTGCACTTTAAAAAAACAAACAAACACTTGGAAGATTGTTAAGCCATGTGGCAAAAGGCTGTATGGTCAGATGAGAACATGTCAGAATTTTGTACACCAAACTCCAAGAGGTATGTTTGGTGAAAAGTAATCACTGCGCACCATCCATAACACCATACCCAATGCAAAGCATGATGGTGGCAACATTATGTTATGCAAGTGTTTCTCTTCAGCTCAAAGTGGGCAGTTGGTTAGGATTGAAAGGAAGATGGATGCTACAAAGTACGTCCAAATTCTTAAGGAAAGCATGCAGCACGCTGCTAGACAGGTGGTTCACCTTCCACCATGACTATAACACTAAATATACCACCAAGAAAGCAATGCAGTTGCTCAAGAATAAGAAGGTGAATGTCCTTCATAAGCCAAGTCAGCGCCTTGACATAAATCCGAGAAAACTCTGTGGATGGATTTGAAGAAAGTAGTCTATCACCACTTACTGCAAATATGACTGAACTTGAAGAATTTACAAATATTCCCCAATCTGGATGCTCAAAGCTGGTATAGACTTATCATAATAGACTGATGGCGTGAATTGCCACAAAAGGTTTCATGGCATTTAAACAAATGGCTGGCAAACCCAGTGTGGAACTTTCCTACTTGCTAGGACCTGCATTGCCTTCTAAACAGCAGGACAATAATTTACATCAGTACTCCCAAATTGGTGAAGTATAAAGTTCATGTTATTAAGCAGAGACGGCCTTCTTATTAATATTTATGAAACTGAGCTTTGCTGCCCCAACACCTGTGGCGACTAGCAGCCGGCTTATGCATGCATTCTAAATAATACTATATTATTATTGTTCACTTAAACCAGCAAGTCCTAAGCTAAAAGGACATATCATAATAGACTGATGCCGGTAATTGCCACAAAAGGTTTCTCTAGAAAGTATTACATCTGGGAGCTAATCACTTTTTTAACCCTGTTCTAGTTTTTTATTTTATATTAATTTTTCATTAGTTGATTTTTGCAAGGCAAAATATGTAAATCAAGCTGGTAAAAGTTTAACTTAATTAATCTGGGCGATGTGACAAATTGTAATGATTTTGTCAGGGTTTTATTGTTTCTATAGGCATTGTAGATCCGAGAAGTCAGGATCTTTGTAATTACATTGAATCCTTTTATCCTACTTCATTAGCCAACCAATGGCATTCTGGTGGTGTTCTTGTTGGCTTGTTTTCTCTAACGTCCTAAGTGGATGCTGGGGACTCCGTAAGGACCATGGGGAATAGCGGCTCCGCAGGAGACTGGGCACAAAAGTAAAGCTTTAGAACTACCTGGTGTGCACTGGCTCCTCCCCCTATGACCCTCCTCCAAGCCTCAGTTAGTTAGATTTTTGTGCCCGAACGAGAAGGGTGCACACTAGGTGGCTCTCCTGAGCTGCTTAGTGAAAAGTTTAGTTTTAGGTTTTTTATTTTCAGTGAGACCTGCTGGCAACAGGCTCACTGCATCGAGGGACTAAGGGGAGAAGAAGCGAACTCACCTGCGTGCAGAGTGGATTGGGCTTCTTAGGCTACTGGACATTAGCTCCAGAGGGACGATCACAGGCCCAGCCATGGAAGGTCCCAGAGCCGCGCCGCCGGCCCCCTTACAGAGCCAGAAGACAGAAGAGGTCCGGAAAATCGGCGGCAGAAGACGTCCTGTCTTCAACAAGGTAGCGCACAGCACTGCAGCTGTGCGCCATTGCTCTCAGCACACTTCACACTCCGGTCACTGAGGGTGCAGGGCGCTGGGGGGGGGGGGCGCCCTGAGACGCAATAAAAACACCTTGGATGGCAAAAAATGCATCACATATAGCTCCTGGGCTATATGGATGAATTTAACCCCTGCCAGAATACATAGAAAAAACGGGAGATAAGGCCGCCGATAAGGGGGCGGAGCCTATCTCCTCAGCACACTGGCGCCATTTTCCCTCACAGCTCCGTTGGAGGGAAGCTCCCTGGCTCTCCCCTGCAGTCACTACACTACAGAAAGGGTTAAAAAAGAGAGGGGGGCACTAATTACGCGCAGTATTAAAAGATACAGCAGCTATAAGGGGAAAAACACTTATATAAGGTTATCCCTGTATATATATATAGCGCTCTGGTGTGTGCTGGCATACTCTCCCTCTGTCTCCCCAAAGGGCTAGTGGGGTCCTGTCCTCTATCAGAGCATTCCCTGTGTGTGTGCTGTGTGTCGGTACGTTTGTGTCGACATGTATGAGGAGAAAAATGATGTGGAGACGGAGCAGATTGCCTGTAATAGTGATGTCACCCCCTAGGGGGTCGACACCTGAGTGGATGAACTGTTGGAAGGAATTACGTGACAGTGTCAGCTCTGTATAAAAGACAGTGGTTGACATGAGACAGCCTATAGAGCATTTAAAAGATGCATTTCTATATATGCGTGATGCACAGCGGAATATTTGCCGACTGGCATCAAGTCTAAGTGCGTTGTCCTTTTCTACCAGTAGAGGGTTATGGACATGACAGTGGTCAGGTGATGCGGATTCCAAACGGCATTTGGAAGTATTGCCTTATTAAGGGGAGGAGTTATTTGGGGTCGGTCTTTCAGACCTGGTGGCCACGGCAACAGCTGGGAAATCCACGTTTGTACCCCAGGTCGCCTCTCAACATAAGAAGACGCCATATTATCAGGCGCAGTCTTTTCGTGGGCAAGCGGGCAAAAGGTTCCTCATTTCTGCCCCGTGACAGAGGGAGAGGAAAAAGGCTGCAGAAATCAGCCAGTTCCCAGGAACAGAAACCCTCTCCCGCCTCTGCCAAGCCCTCAGTATGACGCTGGGGCTTTACAAGCAGAATCAGGCACGGTGGGGGCCCGTCTCAATGAATTTCAGCGCGCAGTGGGCTCACTCGCAAGTAGACCCCTGGATCCTTCAGGTGATATCTCAGGGGTACAAATTGGAATTCGAGACGTCTCCCCCTCGCCGTTTCCTAAAGTCGGCTTTACCGATGTCTCCTTCTGACAGGGAGGCAGTTTTGGAAGCCATTCACAAGCTGTATTCCCAGCAGGTGATAATCAAGGTACCCCTCCTGCAACAGGGAACGGGGTATTATTCCACACTGTTGTGGTACCGAAGCCGGACAGCTCGGTGAGACCGATTCTAAATCTAAAATCTTTGAACACTTACATACAGAAGTTCAAATTCAAGATTGAGTCACTCAGAGCAGTGATTGCGAACCTGGAAGAAGGGGACTACATGATGTCTCGGGACATCAAGGATGCTTACCTTCATGTCCCAATTTACCCTTCTCACCAAGGGTACCTCAGGTTTATGGTACAGAACTGTCACTATCAGTTTCAGACGCTGCCGTATGGATGGTCCACGGCACCCCGGGTCTTTACCAAGGTAATGGCCGAAATGATGATACTCCTTCGAAGGAAGGGAATTTTAGTTATCCCTTACTTGGACGATTCCCTGATAAGGGTAAGATCCAGGGAACAGTTGGAGGTCGGTGTAGCACTATCTCAGGTAGTGTTGCGGCAGCACGATTGGATTCTCAATATTCCAAAATCGCAGCTGATTCCGACGACTCGTCTTCTGTTCTTAGGGATGATCCTGGACACAGTCCAGAAAAAGGTGTTTCTCCCGGAGGAGAAAGTCAGGGAGTTATCCGAGCTAGTCGGGAACCTCCTATAACCGAGCCAAGTCTCAGTACATCAATGAAATGGTTCTGGGAAAAATGGTGGCTTCCTATGAAGCAATCCCATTCGGCAGATTCCACGCAAGAACTTTCCAGTGGGACCTGCTGGACAAATTGTCCGGGTCGCATCTTCAGATGCATCAGCGGATAACCCTGTCACCAAGCACAAGGGTGTCTCTCCTGTGGTGGTTGCAGAGTGCTCATCTTCTATAGGGCCGCACATTCAGGACTGGGTCCTGGTGACCACGGATGCCAGCCTGCGAGGCTGGGGAGCAGTCACACAGGGAAGGAATTTCCAGAGCTTATGGTCAAGCCTGGAGACATCACTTCACATAAATATCCTGAAGCTAAGGGCCATTTACAATGCTCTAAGCTCAGCAAGACCTCTGCTTCAAGGTCACCCGGAGTTGATCCATTCGGACAACATCACGGCAGTCACCCACGTAAACAGACAGGGTGACACAAGAAGCAGAAGGGCAATGGCAGAAGCTGCAAGGATTCTTCGCTGGGCGGAAAATCATGTGATAGCACTGTCAGCAGTATTCATTCCGGGAGTGGACAACTGGGAAGCAGACTTCCTCAGCAGACACGACCTCCACCCGGGAGAGTGGGGACTTCACCCAGAAGTCTTCCACATGTTTATAAAACTGGACAAGTATTGCGCCAGGTCAAGGGACCCTCAGGCAATAGCTGTAGACGCTCTGGTAACACAGTGGGTGTACCAGTCAGTGTATGTGTTCCCTCCTCTGCCTCTCATAGCCAAGGTACTGAGAATTATAAGATGGAGAGGAGTAAGCACTATATTCGTGGCTCCGGATTGGCCAAGAAGGACTTGGTAACCGGAACTTCAAGAGATGCTCACGGAGGATCCGTGGCCTCTACCTCTAAGAAGGGACCTGCTCCAGCAAGGACCCTGTCTGTTCCAAGACTTACCGCGGCTGCGTTTGACGGTATGGCGGTTGAACGCCGGATACTGAAGGAGAAAGGCATTCCGAATGAAGTCATTCCTATCCTGATCAAAGCCAGGAAAGATATAACCGCAAAACATTATCACAGCATTTGGCGAAAATATGTTGCGTGGTGCGAGGCCAGTAAGGCCCCGACAGAAGAATTTTCAACTGGGTCGATTCCTACATTTCCTGCAAACAGGAGTGTCTATGGGCCTGAAATGGGAGTCCGTTAAGGTTCAAATTTCGGCCCTGTCAATTTTCTTCCAAAAAGAACTAGCTTCAGTCCCTGAAGTTCAGACGTTTGTGAAAGGGGTACTGTATATACAGCCTCCTTTTGTGCCTCCAGTGGCACCTTGGGATCTAAATGTAGTTTTTGGGTTCCAAAAGTCACATTGGTTTGAACCACTTAAATATGTGGAGTTAAAATATCTCACATGGAAAGTGGTCATGCTGTTGGCCCTGGCCTGGGCCAGGTGCGTGTCAGAATTGGCGGCTTTATCCTGTAAAAGCCCTCATCTGATTTTCCATTCGGACAGGGCGGAATTGAGGACTTGTCCTCAGTTTCTCCCTAAGGTGGTTTTTCAGCGTTTCACCTGAATCAACCTATTGTGGTGCCTGCGGCTACTAGGGACTTGGAGGACTCCAAGTTGCTAGACGTTGTCAGAGCCCTGGAAATATAGGTTTCCAGGACGGCTGGAATCAGAAAATCTGACTCGCTGTTTATTCGGTATGCACCCAACAAGCTGGGTGCTCCTGCTTCTAAGCAGACTATTGCTCGTTGGATTTGTAGTACAATTCAGCTTGCACATTCTGTGGCAGGCCTGCCACAGCCAAAATCTGTAAAAGCCCATTCCACAAGGAAGGTGGGCTCATCTTGGGCGGCTGCCCGAGGGGTCTCGGCTCTTCAACTTTGCCGAGCTGCAACTTGGTCAGGGGCAAACACGTTTGCTAAATTCTACAAATTTGATACCCTGGCTGAGGAGGACCTTGAGTTCTCTCATTCGGTGCTGCAGAGTCATCCGCACTCTCCCGCCCGTTTGGGAGCTTTGGTATAATCCCCATGGTCCTTACGGAGTCCCCAGCATCCACTTAGGACGTTAGAGAAAATAAGAATTTACTTACCGATAATTCTATTTCTCGTAGTCCGTAGTGGATGCTGGGCGCCCATCCCAAGTGCGGATTGTCTGCAATACTGGTACATAGTTATTGTTACCAAAAAATCGGGTTATTGCTGTAGTGAGCCATTTTTTCTAGAGGCTCTTCTGTTATCATGCTGTTAACTGGGTTTAGATCACAAGTTATATGGTGTGATTGGTGTGGCTGGTATGAGTCTTACCCGGGATTCAAAATCCTTCCTTATTGTGTACGCTCGTCCGGGCACAGTATCCTAACTGAGGCTTGGAGGAGGGTCATAGGGGGAGGAGCCAGTGCACACCAGGTAGTTCTAAAGCTTTACTTTTGTGCCCAGTCTCCTGCGGAGCCGCTATTCCCCATGGTCCTTACGGAGTCCCCAGCATCCAATACGGACTACGAGAAATAGAATTATCGGTAAGTAAATTCTTATTATTTTCTTTAATTTTCTCAACTGTTTTCTTCTTTCAGGTCTCTGTGGTTCTCCAATCCTGAAGCTGTGTTTGTCAAATAACTGAAGGATCTATGTCAAGAGAATATAGAGTAGGGATGTGCGGCTGGCACTTTTCGTGTTTTGGTTCTAATTCCATTTTCGTGTATTGGTTTTGGCTTGGTTTTGCAAAACCACCCTTTAGTGTTTTGGTTTTGGATCTGGATGATTTTTGAAAAAAACCATAAAAACACTAAAATCACAGAATTTGGGGTTAATTTTGCTCCTGCGGTATTATTAACCTCAATAACATTCATTTCCACTCATTTCCAGTCTATTCTGAACACCTCACATCTCACAATATTGTTTATAGGCCTAAAAGTTGCACCGAGGTGGCTGTATGACTAAGCTAAGCAACATAAGTGTGTGGCACAAACACCTGGCCCATCTAGGAGTGGCACTGCAGTTGCAGACAAAATGGCACTATTCAAAAACTAGTCCCCAAACAGCACAAGATGCAAAGAAGAAAAAGAGGTGCAATTAGGTAGATGGATGGCCAAGCTAAGCGACACAAGTGTGCGGCACAAACACCTGGCCCATCTAGGAGTGGCACTGCAGTTACAGACAGGATGGCACATAAAAAAATTAGTCCCCAAATAGCACGATGCAAAGAAGAAAAAGAGGTGCAAGGTGGAATTGTCCTTGGGCCCTCCCACCCACCCTTATGTTGTATAAACAGGACATGCACACTTTAACAAACCCATCATTTCAGCGACAGGGTCTGCCACTCGACTGTGGCTGAAATGACTGGTTTGTTTGGGCCCCCACCAAAAAAGAAGCAATCAATCTCTCCTTGCACAAACTGGCTCTACAGAGATTCCTCACCCCTTTCACCATGTACATTCTCCTCACTGAGTATTAATTTGTCCCCACTTGTAGGGGGCGTGCAAATGGTGGAAGGAGCCACCTCTTCCAGTCCAGTGTTGGGAAGGTTAGGAATCGCAACCGCCAACACACTTGGACTTTCCTTGGGGATTTGTGATACCATCTCAGAGCGCACAGTTCTTTTCTGTGCTCTTTCCAGCTTAACTCTTTTAATTTTTCTAGTGGGAGGATGAGGGCTTCCATCGTCATGTGAAGCTGAACCACTAGCCATGAACATAGGCCAGGGCCTCAGCCGTTCCTTGCCACTCCATGTTGTAAATGGCATATTGGCAAGTTTACGTTACTCAGACAATTTACATTTCTTTTTTTGTTTCTTTTTACTGAACTTTGTCTTTTTGGATTTTACACGCCCTCTACTATCACATTGGGCATCGGCCTTGGCAGACGACATTGATGGTATTTCATCGTCTATGTTATGGCTAGTGGCAGCAGCTTCAGCACTAGGAGGACGTGGTTCTTCTTGATCTTTCCCTATTTTCTCCTCAAAATTTTTGTTCTCCATTATATTTTGAGAGTTATAAGAGACAATATGCGTCACAGGAATTACTGGAATTACTGATGACACAGGACACTACCAATGGTCTGATGCAGCCTAACAGGTTGTTATAATTGTTATACTGCAGCAGTGGATATATAGCAGCAGCATATATCGCCACTGGAATTACTGATGACACAGGACACACACTACCACTGGTCTGATGTAGCCCAACAGCTTTTTAATAATAATATAATTGTAAGTAATTTGTTATACTGCAGCAGTGTATATAAAAAAACAGCAGCGTATATCGCCACTGGAATTACTGATGACACAGGACACACACTACCACTGGTCTGATGCAGCCCAACAGCTTTTTAATAATAATATAATTGTAAGTAATTTGTTATACTGCAGCAGTGGATATATATAGCAGCAGCGTATATCATCACTGGAATTACTGATGACACAGGACACACACTACCACTGGTCTGATGCAGCCCAACAGCTTTTTAATAATAATATAATTGTAATTTGTTATACTGCAGCAGTGGATATATATAGCAGCAGCGTATATCGTCACTGGAATTACTGATGACACAGGACACTGGATATATGGCAGCAGAGAACACCAACACTGTGACTGCCTGGACTGATGCAGCACAATACACTGAGTGACTACACTGGACTGGTCTGCACAACACAGACCCACTTTACAGTTACAATTGATATATGGCAGCAAAGAACACCCAACACTGTGACTGCCTGGACTGATGAAGCACAATACACTGAGTGACTACACTGGACTGGTCTGCACAACACAGCACCACTTTACAGCTACACTGGCTATATGGACTGGACTGAGCAGCACAACACTTGTCACCCCACTTTCCCACCCGAATAAACAGAGACTGAGCACACTGAATAGTACACGTCCTCTCACTCTCCGAGACTGGAGTGAAAATGGCTGCGACATGCAGCTACTTATATGGAATCCAAATCCCGCGAGAATCCGACAGTGGGATGATGACGTTTTGCCGAGTTCGGGTTTCCGAGTCAAGAGGGAAGATCCAAGCCTGGCACGGATCCGGACTTGGAAGCCAAAGTTCGGGGGGGTTCGGTTCTCTGAACCCGCTCATCTCTAATATAGTGGGGTGAATGAGCTCCTATATTCTCTTCATCCCATTGTTCCAGTGTCACTCCAAATACTAGGAGAAAAAGATTTAACATCCTTTTCTTCTAGTACAAAAATTTGTGTTGTTTTTTGGGTTATAACATTTGGTACTGTATGGCTAACATAATCCTAAATAGTCCAACCTGTTCTTTTACAAAGTATATAGTTAACTTTTAGATTTGCTTGTTGCATTATTATAGCACTATGAATGATAAGCACTCCATATTAAATGTCAGACATATTTTGTATGTCTGAGGCAGACTTCTTAGGTCAGTATAATTCAATTTCAGATACCTAGATTGGCTTTAGCAAGAATTATAACAATATTTTATCCTTTTGAAGGTATGTTATTACTAGAGAGCATACCTGTTTGTGGTAAATACAAATATGCTGATATATTTTTGTAGGTATATGTGTTGTTTAGGTTTGCTTCTATTATTATATTTACAATAGCTTTAGGTGATGATGCCAAGGAAATGCCTGTGGAAACAACAGTGTTAAACAACACCACTCTCCTATCTAATGAAGAAGATGGCTTTATTTTGGAGCCTCTAGATGTTTCAGGTATTATTACACAATTAGCAGGTGACACTTGTTGCAGTAAATCATGTGTTGATAGTTCCAAAAATGTTGTAGTCACTTATTAACAAATGGTTTTGTTTAGTGCAACAATTTCTGTTAGATATAATAAACTGACAATATATAGTAATTGATATTGGAAGAGTTTCTCTGCACAAGTACAAGGAATCATAACAGGTCATATTATTATGACCCCCTCCTACTTTTGGCGTTGGCAGCACTGACTTGGTTGGTATATAAGGTGTGTGATAGGCCGTCTGCACACATATCACTCGTTGCTGTCATGGGTAAAAGGGAAGATGTATCTGAGTTGCAAAAGGGATCATTATCGGCTTTCGGGCCAAGGGTGGCAGTATTTCTAAAAACAGTACTGTTTGTGGACTGTTCGTGTGCTGCTGTGGTGAAGGTATAACGTGACTGGACAAATGGCACTATTGCAAATAACCGTCATGGAAACTGCGGAGCTCCACGTGCCATTGATGTGAAAGCGAACGTCTGCTACACAGGTGCGTGAGGGCCGACCGATGCGCTGTTGAGGAGTAGCTCACCATAAAAATGAACATGGGGGCAACCAGACGTGTGTCTGAAATGACCGTTCAGCCCATCTAGTGACTGTCCATGCTGCACGCGATGTTTACTCTGGCTATTAGCTAGTGGTCATAAAAATATGACTCAACTGTGTGTATAGCCAGAATAAAGAGTCATACAGAAAGAGAAAGAAATATAAATGAGACCCAATCTACTTACTTTTGTAGAAACAGTAAATGTCTGGAGGTGCTCTCATAGAGTTTTGATAAATACAGTATATCAGCAGAACATGGAAAATACACTTTTTGTGGGCATTTCTTATCAATAGTTAAAAAAACAAAACAAGTTTATTATAATTAATTTAAAATGAAGCATAAAACACAATAAAATCCCAAATGAAACATGATACGCAGAAGGTCACTCTGCAGAATATCTTAGGGAAAAACAGTACACAACATGATTCTTACTGTAGCTTGCAATTATCTGAGTAGGCATAGGTAAGCCTGGGGAGCTTGTTACCTCTATAAACTGGCTGGCAATGATATTCAGTGCCCAGGCACTGTCCGCAATACCCCCGCCAGGATAAATATATAAAATTAAGCGGGACAAAGCGCGCCATGTTGGGGGCGGGGCTTCTTCCTCACTGCTCACTGGCGCCATTTTCCTCCTCAGTGAAGTCGCTGGTCCTTCCTCACCCGCAGCAAGTACCAGGGGGCTCAAAACAGAAGGGGGGGGCATATTTATTTATTATAAGTAAAGCGCAGCAGCTCTGGGACATTTATTAGTGTGGTCAGACTTGCTTATTTGGCGCTGGGGTGTGAGCTGGCTATTTCCCTTTGTGTTCCCTCACAGGCTTGGTGTGTGTGCTGTCTCGGTAGTCGACATGTCGGAGGCAGATTATTTCTCTTCGGGGGATAATTTATCAGGGACACCGAATGTTTTGGGGTGGCCCTGTTGGCACCGCCGCTTGCAGATTGGTTAACTACATTGAATGCCTTGCATGCTAGTGTCACGTCATTAAATAAAAAATTAGATCAATCTGAATCTCAATCCCAGGTGTGGAAAAGATCAGTGGAGGACGCTTTATTACAAATGCAAGACCCTGCGGGGTCACACATGCGTAGTTTTGACCAGTTAGTTGACACGGGTACCGACACGGACTCGGAGGCCGATGTCGATTATGCTGATTCTAGGTTGGACCCTAAATTGGCTAAGAGTATTCAGTATATGATTGTTCCAGTCAAAGATATCTTAAATATTAATGAGGACCCTATTACACCTGAAACCAGGGTCCTTATTTACAAGGACAAGAAGCACTCGGTTACCTTTCCTCCTTGTTTCGAACTGAACGCTCTCTTTGATAGCATTAGGAACAGCCCTGATAAAAAATTTCTGATTCCTAAAAGGATCAGGGTGGCATACCCCTTTCCCGAGTCTAATAGGGATACGTGGGAAAATCCCCCCACAGTAGACAAAGCCCTGGCGCGTTTGTCAAAACAGGTAGCCCTCCCTGCAGCCCAATCGACGGCCCTTAAGGAGCCGGCGGACCGTAAGCAGGAGGCTACCCTAAAGGCTATTTTCGCTACTACAGGGACGCTGCTCAGGCCTCTTATTGCGTCTGCGTGGGTCAGTAGTGTTATTGAAAAGTGGGCAGACACTTTGTCTTCTGATTGGGATACTCTGGATAGAGATAACATCCAGGTAACGCTTGGTTATATCAGAGATGCAGCTGCATACTTGAAAGAGGCTGCAAGGGATGCTGGCCTGCTAGGTGCTAAGGCGAATGCTATGTCCGTTGCGGCTAGGCGAGCGCTCTGGACTCACCAGTGGAATGCTGATGCTGATTCCAAGAGAAATATGGAGTCTCTTCCTTTTAAGGGAGGTGAACTTTTCAGTGACGGTCTTACTGATTTAGTATCAGCAGCTACCGCGGGTAAATCTACCTTGTTACCTTCTGTTCCTACGCAACAGAAGAAACCGCCACATTATCAAATGCAGTCCTTTCGGCCCAACAAGTATAGAAGAGGCCGAGGAAACTTCTTCCTGGCTACCAGAGGTAGAGGAAGAGGCAAGAGGGTACCCGCATCCTCGGGTTCCCAGGAGCAGAAGTCCTCCCCGGCTTCTGCCAAATCCTCCGCATGACGCCAGGTCTCCCTTACAGGGGCCCGCACCGGTGGGGGCACGCCTAAGGCTTTTCAGTCAGGTCTGGGTTCGCTCGGGTCTAGACCCTTGGGTATTGAGTATTGTGTCCCAAGGGTACAAACTGGAGTTTCAAGACGTCCCCCCTCACTGTTTTTTCAGATCAGCCTTACCAGCTTCGCTTCCGGACAGGTGAGGTGCAGTACAAAATCAGGTTGTGGTCCCGGTACCCCTGGCACAGCAGGGGCAGGGGTTTTATTCAAGCCTGTTTGTGGTGCCGAAGCCGGATGGCTCGGTAAGGCCAATCCTCAACCTGAAATCTCTCAATTTCTTCCTTGTGAAATTCAAATTCAAGATGGAGTCTCTCAGAGCGGTGATCTCCAGTCTGGAGGAGGGGGAATTCATGGTCTCATTGGACATCAAGGACGCCTACCTTCATGTCCCCATTTATCCTCCTCATCAAAGTTTCCTGAGGTTTGCTATCCAGGATACGCACTACCAGTTTCAGACGTTGCCGTTTGGCCTATCCACGGCTCCGAGGATTTTCACCAAAGTAATGGTGGAAATGATGCGCAAGCAAGGGGTTACAATTATCCCGTACTTGGACGATCTCCTGATAAAGGCGAGGACCAAGGACAAATTGTTGCAGGACATTGCACTATCCCTGTCAATTCTACAACAGCACGGCTGGCTCCTGAACTTGCCGAAATCACAGGGAATCCCGACAACCCGGTTGGAGTTTTTGGGCATGATACTGGACACGGTCCAACAGAGAGTGTTCCTCCCCATGGAGAAAGCTCAGGAAATTCAGAGTCTGGTAAAACTCTTGCTAAAACCGAAAACGGTCTCCATTCATCAATGCATTCAATTGCTGGGAAAAATGGTGGCGGCATACGAGGCCCTCCAGTTTGGGAGGTTCCATGCCAGAGTGTTCCAGTGGGACCTGTTGGACAAATGGTCCAGATCCCACCTTCATATGCACCGGAGGATAATTCTATCTCCCAACACCAGAGTCTCACTTCTGTAGTGGCTCCACAGCTCTCACCTCATTGCGGGACGCCGGTTCGGGATCCAGGACTGGATCCTGGTAACCACGGATGCAAGTCTCCGAGGTTGGGTGGCAGTCACTCTGGGGGTGAGCTCCTAAGGAAGATGATCAAGTCCGGAAACACATCTTCACATAAACGTTCTGGGACTGAGAGCCATTTACAACGGCCTCCTACAAGCGGAACATCTTCTTCGGAACCTGCCGGTTCCAATCCAATCGGACAATGTCAAGGCAGTGGCTTATATCAAACACCAAGGCGGCACGAGAAGCAGAGCAGCAGTGGCAGAAGCCACGAAAATTCTTTGTTGGGCGGAAAAACATACAAGCACTCTGTCGGCAATATTCATTCCGGGAGTGGACAACTGGGAAGCAGACTTCCTCAGCAGAGACGACCTTCATCCAGGAGAGTGGAGCCTCCATCAGGAGGTCTTCGCACTGATAACAGTTCGATGGGGGGTTCCCCATATAGATATGATGGTGTCTCGCCTCAACAGAAAACTTCTGAGGTATTGTTCCAGGTCCAGCGACCCTCAGGCGGAGGCAGTGGATGCGCTGACAACACCCTGGGTGTTTCCGTCGGTGTACATTTTCCCTCCGCTTCCTCTCATCCCAAAGGTGTTGAGACTTCTAAAAAGAACAAACATTCCAGCACTCCTTGTAGCCCCAGATTGGCCAAGGAGAACATGGTACCCGGATCTTCAGACGTTACTAGTCGACGATCCCTGGCCTCTTCCTCTTCGCGAGGACCTGCTGCGGCAGGGGCCGTTCGTCCACCAAGACTTACAGCGGCTACGTTTGACGGCATGGCGGTTGAACGCCAGATTTTAGCCCGGAAGGGTATTCCCAGTGAAGTCATACCTACTCTTATTCTTGCCAGGAAGGGTGTGACGTCAAAGCACTATCACTGTATTTGGAGGAAATATATTTCCTGGTGCGAGTCCAAGAGAGCTCCAGTGGAGAAATTTGACCTTGGACGTTTTCTCCATTTTCTACAGAATGGAGTGGATGCGGGCCTTAAATTAGGCTCCATTAAAGTGCAGATTTCTGCCTTGTCCATTTTCTTTCAGAAACAATTGGCCTCACTTCCTGAAGTGCAGACCTTTGTGAAGGGGTGTTGCACATCCAACCTCCTTTTGTGCCCCCTGTGGCACCTTGGGACCTTAACGTCGTATTATCGTTCCTTCAGTCACATTGGTTTGAACCTTTGCGTAAAGTGGAGTTAAAATTCCTCACTTGGAAAGTTGTCATTTTGTTGGCGTTGGCATCCGCAAGGCGGGTGTCAGAGTTGGCGGCCTTGTCTCACATGAGCCCTTATTTAATTTTCCATGAAGATAGAGCAGAGTTGCGAACTCGGCAACAATTTCTGCCAAAGGTGGTTTCCTCTTTTCATATCAACCAACCTATTGTGGTGCCAGTGGCTACTAGCGCTTTGGCTGAGAATAAGTCTCTGGATGCGGTCAGAGCTTTAAAGATTTATGTAGCCAGGACGGCTCCATTGAGGAAAACAGAGTCTCTGTTTACTTTGTATGCTCCCAATAAGATTGGGGTTCCTGCTTCCAAGCAGACCATTGCCCACTGGATATGTCAGACGATTCAGCAGGCTCATTCAACGGCAGGCTTGCCGTTGCCGAAATCAGTTAAGGCCCATTCCACTAGGAAGGTGGTTTCGTCCTGGGCGGCTGCCCGGGGTGTCTCGGCATTGCAACTTTGCCGTGCTGCTACTTGGTTCGGGGTCGAACACGTTTTCTAAATTCTACAAGTTTGATACCTTGGCCGATGAAGACCTTAAATTTGGTCAATCGGTGCTGCAGATTCATCCGCACACTCCCGCCAGCTATTGAGCGTTGGTATAAACTCCATGGTCTTTTGAGAGTGCCCAACATCCTCTACAGACTCATAGAAAAGGATTTGCCGGTAGGTATTTAAAATCCTATTATCTATGCATGACATTAATAATAGACCTCAGCGGTAAATATAATGCTTGCATTTCATCCACAGCAAAAGTATAAATATATGCACTCCTAATTGCAAAAATCAGTAAAATAAAGGGCAAGTAGGAAAAGATTGAAAGGTCAAACATACAGATATTAATGTGTGTAGCCAACATAAGGCTGGGGTGTTGTAATAGAGGACATAGGAATTGTGGATAAGGAGATTTATGGTAAGACTTACCATTGTTAAATCTCTGCGAGGTACACTGGATTCCACAGGGAATAACATCGGGGTGTAGAGTTGGATCTTGATCCAAGGCACCAACAGGCTAAAGCTTTGACTGTTCCCAGGATGCTCTGCACCACCTCCTCTATATCCCCGCCTCCAGGCACTGGAGCTCAGTTTTGATAACCAGTCCAATGCAGTAGCAGGTAAAAGAGGCGACAGTAGTTAGCAGCCACAGATAACCACATTCTCACGACAGGAGAAGGTACCAGCGGCTAATGCTATACAAACCCAAAGAAGCTATGTGCGTCAGGGTGGGCGCCCTGTGGAATCCCATGTACCTCGCAGAAAGTGATTTAACAATGGTAAGTCTTACCATAAATCTCCTTTTCTGCAGCGGGGTACACTGGTATTCCACAGGGAATAACATCAGGGATGTTCTAAAGCAGTTCCTCATGAGCGGGGATGCACTGTAGCGGGCACAAGAACCCAGCGTCCAAAGGAAGCATCCTGGTAGGTGGAAGTTTACGGACCTTCAACATAGTTTGAATGACCACCTCAGAAAATCCTTCGACCCTCAGAATGGAAGCTTCAAGAGCCATGCCGTCAAAGACAGTCGGGCCAGATCCTTGTAGACAAAAGGGCCCTGAACGTGGAGGTCTGGGGGTTCCGGAAGTAGAAGAGGACGCTCTATCGAGAGACCCTGCAGGTCTGAGAACCAATGCTGTCTGGGCCACGCTGGAGTGATTAGAAGTAGTATTCCTTCTTGCTTGAACTTTCTTATTACCCTGGGCAGGAGTGACACTGGCAGAAACACGTACGGCAGCCGAAAGTTCCATGGAATTGCCAGTGCGTCCATGAAAGCTGTTTGAGGATCCCTTGTCCTCGCTCCGAAGACCGGAACCTTGTGATTGTGTTGAGACGCCATCAGGTCTACATCTGGTAGGCCCCACTTGTCCACTGGGAGTTGAAAGACTTCTTGATGAAGACTCCGCTCTCCGGCGTGTATGTCCTGACAATTGAGGAAGTCCACTTCCCAGTTGAGGACCCCCGGAATGAACACTGCCGATATGGCTGGCAGATGGCGTTCTGCCCAGTGAAGAATCTTTGACACTTCCATCATTGCCATGTGGCTTTGAGTGCCACCTTGATGATTTATGTACACCACCGTGGTGGCATTGTCCGACTGTTCTTGAACAGGCAAGCTTCAGAGCATTGAACACTACCCGCAACTCCAGAATATTTATCGGGAGGTGGGATTCCTCCCTGGTCCACCGACCCTGAAGAGAGTGTTGCTCCAACACCGCACCCCAACCCCACAGACTGGCATCTGTCGTTAGGAGGATCCAGTTGGAGATCCAGAAGGGACAACCCCTGCTCAATTGTTGGTCCTGTAGCCACCAGTTCAGTGACAGGCAAACCTCCGGAGTCAAGGAGATCATTTGAGATCTGATCCGGTGAGGCAAGCCGTCCCACTTGGAAAGGATTAACCTCTGCAGAGGGCGTGAATGAAATTGAGCATACTCCACCATGTCGAAAGCAGACACCATGAGGCCTAGTACTTGCATCGCCGAATGTATGGACACTCTTGGGCGAGAGGAAGCATCTTATCCTGTCCTGAAGTTTCAGGACTTTCTCCGGAGACGAGAACAACCGTTGGTTGTGAGTATCCAGTAACGCCCCCAGGTGCACCATGCTCTGAGCATGGACCAGGGAGGATTTCTTCCAGTTGATGAGCCACCCGTGGCCTTGCAGGAATTGGACTGTCAGTTCCAGATGATGGAGGAGAACCACTGGAGAGTTTGCCGGTCACCAGGATCCTGATACCCTGACGGGGAGAAGAGCCGTCATGACTGCCATGACCTTGGTGAAGATTTGCGGAGCTGTGGTCTGTCCAAAAGGCAAGGCCTGGAACTGATAATGTAGGTTGCCATTAGCAAACCGCAGATATTGCTGATGCAACATGGCAATAGGTATATGTAGGTAAGCATTCTGTATGTCCAGGGATACCATATAGTCCTTGGGCTCCAAGGCCAGAACAATAGAGCGAAGAGTTTCCATACGGAATTTGGATACCTTCACAAATTTATTCAAAGACTTGAGGTTGAGAATGGGCCGATAGGATCCATTCGGTTTCGGAACTAGGAACAGCGTTGAATAGTACCCCCTGCCTCTCTGAGCCAGAGGCACCGGCACTATCACTCCTGTGTCCAGGAGAGATTGTACCACCAAATGTAGAGTTTTTGCTTTCAACGGATCCAAAGGGATAGTTGTGGAGCAAAACTTACGAGGGGGACGTTTCTTGAAAGAGATGGCGTATCTGTGAGTGACGACTTCTCTCACTCAGGCATCTGAAGTCGTCTGTAACCATACCTGAGCGAACCGCAGAAGTCGGCCTCCCACCCTGGGGTCCCCCAGGGAGAGGCCCGCACCATCATGCAGCAGGCTTGTCTGGTTTGGAAGCAGGTTGAGGGGCAGCCCAGGAACATTTAGGTTTGGGCTAAGAGGTTTTGGAAGTGTGAGCCTATTTCAGGTATGCCTGACCCTTTGCTTTACTTGGAGGTTGAAAAGAACGAAAGTTGGTACTTTGGTACTTTTAGCCTTCGGAGCCGAAGGATTAGTACTCGGCAGACATGCAGTTTTAGCAGACGCTAAATCAGCAACAATCTTGTTCAGATATTCCTCAAAAAGGATGTTTTCCTTAAAAGGGATCACCTCCAAGGTCTTTTTAGAGTCCAGATCCACAGACCAGGACCGCAATCACAGAATCCTGCGATCCAAAATGGACATAGTAGACGCTTTGGCTGCCAGCCACCAAAACGCTGACAGGGAGTGAGGGAGAGAGAGAGATGCAGCTCCGGGGCTGGAACATCTGCTGTAGATGGCGGCTGGGGGAGGGGCTACAGGTCAGAGCCTTATCTCCTCTGCTGGACTTCACCACCGACAGTGGTGGAACTAGCGAGCGGTGGGCCCAGGTGCGACAAAATGCTTTGGGCCCCCCTTCCAAGTCCACCCCCTCACCCCTGGAGAGGATCTGGTGAGGGGGACCTGCTCAGGGCTAGGGAAATGGATACCTAGCAACAGTGCCATAACTAGACATTTTAGTGCTGTTAGCAAGAAACGGCATCGGAGCCCCCCCCCCCCCCTCTATGTAAAACAGGGGCAGTGCGCGCCTATGGCGCGCGCAAATAATTTAGGGGCATGGCTTCATGGGAAAGGGGTGTGGCCACAAAATAATACCAATTCATATAATGGTGCACAGTAGTCTCCATTATTCAAATTATGCCGCACAGTAGCACCACTACACCAGGTAGAGCCCCTTATACACATTACGGCAGACAGATTCCCCTTTTTACACATTATGGCAGACACAGTCCCCTTTTTACACATTACGGCAGACAGCGTCCACTTTTTACACATTACGGCAGACAGCGTCCCCTTTTTACACATTACGGCAGACAACGTCCCCTTTTTACACATTACGGCAGACAACATCCCTTTTTTATACATTACGGCAGACAGCGTACCCTTTTTACACATTACAGCAGACAGAGTCCCCTTTTCTCTGACGTCCTAAGTGGATGCTGGGACTCCGTAAGGACCATGGGGAACAGCGGCTCCGCAGGAGACTGGGCACAACCAAAGAAAGCTTTAGGACTACCTGGTGTGCACTGGCTCCTCCCACCGTGACCCCCCTCCAGACCTCAGTTAGAATCTTGTGCCCGGCTGAGCTGGATGCACACTAGGGGCTCTCCTGAGCTCCTAGAAAGAAAGTATATTTTAGTTTTTTTATTTTACAGTGAGATCTGCTGGCAACAGACTCACTGCAGCGAGGGACTAAGGGGAGAAGAAGCGAACCTACCTAACTGGTGGTAGCTTGGGCTTCTTAGGCTACTGGACACCATTAGCTCCAGAGGGATCGACCACAGGACCCGACCTCGATGTTCGGTCCCGGAGCCGCGCCGCCGGCCCCCTGACAGAGCCAGAAGCAAGAAGTGTTCCGGAAAATCGGCAGCAGAAGACTTCTGTCTTCAACAAGGTAGCGCACAGCACTGCAGCTGTGCGCCATTGCTCCTCATGCACACCTCACACTCCGGTCACTGATGGGTGCAGGGCGCTGGGGGGGGGCGCCCTGAGGGCAATATAATACACCTTGGCTGGCAAATCATCACAATATATAGTCCCAGGGCTATATATGTGATAAATTACCCCTGCCAGAATCCATGAAAAAAGCGGGAGAAAAATCCGCCGAAAAAGGGGCGGGGCTATCTCCCTCAGCACACTGGCGCCATTTTTTCTTCACAGTGCAGCTGGAAGACAGCTCCCCAGGCTCTCCCCTGTAGTTTTCAGGCTCAAAGGGTTAAAAAGAGAGGGGGGGCACTAAATTTAGGCGCAATATGTGTATACAAGCAGCTATTGGGGGAAAAATCACTCAGTTATAGTGTTAATCCCTGCATTATATAGCGCTCTGGTGTGTGCTGGCATACTCTCTCTCCCCAAAGGACTTTGTGGGGTCCTGTCCTCAGTCAGAGCATTCCCTGTGTGTGTGCGGTGTGTCGGTACAGCTGTGTCGACATGTTGGATGAGGAAGGTTACGTGGAGACGAAGCAGAGGCCGATAAATGGGATGTCGCCCCCTGTGGGGCCGACACCAGAGTGGATGGATAGGTGGAAGGTATTAACCGACAATGTCAACTCCTTACATAAAAGGCTGGATGGCGTAACAGCTGTGGGACAGCCGGCTTCTCAGCCCGCGCCTGCCCTGGCGTCTCAAAGGCCATCAGGGGCTCAAAAAAAAAAACGCCCGTTACCTCAGATGGCAGACACAGATGTCGGCACGGAGTCTGACTCCAGTGTCGACGAGGTTGAGACATATACACAATCCACTAGGAACATCCGTTGCATGATCTCGGCAATGAAAAATGTGTTACACATTTCTGACATGAACCCAAGTACCACATAAAAGGGGTTTTATGTTTGGGGAGAAAAAGCAGCCAGTGTTTTGTTCCCCCATCAGATGAGTGAATGAAGTGTGTAAAGAGTGTGGGTTCCCCCGGTAAGAAAATGGTAATTTCTAAAAAGTTACTGCTGGCGTATCCTTTCCCGCCAGAGGATAGGTCACGTTGGGAGATATCCCCTAGGGTGGATAAGGCGCTCACACGTTTGTCAAAAAAGGTGGCACTGCCGTCTTGGGATACGGCCACTTTGAAGGAGCCTGCTGATAAAAAGCAGGAGACTATCCTGAAGTCTGTATATACACACTCAGGTACTATACTGAGACCTGCATTTGCCTCAGCATAAATAGTGCTGCTGCAGCGTGGTCTGATACCCTGTCAGATAATATTAATACCCTAGACAGGGATAATATTTTGCTAACATAGAGCATATTGAAGACGTCGTCTTATATATGAAGGATGCACAGAGGGATATTTGCCGGCTGGCATCCAGAATTAATGCAATGTCCATTCTGCCAGGAGGGTATTAGAGACCCGGCAGTGGACAGGTGATGCTGCCTTTAAAAGGCACATGGAGATTCTGCCTTATAAGGGTGAGGAATTGTTTGGGGATGGTCTCTGGGACCTCGTATCCACAGCAACAGCTGGGAAGAAATTTTTTTACCTCAGGTTTCCTCACAGCCTAAGAAAGCACCGTATTTTCAGGTACAGTCCTTTCGGCTTCAGAAAAGCAAGCGGGTCAAAGGCGCTTCCTTTCTGCACAGAGACAAGGGAAGAAGGAAAAAGCTGCACCAGACAGCCAGTTCCCAGGATCAAAAATCTTCCCCCGCTTCCTCTGAGTCCACCGCATGACGCTGGGGCTCCACAGGTGGAGACAGGTGCGGTGGGGGCGCGTCTCGGGAACTTCAGGGACCAGTGGGCTTGCCCACAGGTGGATCCCTAGGTTCTGCAAGTAGTATCACAGGGATACAGGCTGAAGTTCGAGGCGACTCCCCCTCACCGTTACCTCACATCAGCCTTGCCTGCTGCCCTCGGAGAAAGGGAGGTAGTACTGGCGGCAATTCACAAGCTGTACTTCCAGCAGGTGAAATCAAGGTACCCCTCCTTCAACAAGGCCGGGGTTACTATTCCAAAATGTTGTGGTACCGAAACCAGACGGTTCGGTGAGACCCATTCTAAAATTGAAATCCTTGAACGAAGGTACAAGTTCAAAATGGAATCGTTTAGGGCGATTATTGCAAGCCTGGAGAATTTCATGGTATCACTGGACATCAAGGATGCTTACCTGCATGTCCCTATTTACCCTCTTCACCAGGAGTACCTCAAAATTGTGGTACAGGATGGTCATTACCAATTCCAGACGTTGCCGTTGGTCTGTCCCCGGCACCGAGGGTATTTACCAAGGTAATGGCCGAAATAATTATCCCGTGCTTGGACGATCTCCTTATAAAGGCGAGGTCCAGGGAGCAGTTGTTCGTCGGAGTAGCACTATCTCGGGAAGTGCTACAACAGCACGGCTGGATTCTGAATATTCCAAAGTCGCAGCTGGTTCCTACGACGCGTCTACTGTTCCTGGGTATGGTTCTGGACACAGAACAGGATAAAAAGGGTTTCTCCCGGAGGAGAAGTCCTAGGAGTTGTCGTCTCTAGACAGAGACCTCCTAATACAAATACAGGTGTCGGTGCATCAATGCACGCGAGCCCTGGGAAAGATGGTAGCTTCTTACGAAGAAATTCCATTCGCCAGGTCCCATGCAAGGATCTTCCAGTGGGATCTGTTGGACAAGTGGTCCGGGTCGCATCTTCAGATGCATCGGCGGATAACCCTGTCTCCAAGGGCCAGGGTGTCGCTGTTGTGGTGGCTGCAGAGTGCTCATCTTCTAGGGGGCCGCAGATTCGGCATACAGGACTGGGTCCTGGTGACCACGGATGCCAGCCTTCGAGGCTGGGGGGCAGTCACACAGGGAAGAAACT
The DNA here is from genome assembly GCF_028390025.1 of Pseudophryne corroboree. Lineage (NCBI taxonomy): Eukaryota > Metazoa > Chordata > Amphibia > Anura > Myobatrachidae > Pseudophryne > Pseudophryne corroboree. The sequence goes on from NC_086446.1 coordinate 275,071,075, forward strand.
TCCAAGGACTATGGAAAAGTCAGGAGACTTCCCTACACATAAATTCTGGAACTAAGGGCCATTTACAATGCCCTAAGTCAGGCTAGACCCCTGCTTCAACACCGGCCGGTGCTGATCTAGTCAGACAACATCACGGCGGTCGCTCATGTAAACCGACAGGGCGGCACAAGAAGCAGGATGGCAATGGCAGAAGCCACAAGGATTTTCCGATGGGCGGAAAATCATGTGTTAGCACTGTCAGCAGTGTTCATTCCCGGAGTGGACAACTGGGAAGCAGACTTTCTCAGCAGACACGACCTCCACCCGGGAGAGTGGGGACTTCATCCAGAAGTCTTCCAAATGATTGTACACCGTTGGGAAAGGCCACAGGTGGACATGATGGCGTCCCGCCTCAACAAAAAGCTACAAAGATATTGCGCCAGGTCAAGGGACCCTCAGGCGATAGCTGTGGACGCTCTGGTAACACCGTGGGTGTACCAGTCGGTGTATGTGTTCCCTTCTCTGCCTCTCTTACCCAGGGTAATGAGAATAATAAGAAGGAGAGGAGTAAGAACTATACTCATTGTTCCGGATTGGCCAAGAAGAGCTTGGTACCCAGAACTCCAAGAAATGATCTTAGAGGACCCATGGCCTCTGCCGCTCAGACAGGACCTGCTGCAGCAGGGGGCCTGTCTGTTCCAAGACGTACCGCGGCTGCGTTTGACGGCATGGCGGTTGAACGCCGGATCCTGAAGGAAAAGGGCATTCCGGCGGAAGTTATCCCTACGCTAATTAAAGCTAGGAAAGAAGTGAACGCAAACCATTATCACCGCATATGGCGGAAATATGTTGCGTGCTGTGAGGCCAGGAAGGCCCCAAAGGAGGAATTTCAGCTGGGTTGATTTCTGCACTTCCTACAGTCAGGGTGACTATTAGCCTAAAATTGGATTCTATTAAGGTCCAGATTTCGGCTGTATCGATTTTCTTCCAAAATAGAACTGGCTTCACTGCCTGAAGTTCAGACTTTTGTTAAGGGAGTGCTGCATAGTCAGCCCCCGTTTGTGCCTCCAGTGGCACCGTGGGATCTCAACGTGGTGTTGGATTTCCTGAAGTCGCATTGGGTTGAGCCACTTAAATCCGTGGAGCTACGATACCTCACGTGGAAAGTGGTCATGCTGTTGGCCTTGGCGTCGGCCAGGCGTGTATCAGAATTGGCGGCTTTGTCATGCAAAAGCCCTTATCTGTTTTTTTTTTTTATATGGATAAGGCGGAATTGAGGACTCGTTCCCAATTCCTTCCTAAGGTGGTATCAGTTTTTCATGTGAACCAACCTATTGTGGTGCCTGCGGCTACTTGGGACTTGGAGGATTCCAAGTTACTGGATGTAGTCAGGGCCCTGAAAAGTATATGTTTCCAGGACGGCTGGAGTCAGGAAAACTGACTCGCTATTTATCCTGTATGCACCCAACAAGCTGGGTGCTCCTGCTTCTAAGCAGACTATTGCTCGCTGGATCTGTAGCACGATTCAACTTGCACATTCTGCGGCTGGACTGCCGCACCCTAAATCTGAACAAGCCCATTCCACGAGGAAAGTGGGCTCTTCTTGGGCGGCTGCCCGAGGGGTCTCGGCTTTACAAATTTGCCGAGCTGTTACTTGGTCGGGTTCAAACATTTGCAAGTGTCTACAAGTTTGATACCCTGGCTGAGGAGGACCTAGAGTTTGCTCATTCGGTGCTGCAGAATCATCCGCACTCTCCCGCCCGTTTGGGAGCTTTGGTATAATCCCCATGGTCCTTACGGTGTCCCAGCATCCACTTAGGACGTCAGAGAAAATAAGATTTTACTCACCGGTAAATCTATTTCTCGTAGTCCGTAGTGGATGCTGGGCGCCCATCCCAAGTGCGGATTGTCTGCAATACTTGTTTATAGTTATTGCCTAACTAAAGGGTTATTGTTGAGCCATCTGTTGAGAGGCTCAGTTATATTTCATACTGTCAACTGGGTATAGTATCACTAATTATACGGTGTGATTGGTGTGGCTGGTATGAGTCTTACCCGGGATTCAAAATCCTTCCTTATTGTGTCAGCTCTTCCGGGCACAGTATCCTAACTGAGGTCTGGAGGGGGGTCATGGTGGGAGGAGCCAGTGCACACCAGGTAGTCCTAAAGCTTTCTTTGGTTGTGCCCAGTCTCCTGTGGAGCCGCCGTTTCCCAATGGTCCTTACGGAGTCCCAGCATCCACTACGGACTACGAGAAATAGATTTACCGGTGAGTAAAATCTTATTTTTTACACACTGCAGCAGACAGTCCCCCTTTTACACAATATAGGGGCATGGCTTCATGGGGAAGGGGTGTGGCCACAAAATAATACCAATTCATATAATGGTGCACAGTAGTCTCCATTATTCAAATTATGCCGCACAGTAGCACCACTACACCAGGTAGAGCCCCTTATACACATTACGGCAGACAGATTCCCCTTTTTACACATTATGGCAGACACAGTCCCCTTTTTACACATTACGGCAGACAGCGTCCACTTTTTACACATTACGGCAGACAGCGTCCCCTTTTTACACATTACGGCAGACAGAGTCCCCTTCTTTACACATTACGGCAGACAGCGTCCCCTTTTTACACATTACGGCAGACAGCGTCCCCTTTTTACACATAACGGCAGACAGCGTCCCCTTTTTACACATAACGGCAGACAGAGTCCCCTTCTTTACACATTACGGCAGACAGCGTCCCCTTTTTACACATTACGGCAGACAGCGTCCCCTTTTTACACACAACGGCAGACAGCGTCCCCTTTTTACACATAACGGCAGACAGAGTCCCCTTCTTTACAGGTTACGGCAGAAAGTGTCCCCTTTTTACACATTACGGCAGACAGCAGCCCCTTTTTACACATTAAGACAGACAGAATAGATAGATAGATAGATAGATAGAAAGAATAGATTATACTTATTGTCTCCGCTGGCAGTCAGGCTCCTCGGTGCAGGCAGTCACTGTCAGGCAGCTGCAGATCCCGGGCAGGGGAGAAGGAGGAGGAGGGAGGGGGACTCGGGAGCCACAGCAGTGCAATGTAATTGGTGGAGGCGCCGCTGCAGCTGGCCCTCTCCTTTCACATAGGCTGCCCGCCGCCGCTGTGATGAGGGAAGCGCATCCCAGCATTCACAGTAGCGGAGGACAGCCTATGTGGAAGGAGAGGGACAGCTGCAGCAGTGCCTCCACCAATTACACTGCGCTGCTGCGGCTCCCTCCTCCACCTCCCTCCGCCACTGACCACCGAGTACTATGGAGCCTGTACTAAACGATTTTTAGTAAATCCAACCTGTGTCCTTGCCCTGGTGGATATAGTGGGGTCCCTGCACGGCCACAGTGTCCATGCCAGCGGCGCGGTCCGTCTACGGAGACCACGACCGGATCGCGATTTTGGCGGGTCCCGCCTGGGGGACCCTCTTACCTCCTCTCTATCGTGCGGCCATGCGATCCAGGAGAGCAGCGGCGGTATGTGTGCCTGATGAGACTGGAGGACATCCGCTGTAAGTACACGGCAACCAGGGCGCGGGAGTATACAGCGCCGCTGGGGGAGGTGAGGGAGCCACAGCACGATATGTCAGCATGACATATAGCACCAAGTCCTGTGCTGTGGTGGCCCTTGGAGTCTTCATTCTTGTCAGAAAAGCTCTTTTCAGGGCTGCCTAACACAGCCCTCCCTGTAAGCTGCCTGCACTGCAGGCACAAACTTACAAACTGAGCTCCAGTGCCTGGAGGCGGGGTTATAGAGGAGGCGGTGCAGTGCATCCTGGGAACAGTCAAAGCTTTAGCCTGTTGGTGCCTTGGATCAAGATCCAACTCTACACCCCAATGTTATACCCTGTGGAATACCAGTGTACCCCGCTGCAGAAATAGGGGCTAATTCAACATGGATTGCAATTGCAAAGCTGCTAGCAGCAGCTTAGCAAATTCAATAAATAGCAATGCAAATACATTCTGTGATGGTTGCAATCGTCATCTGCTACGGCAAGCTGAGTAAGCCTCAGCTTACTCAGGCTGTCTGTCGCAGGGCATCTTGCGAGTCCAAGGAAACGATATCTCACGATGCAGTCCTTGGCCTCGCCACTCCCAGAAAATGGGGACAGCATGCCACCATTTCCAGACGCCCTTTCCCACAAGCACCTCTGTCTGTCAGTCAAGCAGAGGCGTTCGCAATGCGATCACAGGACCCGTTCTGCACATGCATAGAACGTGGCATGCACAGTTTCCCGATAATTGGAAAACTGCACAGGGGATCGCTCCTGCGATCCTCACTGAATAACCACCATAGGCCCTGCCTACTGGAAGAGGAAAATTTTACTCCTCCTGCTGCAAGCTATACCCATTAACTGTCCAGTCTAACTTAGTTTCCTTAGAGTAACATACCGGATCCTGGGGTCCCGGTACAGGGTCTAGCATTGTTACTTTGCCTCTGTTTGTGCACTTTTGGCCTCCTGTTCTGTCCCCAGTCCCTGAAGACACTTACCTATAATGTGGCTGGCATCCTTTTCCTGGTGGATCTTGCGATTCTGCCATCTTGGAATGATGCCACTTGTATGTCCAGCCAATCTGCATTCGGCAGGCCCTGGTTACATGATCCGCTCAGCAAATCAGCTTCCAAAGCACACAATTTACAGCAGGAAATGCTGGCAAGTCAATTTCCGGTACAACGTCTCACCCTGAAGTTTAGTACCTTGGCTCCTGGTGTTCTGTATTGTGTTCAGCATTCTGTCCAGTGTCCTTGCATTGGATATATGTGTATGCCTAGTACACCAGCATATGGGCCAACCCTGAAAACCTGCACCTGCCTACTATTCCAGCAGATGGATAAACCTGGAATCCTGTGCAGTTTATGCTGCTCCTACCACCTGCAATCCGTCCATAGCTCCCTCTTTGCTGCATTAGTGCATCTCTTCTACCTCCAGCATTCTGGTACATCCAGCATCATCGGGTCATGCAGCTTCAATCACACACCAGTATACCCAGCTAGCCCAAAGGGACCTGACCTGAATCTCAACCTTCCTAGTGCCTTGACACTTAGAAGGTGTACTTGACTGCACAGTGGGGAAACACAAGATACCTCCACAAAACTGCCTTGTATTGATCTTTGCTTCAGTCCCTTAATGTTTAAGCTCCAGGGGAAAGGGCCTATACTACTTGTGTTCCCCCATTGATGAGTAACAAAGAAAGTTTTAACTCTGAATATAAAAACTTGTGCTTCTAAATGGAACTAAGTACACTACTCAAAAAAGTAAAGGGAACACTAAAATAACACATCCTAGATCTGAATGAATGAAATATTCTTATTAAATACTTTGTTCTTTACATAGTTGAATGTGCTGACAACAAAATCACACAAAAATTATCAATGGAAATCAAATTTATTAACCCATGGAGGTCTGGATTTGGAGTCACCCTCAAAATTAAAGTGGAAAAACACACTACAGGCTGATCCAACTTTGAAGTAATGTCCTTAAAACAAGTCATAATGAGGCTCAGTAGTGTGTGTGGCCTCCACGTGCCTGTATGACCTTTATTTTTTTGAGCATTGTATTTGTCTTGGTACCAGCCTATCTGTGGTCATTAGAATTAGAACACTTATTAAAACCAGTTGCCATAATATTTTTTGAAGTGTATCTAAAGAGTGTTCTTCATGTTTAGCAATTCAAATTAGGAAACGAAGTAAGAGGAAAAGAAAGTTAATGGTGGACAATTTGAAGGAAATTTCAAGCAGCTGCATGCGTGAACAGCTGATAAATATTTCAGACACTCTCACCTCTTTCGATATTGCTCCTCCAACGCACAGTCTGATGGAAAGGAACATAACCGGAGGAGTGCAGTGGCTGTTATCTTGCCCTACTCAGCCAATAATCAACACTGACTTGTTACTGGTAAGCATCCTGTGTTTCTCATGTTTATGTATTTCTCTATCGTCCTAGTGGATGCTGGGGTTCCTGAAAGGACCATGGGGAATAGCGGCTCCGCAGGAGACAGGGCACAAAAAGTAAAGCTTTAGGATCAGGTGGTGTGCACTGGCTCCTCCCCCTATGACCCTCCTCCAAGCCTCAGTTAGGTTTTTGTGCCCGGCCGAGAAGGGTGCAATCTAGGTGGCTCTCCTAAAGAGCTGCTTAGAAAAGTTTAGCTTAGGTTTTTTATTTTACAGTGAGTCCTGCTGGCAACAGGATCACTGCATCGAGGGACTTAGGGGAGAAGAAGTGAACTCACCTGCGTGCAGGATGGATTGGCTTCTTTGGCTACTGGACATTAGCTCCAGAGGGACGATCACAGGTACAGCCTGGATGGTCACCGGAGCCTCGCCGCCGGCCCCCTTGCAGATGCTGAAAAGAGAAGAAGGTCCAGAATCGGCGGCAGAAGACTCCTCAGTCTTCTTAAGGTAGCGCACAGCACTGCAGCTGTGCGCCATTGCTCTCAGCACACTTCACACGGCAGTCACTGAGGGTGCAGGGCGCTGGGGGGGGGCGCCCTGGGCAGCAATGAAAATCCTTTTTTTGGCAAAAGATACCTCACATATAGCCTCCGGGGCTATATGGAGATATTTAACCCCTGCCAGAATCCATTTTTAAGCGGGAGACGAGCCCGCCGAAAAGGGGGCGGGGCCTATCTCCTCAGCACACAGCGCCATTTCCTCACACAGTTCCGCTGGTCAGGAAGGCTCCCAGGCTCTCCCCTGCACTGCACTACAGAAACAGGGTTAAATCAAGAGAGGGGGGGCAAAATTTGGCGAAATTGTGATTTTATAAAAGCAGCTATAAGGGAGCACTTATTATAAGGCTATCCCTGTAAAATATAGCGCTTTGGTGTGTGCTGGCAAACTCTCCCTCTGTCTCCCCAAGGGGCTAGTGGGGTCCTGTCCTCTATCAGAGCATTCCCTGTGTGTGTGTGCTATATGTCGGTACGTGTGTGTCGACATGTATGAGGACGATGTTGGTGAGGAGGCGGAGCAAATTGCCTGTAATGGTGATGTCACTCTCTAGGGAGTCGACACCGGAATGGATGGCTTATTTATGGAAATTACGTGACAATGTCAACACGCTGCAAGCCGGTTGACGACATGAGAGGGCCGGCGAACAAATTAGTATCTGTCCAGGCGTCTCAAACACCGTCAGGGGCTGTAAAATGCCCATTTACCTCAGTCGGTCGACACAGACCCAGACACGGACACTGATTTCAGTGTCGACGGTGAAGAAACAAACGTATTTTCTTTTAGGGCCACACGTTAAGGGCAATGAAGGAGGTGTTACATATTTCTGATACTCCAAGTACCACAAAAAAGGGTATTATGTGTGAGGTGAAAAAACTACCTGTAGTTTTTCCTGAATCAGATAAATTAAATGAAGTGTGTGATGATGCGTGGGTTTCCCCCGATAGAAAATTATTGGCGGTATACCCTTTCCCGCCAGAAGTTAAGGCGCGGTGGGAAACACCCCTCAGGGTGGATAAGGCGCTCACACGCTTATCAGAACAAGTGGCGGTACCATCTACGGATAGGGCCGTACTTAAGGAGCCAGCTGATAGGAGGCTGAAAAATATCCTAAAAAGTATACACACACATGCTGGTGTTATACTGCGACCAGCGATCGCCTCAGCCTGGATGTGCAGAGCTGAGGTGGCTTGGTCGGATTCCCTGACTAAAAATATTGATACCTTTGACAGGGACAGTATTTTATTGACTATAGAGCATTTAAAGGATGCATTTCTATATATGCGAGATGCGCAGAGGGATATTTGCACTCTGGCATCAAGAGTAAATGCGATGTCCATATCTGCAAGAAGATGTTTATGGACACGACAGTGGTCAGGTGATGCAGATTCCAAACGACACAAGGATGTATTGCCGTATAAAGGGGAGGAGTTATTTGGGGTCGGTCCATGGGACCTGGTGGCCAGGGCAACTGCTGGAAAATCCACCGTTTTTTACCCTAAGTCACATCTCTGCAGAAAAAGACACCGTCTTTTCAGCCTCAGTCCTTTCGTCCCTATAAGAGTCATATCTGCCCAGGGATAGAGGAAAGGGAAGAAGACTGCAGCAGGCAGCCCATTCCCAGGAACAGAAGCCCTCCACCGCTTCTACCAAGTTCTCAGCATGACGCTGGGACCGTACAGGACCCCTGGATCCTACAAGTAGAATCCAAGGGGTACAGATTAGAATGTCGAGAGGTTTCCCCCCTCGCAGGTTCCTGTAGTCTGCTGTACCAATGTCTCCCTCCGACAGGGAGGCAGTATTGAAAACAATTCACAAGCTGTATTCCCAGCGGGTGATAATAAATTTACCCCTCCGACAACAAGGAAAGGGGTATTACTCCACACTATATGGTGGTACTGAAGGCTAGGTGAGACCTATTCTAAATCTGAAAAATTTGAACACTTACAAGGGTTCAAATCCAGATGGAGTCACTCAGAGCAGTGATAGCAAAGAACAAGGGGACTATATGGTGTCCCGGGACATCAGGGATGCTTACCTCCATGTCCCAAAATTTGCCTTTTCTCACCAAGGGTACCTCAGGTTCGTGGTACAGAACTGTCACTATCAGTTTCAAGACGATGCCGTTGGATTGTCCAAGGCACCCCGGGTCCTTACCAAGGTAATGACCGAAAGGAGGATTCGTCTTCAAAGAAAATGGACGACCTCCTGATAAGAACAAGGTCCAGAGAACAGTTGGAGGTCGGAGTAGCACTATCTCAAGTAGTTCTACGACAGCACGGGTGGATTCTAAATATTCCAAAACCGCAGTTGTTCCGACGACACGTCTGCTGGTCCTAGGGATGATTCTGGACACAGTCCAGGAAAAGGTGTTTCTCCCAGAGGAGAAAGCCAGGGAGTTATCCGAGCTAATCGGGATCCTCCTAAAACCAGGAAAAGTGTCAGTGCATCATTGCACAAGAGTCCTGGTAAAAATGGTGGCTTATTACGAAGCGCTTCCATTCGGCAGATTTCACGCAAGAACTCTTCAGTGGGATCTGCTGGACAAATGGTCCGGATCGCATCTTCAGATGCATCAGCGGATAACCCTATATCCAAGGACAAGGGTGTCTCTCCTGTGGTGATTACAGAGTGCTCATCTTCTAGAGGGCCGCAGATTCGGCATTCAGGATTGGATGCTCGTGACCACGGAGGCCAGCCTGAGAGGCTGGGGAGCAGTCACACATGGAGTGTGATCAAGTCTGGAGAATTCTCTCCACATAAATATACTGGAGCTAAGAACAAATTTATAATGCTCTAAGCTTAGCAAGACCTCTGCTTCAAGGTCAGCCGGTATTGATCCAGTGGGATAACATCACGGCAGTCGCCCACGTAAACAGAAAGGGCGGCACAAGAAGCAGGAGGGCAGTGACAAAACTGCAAGGATTTTTCGCTAGGCGGAAAATCATGTGATAGCACTGTCAGCAGTGTTCATTCCGGGAGTGGACGACTGGGAAGCAGACTTCCTCAGCAGGCACGACCTCCACCCGGGAGAGTGGGAACTTCATCGGGAAGTTTTCCGCATGATTGTGAACCGTTGGGAAAGACCAAAGGTGGACATGATGGCGTCCCGCCCGAACAAAAAAATGGGACAGGTATTGCGCCAGGTCACGAGACCTTCAAGCGATAGCTGTGGACGTCCTGGTAACACCGTGGGTGTAACAGTCGGTGTATGTGTTCCCTTCTCTGCTTCTCATAACCAAGGTATTGAGAATTATAAGACATAGAGGAGTAAGAACTATACTCGTGGCTTCGGATTGGCCAAGAGGGACTTGGTAACCGGAACTTCAAGAGATGCTCACAGAGGACTAATGGCCTCGGGAGCTAAGAAGGGATTTGCTTTCAGCAAGTACCATGTCTGTTCCAAGAGGAACCGTGGCATCGTCATTTAAGAAAGGACCTGCTCCAGCAGGGACCTTGTCTGTTCCAAGACTTACCGCGACTGCGTTTGACGGCATGGCGGTTTGAACGCCGGATCCTAAGGGAAAAGGCATTCCGGAAGAGGTCATACCTACCCTGGTCAAAGCCAGGAAGGAGGTGACCGCACAACGTTATCACCACATGTGGTAAAAATATGTTGCGTGGGTGAGGCCAGGAGGGCCCCACGAAAAAATTTCAACTAGGTCGATTTCTGCACTTCCTGCAAACAGGAGTGTCTATGAGCCTCAAATTGGGGTCCATTAAGGTTCAAGTTTCGGCCCTATAGATTTTCTTCCAGAAAGAATTGGCTTCAGTTCCTGAAGTCCAGACGTTGTCAAGGGAGTATTGCATATACAGCCCTTGTGTGCCTCCAGTGGCACCGTGGGATCTCAACGTAGTGTTGGGATTCCTCAAATCATATTGGTTTGAACCACTCAAATCTGTGGATTTGAAATATCTCACATGGAAAGTGACCATGCTGTTGGCCCTGGCCTCGGCCAGGCGATTGTCAAAATTGGCGGTTTTGTCTTACAAAAGCCCATATTTGATTTTCCATTCGGACAGGGCAGAACTGCGGACTCGTCCCCAGTTTCTTCCTAAGGTGGTGTCAGCGTTTCACCTGAAACAACCTATTGTGGTGCCTGCGGCTACTAGGGACTTGGAGGACTCCAAGTTGCTAGACGTTGTCAGGGCCCTGAAAATATATATATATATATAATTCCAGGACGGCTGGAGTCAGAAAGTCTGACTTGCTGTTTATATTGTAGGCACCCAAAAAGCTGGGTGCTCCTGCTTCTAAGCAGACTATTGCTCGTTGGATTTGTAGTACAATTCAGCTTGCACATTCTGTGGCAGGCCTGCCACAGCCAAAATCTGTAAATGCCCATTCCACAAGGAAGGTGGGCTCATCTTGGGCGGCTGCCCGAGGGGTCTCGGCTTTACAACTTTGCCGAGCAGCTACTTGGTCAGGGGCAAACACGTTTGCTAAATTCTACAAATTTGATACCCTGGCTAAGGAGGACCTGGAGTTCTCTCATTCGGTGCTGCAGAGTCATCCGCACTCTCCCGCCCGTTTGGGAGCTTTGGTGTAATCCCCATGGTCCTTTCAGGAACCCCAGCATCCACTAGGACGATAGAGAAAATAAGAATTTACTTACCGATAATTCTATTTCTCGGAGTCCGTAGTGGATGCTGGGCGCCCATCCCAAGTGCGGATTATCTGCAATACTTGTACATAGTTACAAAAATCGGGTTATTATTGTTGTGAGCCATCTTTTCAGAGGCTCCGCTGTTATCATACTGTTAACTGGGTTTAGATCACAGGTTGTACAGTGTGATTGGTGTGGCTGGTATGAGTCTTACCCGGGATTCAAAATCCTTCCTTATTGTGTACGCTCGTCCGGGCACAGTATCCTAACTGAGGCTTGGAGGAGGGTCATAGGGGGAGGAGCCAGTGCACACCACCTGATCCTAAAGCTTTACTTTTTGTGCCCTGTCTCCTGCGGAGCCGCTATTCCCCATGGTCCTTTCAGGAACCCCAGCATCCACTACGGACTCCGAGAAATAGAATTATCGGTAAGTAAATTCTTATTTTTAGTCTGAAAGAGAATGCCACATTGCTATTAATATTATAATATTAGCCATATTCTTTTTCTACTCAAGGACACAATCAATGTGCTAGAGTGATGTAGGATCATGGGCATAACTATAGTGGGTGCAAAGGGTGCCATTGCTATGGGCCCAGAGGCTTAACAGGAGCCTGGACACAGGTTATAAAGTTACATACCAATTTCCCAGATTTGCCTGCTAATCAATTAGGTCTGATCCATTGCCCAGCCTAAATTGTTTGACATTATTTTTTCAGTGAGAGGAGTGTGTAGTAGATGTTATAATGCTAAAAGAGCACTGTAATGTGACATAATTTGAACTGGAGGCCACTGTAATGTGGCATAAAGGCTCTCATTTATATGTGAATGGAGGTTCTGTCACAGCTGCTTACACAGAAACACTAATATGGTAATGTAGCAGAAGGCATCATGCATCCTGCTGTATTACTGATCCAAACTGCATCCTAGGATGCAGTGTCAGATCATCTGCAACACCATCGGCCGGCTGCGTGACCCATGGGGTTGCACAAGCTTGCTGCTGCAGCTGCTACCTAGAGGCCAGGAAATCTCCATCCTCTAATGGAGATCCTGTCCTGTACTCTCCCCCGCAGCAGTGGCGACATGCCTCCATTTGGAGAAACAGACTGTTGTCACCTCCTCACCACCCCCAAACAGCATCAGACTGTCAAGAACTGTTTGACTGATCTCTGCAAGTGCATAGATAAGCTAAAGCAGGGGGGACTTATCAGTTGCCCCTGACACATGCTCTGCGTGTGGGAAAGAGGGGGTATATGCCTATAGGGGTGGGGAAGTAACCCCTGGGGGATCTATCATCAATGGGGGTGGGAGGAGGAATAATATATAAAGAAATATGCCGCTGGAGGTGTGTAAAATAATAATAATAAAACACATTGGTCACAGGGTAGAAGGAGGAGGGGGGGTTGCATAAAAAAGGAGATTTATTGTAGACTTACCATTGTTAAATCTCTTTCTACGAGGTACACTGGATTCCACAGGCCGCCTCGCAAGATGCCCTGCGACAGACAGCCTTAGTAAGCTGAGGCTTACTCAGCTTGCCGTAGCAGATGACGATTGCGACCATCACAGAATGCATTTGCATTGCTATTTATTGAATTTGCTAAGCTGCTGCTAGCAGCTTTGCAATTGCAATCCATGTTGAATTAGCCCCTATTTCTGCAGCGGGGTACACTGGTATTCCACAGGGAATAACATTGGGTGGTGTAGAGTTGGATATTGATCTGAGGCACCAACAGGCTAATGCTTTGACTGTTCCCAGGATGCACTGCACCACCTCCTCTATAGCCCCGCCTCCAGGCACTGGAGCTCAGTTTTGTTAACCAGTCCAATGCAGTAGCAGGTAGGAGAAACCGTAGATGTTAGTCACATAGAACCACATTCTCACGACAGGAGAATGAACTAACGGCTAATGCCCCATACAAACCCAAAGAAGCTAAGTGCATCAGGGTGGGCGGCCTGTGGAATCCAGTGTACCTCGTAGAAAGAGATTTAACAATGGTAAGTCTACCATAAATCTCCTTTTCTGCAGCATGGTACACTGGTATTCTACAGGGAATAACATCGGGGATGTCCTAAAGCAGTTCCTCATGGGAGGGGACGCACCGTAGCGGGCACAAGAACCCGGCGTCCAAAGGAAGCATCCTGGGAGGCGGAAGTATCAAAGGCATAGAACCTAATGAACGTGTTCACTAAAGACCACGTAGCCGCCTTGCACAATTGTTCTGCGGGCGGGTCGCCCAAGAAGGTCCAACCGACTGAGTAGAATGGGCCTTGATAGCAGCAGGAGCTGTGAGCCCAGTCTGTGCATAAGCTTGTACAATCACCATTCTAATCCATCTGGCCAAGGTTTGCTTATTCGCAGGCCAGCCACATTTGTGAAAACCAAAAAGTACAAAAAGAGAATCTGACCTTCTGATAGAGGCAGTCCTTTCCACATAAATACGGAGAGCCCGTACCACGTCCAAAGATCTTTCTTTGGAGGACAAACCAGAAGAGATGAAGGCCGGAACCACAATCTCCTGGTTAAGGTGAAAAGATGATAACACCTTAGGTAAATAACCAGGGCGAGTTCGAAGTAAAAAATCAGAAAGGGTGGACAGGACAAGACAGGACAAAGCAACTAAGTCCGACACCCTTCTAGCAGAGGCAATAGCCAACAGAAACATGACCTAAAGCGTAAGGTATTTAAGGTCCACAGACTCAAGAGGTTCAAATGGAGACTCTTGCAGGGCATTTTAGATGACAGACAGATCCCAGGGAGCCACAGGAGGAACATAACGAGGATGAATCCTTAGAACACCCTGAGTGAAAGTGTGAACGTCAGGAATAGACGCAATTTTTCTCTGAAACCACACCGACAAGGCAGATATATGAACCTTGAGGGAGGCCAGACGAAGGTCCAAGTCTAGGCCTTGTTGTAGAAAAGCCAAAAGTCTGGAAGTTTTGAAAGTATATGCATCATAATTCTTAGCGGCACACCATGTGAAGAAAGAATTCCAAACCCTGTAATAAATCAAAGCTGAAGCTGGTTTACGGGCTTTCAACATAGTTTGAATGACCGCCTCAGAGAATCATTTTGCCCTCAGGAGTGATGCTTCAAAAGCCACGCCATCAAAGCCAGTCTGGCCAGGTCTGGGTAGACAAAAGGGCCCTGATTGAGGAGGTCTGGGCGTTGAGGAAGTAGAAGAGGATGCTCTATCGAGAGACCCTGCAGATCTGAGAACCAATGCAGTCTGGGCTACGCTGGAGCGATTAGAAGTAGTATTCCTCCTTCATGCTTGAAGTTTCGTATTACCCTGGGCAGGAGTGACTGGAGGGAACACATATGGCAGCCGAAAGTTCCATGGAATTGCCAGTGCATCCACGAACACTGCTTGAGGATTCCTTGTCCTTGCTCCGAAGACTGGAACCTTGTGATTGTGTCGAGATGCCATCAGGTCTACATCTGGTAGGCCCCACTTGTCCACTAGGAGTTGAAAGACTTTGGGATGAAGACTCGACTCTCCGGCGTGCACGTCCTGACTGAGGAAGTCCTCTTCCCAGTTGAGGACTCCCGGAATGAACACTGCCGATATGGCTGGCAAATGGCGTTCCGCCTATTGGAGGATTTTTGACACTTCCATCATTGCCCTGTGGCTTCAAATGCCGCCTTGATGATTTATGTATGCCTGTGTGGTGGTGTTGTCTGATTGTACTTGAATAGGCCTGTTGTGTACCAGAGGCAGGGCCAGTGTCAACACACTGAACACTGCCCGCAATTCCAGAATATTTATCGGGAGGAGAGATTCCTCCCTGGTGTCAGGAATCGACTTACCAGGCTGACATCCGTCCGCCGCTGCGGACTCCGTCCTGGCTCCCTGCGGTCACCTGTCACCTATGCCCCTGCCATGGGACATCATCAAGGGCCTGGGAACACTCCTGAGACAGCGGGCATGTAGCGCGCCGCGTCCCTGCTAGGCCGCAGCGTGGGCGCCGCCATGACAGTCTGTAAACAGCCAGTATACTGCGGCCAATCCGGTGCTTGGCCGCACCCACTTTCCTTCACTCATCCAATCCCTGTGCACCATGGGGTACATAAGAGACTGCAGGATCAGTCTGCAGGCATCCTGGACTTTGTGTCTCTCCAGCGACCCATGTGAAAGGATCTGTTCCTGTTCCTCCTGTGTTCCTGGTTCTCTGCTTAAGAACTTGTACTCCTGGTTACTCTGCACAGCTCCGTGGAACTTCAAGGCCCAGCAATACCTGCAACCTGCAAATAAGGCTTCACACTCATCACCACCTTGTGTGCTTCAGCCTGCAGTTGAAGACTGACTCCAGGTGTGTTTCATTCCTCCACCTGTGATACAGCTTGCTGCTGCCAGTGCCTCATCACCTGCACTGTGAAGTCAGACTCCTGCCTCTGCTCAGGTTTGCCATTCTACACCTTGCTGCCTAAGTTTCCTGTTTTAAAACCTGCACTGGTTTCCAAACCAGAACCATTTCACAAACACTTGTTCTTCTGTTTATATATTACCGGATATTATTTTCTCAAGTCATCTGTCATCCATTGCCATAGACTTTCAGTTATCATACTGAGTGATTGACTTTATTCATCGGTTATTATTGTTTCTGCTACCATTCTGTGTTATATCATCTGCCAAATAAAATACCATTGCGCTCATGCGCAGGAACGTTATCCAGCCTCCTCGTTTTCTCCCATCTACCTCCACTGACCCACTAGCGCCCCCTCCGGGGACACAGCCCAAACACAATCTGACAGTAAGTCCAGGATCGATGGACTCGGATGGTGGACGGAGTGTGGGGTCAGAGGCCTTGCAAAATCTGGTCTCCCGTCTGGATGGTCAAGAGGTTGCGCAGCAGCAGATGCTTCAATTCCTGCAAGGGATGTCCTCCCGATTAGATACACTACAGCAATCTCTGCCTAGTGTACTCTCTCCTACTGTTTCTGTTACTCCAGCACCTGCCAGTGCTGTGAGTTCTTCTATGCCGGCTGCATCAGCTCCAGTGTCACGTCTGCATCTGCCCGTGCCGAGCAAGTATGATGGCAGTCCTAAGTTATGTCGCGGGTTTCTCAATCAATGTGAAATACAGTTTGAGTTATTGCCACATAATTTCCCCACGCCAAGATCCAAGGTTGCCTACATCATCTCCTTACTCTCTGGATCTGCTCTGAGTTGGGTGTCTCCTCTGTGGGAACGTGCTGACCCTCTGATTAACAACTACACAGACTTCGTGTCAACCTTCAGACGGATCTTTGACGAGCCTGGTCGTGCGACATCAGCTTCGGCAGACCTGATCCAACTTCGTCAAGGTACCCGAAGCATGGGACAATATGTCATCCAGTTCCAGACGTTGGCTGCAGAGGTTCAGTGGAACAACCAAGCTCTGGTAGCAGCTTTCTGGCACGGACTCTCGGATCGGATCAAGGATGAACTGGCGACCCGTGACATTCCTGTTCAACTGTCTGATTTGATCTCCCTGTGCATTAAGTTGGACTCTCGCATCCGCGAACGCAATAATGAACGCGCTCGGAGTGAGCCACGCAGATCAAGGTTCATACCTTCTGTACAGTTCCAGTCTCCCTCTTCTGACGAGCCTATGCAGATAAATAGGTCCCGCCTAACTCCTGAAGAGCGGGCAAGAAGAATACGTGAGAGACTCTGCCTATACTGTGCTGCTGCGGGCCATCAGATTAACTCCTGCACGGTGCGTTCGGGAAACGCCAGATCCTGACTTGTAAGGGAGGAGTCAAGTTAGGATCTTTCAGTCAAGCTCCTTCTCAACAAGACCTCATCCTTCCAGTGATGCTAGAGACTCCAGTTGGGCTCCAGTCTGCGTCAGCATTAGTGGACTGCGGTGCTGCAGGAAACTTTATCACCCAAGCTGCGGTAAATAAATTTTGCCTATCTACCTGTGAACTTTCTTGTCCAGTTTACATTACTGCTGTGGATGGTAGTCGAATCTCCAAGGGGAACATTTCTCATCAAACTGTTCCAGTGGTTCTGGGAGTTGGATTTCTCCATTCTGAACTGATCAAGTTCCTGGTCATCCCTCAAGCCACCCAGGAGATTGTCTTGGGCATGCCCTGGCTCCAGCTACATAATCCACAGTTTGACTGGTCAACGTTGCAGCTTACCTCATGGGGTTCACATTGTCATCAATCCTGCTTAGCCCAAGTGTGTCCCATTAAGTCTACCGAAGTAAAGACACAGTCAAGTCTCCCAGCAGCTTATCAAGACTTCTCAGACGTCTTCTGTGAAAAGGCTGCTGATATCCTGCCGCCCCATAGGGAATGGGATTGTCCCATCGATCTCCTTCCTGGCAAGAAGCCACCTAGGGGGCGCACCTACCCGTTGTCTGTTCCTGAAACTGAGGCGATGAGTAATTACATCAGAGAGAATCTTCAGAAGGGATTCATCCGTCCGTCATCATCTCCCGCTGGTGCAGGTTTCTTCTTTGTTAAAAAGAAGGATGGAGGACTGCGTCCGTGCATTGACTATCGGGGTCTCAATGACATTACTATCAAGAATAGTTATCCATTACCACTCATTACCGAATTATTTGACAGAGTTAAAGGAGCCCGCATCTTCACCAAGTTAGATCTCCGCGGTGCCTATAATCTCATCAGAATCCGGAGTGGTGACGAGTGGAAGACAGCTTTCAACACTCGAGATGGCCATTATGAATACCTGGTAATGCCATTTGGGTTGAGTAATGCCCCAGCAGTGTTCCAACACTTTGTGAACGAAATCTTTCGTGATGTCCTGTATAAGTACCTAGTTGTTTACTTAGATGATATCCTTATCTTCTCCCAAGACCTTCCATCTCATCGTCTACAAGTTTGTGAAGTTCTCCGACGTCTTCGTGAGAACCGGCTCTACGGGAAACTATCTAAATGCACCTTTGAAGTTCCCTCTATACCCTTCCTGGGTTATATAATTTCCGGATCGGATCTTCAGATGGACCCGACAAAATTGGAAGCTATTGCCAATTGGTCCATTCCAAACTCTCTCAAGTCTATCCAGCGATTCCTGGGTTTCGCCAACTACTATAGAAAATTTATTCGAGGATTCTCCACTCTCATCGCTCCTATTACCAACCTGACTCGGAAAGGGGCAGACCATTCCAACTGGTCAGAAGAAGCCTTGGCAGCCTTCCAGAAGATCAAGCTAGCCTTTATGTCTGCTCCAGTGCTGTCTCAGCCAGATGTCAACAGACCATTCGAGTTGGAGGTAGATGCCTCTACAGTTGGGGTTGGAGCTGTTCTCTCCCAGAAGGGATCCGATGGGAAAGTCCACCCTTGTGGATTTTATTCTCGAAAGTTTCTTCCTGCAGAAGCTAACTACTCCGTGGGAGATCAAGAACTACTGGCGATCAAGCTGGCTCTCGAGGAATGGAGATATCTCCTAGAAGGGGCCAAACATCCGTTTAATATCTACACGGATCATAAAAACCTGCTATATTTAAAGGCAGCTCAGTGCCTTAACCCTCGCCAGTCCAGGTGGGCTATGTTTTTCTCACGTTTTAATTTCAAGCTTCATTTCCGCCCAGGTTCGCAGAATGTGAAAGCTGACGCGTTATCCCGATCCATGGAATCTGAAGAAGGAACATCTGACTCAGTGCCACATTCCATCCTGAGTCCCGTGGTTTTCGCTGCATCTCAAGTCTCCCCAGCTCCTCCTCCTGGTAAGACTTTTGTTTCCCCAGATCTCCGTCCCAAGTTGCTATCTTGGGCCCATCAATCCAAGTTCACTGGTCATCCTGGGGTCCTGAAGACCTTCAAGTTCCTTTCTGCTACATATTGGTGGCCAAAGATGAAAATGGACATCCAGGATTTCGTGGCATCCTGTCCTAAATGTGTGCAGCACAAGACTCCTCGTCAGTCTCCAGCAGGTCAGTTACAACCACTGTCTATCCCTAGTCGTCCCTGGTCACACCTGTCCATGGATTTTATCACCGACCTTCCTCCTTCTCAAGGACATAATACCATTTGGGTTGTAGTGGACAGATTCACCAAGATGGCTCATTTTGTTCCTCTCCAGGGTCTCCCTTCTGCCCCAAAACTTGCCCAAATCTTCCTACGGGAGATTTTCCGCTTACATGGTTTACCCTCTGAAATAATATCTGACCGGGGGGTACAGTTTGTAGCGAGGTTTTGGAGGGCCCTCTGTTCTGCCATGCAGGTCAAACTGAAGTTTTCATCTTCATACCATCCTCAGACGAATGGGCAGACAGAGAGGGTCAATCAAGAACTTGAGACTTTTTTAAGATTATATGTTTCATCTTCCCAGGATGACTGGTTCGATCTGCTCCCATGGGCCGAGTTTGCCCACAACTTTCGATACCATACTGCCACTGAAACGACACCATTCTTTGCAGTATATGGGCAACATCCCCGTGTACCTGATTTCCAAGAGCTCCCTCATATGGATGTTCCTGCTGCCACTACTGCTCTGACTCAGTTTTCATCTATTTGGAGAAAAATTCACGTTTCCCTCAAAAAGGCCTCCAGTCGGTACAAGGTCTTTGCCGACCGCAAGAGACGTGCGGTTCCCCATTTGAAACCTGGGGACAAGGTTTGGCTATCAACCCGTAACCTCCGTCTCAGGGTCCCATCCATGAAGTTTGCACCACGCTTCATTGGTCCTTACCCTGTCGAAAGAGTCATCAACCCAGTGGCCTATAAATTAAAGTTACCATCTTCCCTTCGTATACCTAACGCTTTTCATATTTCTCTCCTCAGACCTCTAGTCCTAAACCGCTTTCAGAATACTCTTCCAGTAGGTCCCAAGGTTCGAACTCAGCGGGGCGTGGAATTCGAGATCAACAAAATTCTGGACTCCCGTTGTCGGTATGGACGTCTCCAGTACCTGGTCGATTGGTCCGGTTATGGCCCAGAGGAGAGAAGTTGGGTGAATTCGTCCGATGTCCATGCTCCTAGGTTGGTCCGTGTCTTCCACAGCACTCATCCCTCCAAGCCACGTGGGTGTTCGGTGTCCACCCCTAAAGGAGGGGGTACTGTCAGGAATCGACTTACCAGGCTGACATCCGTCCGCCGCTGCGGACTCCGTCCTGGCTCCCTGCGGTCACCTGTCACCTATGCCCCTGCCATGGGACATCATCAAGGGCCTGGGAACACTCCTGAGACAGCGGGCATGTAGCGCGCCGCGTCCCTGCTAGGCCGCAGCGTGGGCGCCGCCATGAGAGTCTGTAAACAGCCAGTATACTGCGGCCAATCCGGTGCTTGGCCGCACCCACTTTCCTTCACTCATCCAATCCCTGTGCACCATGGGGTACATAAGAGACTGCAGGATCAGTCTGCAGGCATCCTGGACTTTGTGTCTCTCCAGCGACCCATGTGAAAGGATCTGTTCCTGTTCCTCCTGTGTTCCTGGTTCTCTGCTTAAGAACTTGTACTCCTGGTTACTCTGCACAGCTCCGTGGAACTTCAAGGCCCAGCAATACCTGCAACCTGCAAATAAGGCTTCACACTCATCACCACCTTGTGTGCTTCAGCCTGCAGTTGAAGACTGACTCCAGGTGTGTTTCATTCCTCCACCTGTGATACAGCTTGCTGCTGCCAGTGCCTCATCACCTGCACTGTGAAGTCAGACTCCTGCCTCTGCTCAGGTTTGCCATTCTACACCTTGCTGCCTAAGTTTCCTGTTTTAAAACCTGCACTGGTTTCCAAACCAGAACCATTTCACAAACACTTGTTCTTCTGTTTATATATTACCGGATATTATTTTCTCAAGTCATCTGTCATCCATTGCCATAGACTTTCAGTTATCATACTGAGTGATTGACTTTATTCATCTGTTATTATTGTTTCTGCTACCATTCTGTGTTATATCATCTGCCAAATAAAATACCATTGCGCTCATGCGCAGGAACGTTATCCAGCCTCCTCGTTTTCTCCCATCTACCTCCACTGACCCACTAGCGCCCCCTCCGGGGACACAGCCCAAACACAATCTGACACCTGGTCCACGACCCTGAAGAGAGTGTTCCTCCAACACCGTGCCCCAACCTCACAGACTGGCGTTTGTTGTCAGGAGGACCCAGTTGGAGATCCAGAAGGGACGGCCCCTGCTCAACTGTGGGTCCTGTAGCCACCAACTCAGTGACAGACGAACCTCCGGAGTCAAGGAGATCATTTGAGACCTGATCCGGTAGGGCAGGCCATCCCACAGGGAAAGAATTAACCTCTGCAGAGAACGGGAATTAAATTGAGCATACTCTACCATGTTGAATGCCAATACCATGAGGCCTAGTACTTGCATCGCCGAGTATATTGACACTCTCTGACGAGTTTGTAATGTATGCTACGGTTTTCCCCCTTCTTATGCTATGTATTCCCCCTTCATGTTGCTGCTTGGCAATGCATTGTACCACAAAGAATTCCTAGTGTACGTGAGTACACCTGGCCAATAAAGCTGATTCTGATTCTGAGAGAGGAAGTATCTGGTCCTGTCCTGAAGTTTCAGGACCTTCACTGGAGACAAGAACAATCGTTGGTTGTGTGTCCAACAATGCCCCCAGGTGCACCATGCAAAGTAGGGACCAGTGAGGACTTCTTCCAGTTGATGAGCCACCCATGGGCTTGTAGGAATTGGACCGTCAGTTTCAGATGACTGAGGAGAACCTCTGGGGAGTTCACCAGGATCAGCAAGTCGTCCAGATACGGTATGATTCTGATACCATGACAGTGGATAAGAGCTGTCATGACTGCCATGACCTTGGTGAAGATAGGAGGAGCTTTGGACAGTCCGAAAGGCAAGGCCTGGAATTGATAATGTAGGTTGCCCTTTGCTTTCCCTGCAGGTCGAAAGGAATGAAAATTTGTACTCTTAGACTTCGGAGCAGAAGGATTAGTACTTGGGAGAAATGCAGTCTTAGCTGTTGCCAAGTCAGTCACAATCTTGTTCAGATCTTCTCTAAATAGTATGTCTCCCTTTTGGAGTCCAGGTCCACTTTCCAGGACCTTAACCACAAAATCCGGTGAGCCAGGATAGACGTAGTAGAGGCCTTGGCCGTCATTACGCCTGCATCAGAGGCCGTCTCCTGAATATAGTGAGAGGCTGTGGTAATATACGACAGATATTGTCTGGCAGTGTCGGAAAATTTTAGAGGTAGCTCTTCCTCTATTGCCTGAACCCATGCTTCAATAGCTTTTGCAGCCCAAGAGGCTGCCATAGTGGGTCGATGCTCAGCATCGGTAAGTATGTAAATAGACTTCAGGCATACCTCTACATTCTTATCCGTCGGTTCCTTCAGTGACAGTGGTGACAGGCACAGTAGAAGATACCACAAGACGGGTGACATGAGAGTCCACCCGCGGTGGAGTTTCCCACTTGTTACTCAACTCTGCAGGGATAGGGTAACGAGCTAGCATCTTTTTGGACAGGGAGAATTTCTTCCCTGGAGATGACCAGGATTCCTGATGTATGTCAATTAAAAGATCAGAATGCGGTAAAACTACTTTAGCAACCTTCGGTTCAATATCATCATCAATCTGGAGAATTAGCTTGATAGCCTCCACTAGGTCAGGAACATCAACTTGAGTTGTAGATTCCTCATTAAAGCTACTGTATCAGTGTCAGTATTATCCCCATCCTCATCGGAAGAATCATCCGAAATATTAGTGGATTGTGAGGAAGAAATTGCCTGTTTAGATGACCCCTTGGCCCCAGCAGAGCGAGGGTTAGGTTTTTGTCTAACCAAAGACTGATTTAATTGTTGTAACTGGGTAGACAGAGCATCCGCCCAAGGCGGGTGGACTACAGGGACAATATGTGGCTGCAATTGCACGGGAGGTCCCTCAGGGGCCGTAACAAATTTGACAAAGCAGCCCAAGGTGGGTCTTTGGGTCTTGATTTGCCACAGGTGCTGCAAACTAACTGGAAAGTGCAGGGCACGCAGTAGCTGAACCCTCAGCTGATACCTTTTCCTCAGACAAATCCGTAGCGCCAGCACTGCATGATGCAGGAGCGTCTGCGGATTTCCCGCCCTGTGTAGCAGACATTATTGGGAATGTAGCCGTAGGGCACAGCAGTGCAATATAGCCACACAAACACAATACCTGCAAAAAAAAACAAAAAAAAAAACTGTGTTATGTGATAGCATATGCAAAGCACAAAACAGAGGATTTAAGCAGTGTGAGGTGGCTGAAACACACTGAAAAATACAAAACAGTATATCCTGTGGAACACTATGGGTGAGATTAAAATGATATATCACGCCCAATTTCCTTTCTAAAATGATCTCCGTTATCGCGCATATTGCGCCCATAGTAATCAGGTTTACTCTGTAAAGGGTTGGGTGCCTCGCTACTCCGGGGGTAGCGAGCTGAAATAATGATACAACATCCCTGAGGGCAGAAACAGAACAGGTGTGGAAAGGGGTGAAAAGAATTGAATCCCGCCCTATATTTGAAATGAGACCCTGACGCACTTAGACCCCCAGGGTACAGAATATAGTGATAGCAATACGTGTGATACACAGAATAGAATCCACACAGCAGCTATAGGTACACACAGTCACAGGCAGGGGCGGATCCAGAACAAAATGACAGGGGGGGCACCATGACAGGGGAAGGCGGGGGGGGGGGGGGGAGGGGGATTTTTGCGCACGCTCCTGGGAAGGTGGGTGTGGTCTCATAACAAGGGTTGTGACGTCACAGTGCCATACCAACGAGCCACAACCTCATTTTTTATCACGCTGTGGACATGGAGTACAGGTCTGGTGGCTAGTGAGTGACAGGGTGAGTATACAAGGACAGGTCTGGTAGGGGACAGGGTGAGTGTGCGGGGATAGGGTGAGTGTGCAGGGGCAGGTCTGGTAAGGGACAGGGTGAGTGTGCAGGGACAGGTCTGGTAGGGGATAGGGTGAGTGTGCAGGCACAGGTCTGGTAGGGGATAGGGTGAGTGTGCAGGGACAGGTCTGGTAGGGGACGGAGTGAGTGCGTATATAGGGGGTATCACCTCATACAGGGCACACAGTATATAGGAATAGTATGGACAGGTATACAGGGGGAGTCACCTCAGTACACATGGCACAGTTTATAGGATATAGGGGGTATGGCACATATAGGCAATGACACTATAGTAGGTATATAAGTGAGGGTCTTACCCTGGCATAGGAGTCGGTCATATCATCCTCATGGTCGTCATGACCATGGCCCGTTGCGGTGGACACCGGCGCCTTGGAGGCCAGAGTGGAGCTGGTGTGGAGATTCTGCACACGGAGAGAGCGCAGAAACCGGGCAGCCCCGGAGAGCCGCAGCGCCCGCACACACAAGGGCATCGCCATGATCAGGCTGCCCTGACTGACAGCGACCGCAGCAGGTACAGGCAGCGGTGGGACCCAGCCACAGTAGTCCGGGCACACACACACACACACACACACACACACACACACACACACACACGAAAAAAGAAAAAAATCATATTGGCACACACAGAAAAAACCCACACACTAGCCACTACAGAAAACAATAAAACACATTGGTCACTACAGAAAAAAAACTACATTGGCCCCGGACAGTAAAAATAAAGATAATGTATGCCTCACAAAAAAAATAATACATTGGCCCCCAGGTGGAAAATATTAAAAGACATTGGCCTACAAAATAAAAAAAAGGGGTGGACAGTGTATGTGCTGCATTTGGTGGTGGGGAGGGGGGGGGGATTGGGGGTACTCTTTCTAGGGGGCTGACACACACAGACAGAAGCTGACACACAGGTTCTGACACTCACACAGATACTGACGCACTGTTGCTGACACAGACACACAGAAAGATGCTGATACTGACACATAGAAACATGCTGACAGACAGCTGTTGACACACAGACGCTAACACAGACAGACACTGACACTGACACACAGAAACATGCTGACACACTGACGCAGACAGATGTTGCCACAGACACTGACACACAGATGCTGATACATTGACAAACAGATGTTGACACAGATGCTGACTTACTGATATACACAAACTGACACTGAGGATTCAGGAATAACTTTCCTGCAGCTCTCCTAGGCATCCAAACCCTGACCTCCTATCATAGAACAGTCCCATCTTACACAGCGTGCAGTATCCGTGTATGTCTGACTTTGCAAATGCGTCCTCTCCCTGCAGCAGCGAGAGGACGCATTGCAAAGTCAGACATACACGGATACACGGGTGAGGGCAGCAGCCAGCAGACTCTCTCTTCACTGCCGCGGCTCCGGCTTGAAAGGGTTTCTGAGCATGCGCAGAAGCTCTTATCGCCGCAGCCGCGGATATAGGAGCCAATCCGCCGCTGTGACCACGCTACTCCGCTCCGGCCAGCCCTGCTTCCTGGTGACACGCTATATTCATAATACAGTAGCGGCATGGGCTGTGGGGACCGCAGGTTGCATGCGGTCCCCACAGCCCATGCAGCTACTGTATTATGAATATATCCTAAATGACAGGGGGGGCACGTGCCTGGGTGCCCCCCCCCTAAATCCGCCACTGGTCACAGGTACAATACAGAAATTATTACATAAAACAATAAGACTGCACTGGACTAGTAAATCTACATATAGATATGTATGTATACAGATATAACAATGCACAGTAAATACTGGATGTATATCACAGAATACTTGTACTACATATTAATATAGCAGTCCGCTTGTTCTTAACTAACACTGTCTAAAATGACATGTAGAATACTTAAGTGTCTGTAAATACACAGCGCTGACAAAACAGGTGGTTTTACAGAGGAAAAAGTGCTGGAGTCCTGGAGAGTCCTGCCGCAGTCCTGGAGATCAGCCCAGCTATGTAATGGCTACAAAATCTCAGGGAGTGAGGGAGAGATGCAGCTCCAGGGCGGGAACACCAGCAGTAGATGGCGTCCGGAGCTGGGGTCAGCACCTTATCCCCTCTGCTGGACTTCACCACCGGGTACTATGGAGCCTACATTAAATGGATTTTAGTAAATCTGACCTGTGCTCCCTGCCCTGGTGGATATAGTGGGGTCCCTGCACGGTCACAGTGTCCATGCCAGCGGCGCGGTCCGTCTCCTGGGACCGCAACCGGATCGCAATTTACTGGCGGGTCCACTCTGGGGACCCTCTTACCTCCTCTCTGTCGTGCATCCACGCGATCCAGGAGAGCAGCAGCGGTGGTGTGTTTAGAAACCGGTGTGTTCCGCTGCAAGTACCCGGGAACCAGGCCACGGGAGTATGCAGCACCGCTGAGGGAGGTGATGGAGCCACAGCACAGCATGATAGAATGACATAAAAGTGCTGTTGCCCTTGAAGTCTTCTTAAAAAGCTCTTTTCAGGGCTGCCTAGCGCAGCCTTTCCTGTTAGTGATCAAGATCCAACTCTACACCCCCGATGTTATTCCCTGTGGAATACCAAGGTATCCCCGCTGCAGAAAGGGGCTTTTTTTTTTTACAGGAGGAGAGGTTGGTGTATATTTATGGAATTTTTTTTTACTACTAAGGGTGTGTGGAGGGGTACTATTATTGATTTAAGACCACTGGGGGGGTCTATTGCCAGTGGGGAAATAATAAAAACATGGAATTTGACAGCAGATTAGAACCACTTGGCCCATCTAGTCTGCCCTAAACACATGTACATGCACACATTTACACACTAGGGTTTTTTTTTTGTTGGGAACCAATTAACCTACAAGTAGATTTTTGGGGATTGTGGGAGGATTCTGGAGTACCCAGAAACCCACGCAAGCATGGGGAGAATAATACAAACTCCACACAGTTAAGCCAGGATGGGAATCAAACCCATGACCTCAGTGCTTGGGAGTTCCACACATGTCTTCCGCCCGTCAGTGACGATCATGCATTCCATGCGCTATTCCTTCCTTGCGTTCCATGGAAGATGTAATACTCAAATCCAGACGCAGGGGATACTTTTCCACTTGTGCGTAGTCACTTTGACCATAGGTATCCTGGACCAAGTGCTCTTCTATCTTAGCTGGAAACAGCCGGGAACACCCACACCGATACCTTTCTTGGTGGTACTTAGTATTCCCAACCTGTCCATCCCTAATACCCGGGTGGGGTCCCACACTGCCTCCTAATTGGAATCCAGGTTCACCCATAAATATAAAAGAAATAAAGGAAGATGATTAATATAACAAATTGGAACTAAATATGT
The DNA here is from genome assembly GCF_028390025.1 of Pseudophryne corroboree. NCBI lineage: Eukaryota > Metazoa > Chordata > Amphibia > Anura > Myobatrachidae > Pseudophryne > Pseudophryne corroboree. The sequence continues at coordinate 275,098,298 of NC_086446.1, forward strand.
AAATAGACACAATGGAATTAAAAAATGGATTTCAGTGAAAGGAAATAAAAAGGGGACACTGAAGGCATATAAATAATGAATAAAATCAATCTAAAAACCATTTAAGTTCAAAGTCTACGTTGTGACCCTTTGGTTTCAAAGTATCTAAATTAAAAATCCATTTCATTTCGCACTGCGCAAGCCGCTTTTCAAGGTTTTTATTTTTCCAATTAGGTTTAATTTGTTGTATTCCTATAAATCTTTTGATGTGCCCTTCACACTTATTGTGGGTAACCCTAAAATGATAAGAAAGGGGGTGACTCTCCAACCCTTTGCGGATATTATATATATATATATATGCTCCGCAGCCCTAGTTTTCAAAGGGCGCAATGTCTTCCCAACATACATTTGTCCACATTTACACTCTAGTAAATAGATGACATTTCTAGAATGACAAGTTATAAAGTCGTTGATTTTGTATTTAATACCATCATATTCAAATTCAGTGATTTTCCATGGAATATCTTTCTTGGTTGTGGTACGACACATAAGGCATTCCCCACCCCTATGAAATCCCTTATTACACATTCTTCCCCCTGTATTTTCTTTTAAACTGCTCTGTACCAAATGGTCCTTCAAAGTTTTGGCCCTTTTGTAAATGAACATCGGTTTGGGAGGTAGATGTTCCGCAAGAACCGGGTCATCTTTCAATATCCGCCAATTGTCTCTAAAAATATTTTCAATCTTTTTATGGTAACCTCCATATCGTGTGGTGAAGGCCCATTGATATGGGTTCTCTCCCTGTTATTCTTTTTCTCTTTCTCTTAGTAGGTCCTTTCTATCTATTTTCTGGACTTTTTCTTTTGCTGTATTCAGAAGAGAATTATCATATCCTTTTTCGCGGAATCGATCTGTCATCTCATTAATCTGGATATCTAGGATTGCCTTCTTGGTACAATTTCTTTTCAGGCGCTTGAACTGTCCCACCGGAATATTCTCCAGCCATCTGAAATGGTGTTCACTGTTGATATTAAGATAGGCATTCGAGTCTGTTGGCTTCCGGTGCGTTTTCGTGCAGATCTGATTATCCTCTATATATATGTTCAAGTCTAAGAAAGAAAGTTCTTCCTTACTTTGAGTATAAGTGAGGATAATGTTAAATGGATTGGAATCGAGTAGATTCTGGAAATCTTGGAGAGATGCTTCACTGCCTTTCCAGATCAAAAAGATGTCATCAATGAACCACCACCAGCACACCAGGCCCGCCCTTAGATCTCTACAAGGGTCCACTGTGGAAGCTTCCCAGTAGGCCATGTAGAGGTTGGCATAACTGGGGGCAAACCTGGTGCCCATGGCGGTTCCCCTAACTTGCAGGCAATAAATACCTTGAAGTAGAAATAATTATTTCTCAAAATTAAAGTCAATCGATTCCAATAGAAATTCCTTAGTGGCATCATTATATTCGCTTTTATCCAGGAAAAATTCTACCGCTTTTTTTCCTTTGTCCCAATCAATGATTGTGTATAATGTGCTTACATCCGCACTCATTAGAGTGCAGTCAGTACCCCATTTGACATTTTCCAACTTTATAAGGACGTCTCCTGTGTCTTTCAAATAAGCCATGGTATTCCCAACCAATGGCTGTAAGAAAGAATCCACTAAGGCAGATAGATTGTATGTTATACTGTTGGTGCCCGTGATTATGGGTCGTCCCGGGGGGTTGGTGGTATCCTTATGAACTTTGGGCAGCACATAGATGGTTGGAGTAGATGGCTCTTCAATAATGATAAAATTATTTTCTTATTCCGTAATGGCTCCCTTGTCCACTGCCTTTCTTGTTAAGACCTCTAATTTCTTTATGATGTTGGAGAGGGGATCTGATTTTAATTTTTTATATGTGTCTTTATCGCCTAGTTGTCTTTCTATCTCCGTGACATAGTTTTCTTTGGTCATTATTACCCCCCCATCCCCTCTTTGTCTGCAGGTTTCACTACGATTTCTTTGTTATTCTGAAGGTCCTGTATGGCAAGAAATTCCTCCCGGGAAAGGTTTCTCTTCTTAGTCCGAGGAATTTTTTTTAGTTCCTTCGTGACGATGGAATTGAAGCAGTCGATACTGCCTCCTTTGACATGTTTGGGGTAAAAAATGGGATTTCTTCCTAAACCTGGATCGTTCTAAGGGAACCCCATCATTGGTACTTCCCCTTTTCCAGGAAGAATTTCTTTAAAGAAATCTTTCGAATAAACTTCTGTAGATCTACGAATAGATCAAAGGGGTTTGGATCGCTTGAGGGTGCAAACTTAAGTCCTTTCAGTAACACACTCTGTTCTTCAGTGGTTAATACATGATTGCTTAGGTTAAATATTTTACTCTGCGTATTAACCCCCCTTTGTGTACTAGTGACACCTACATGATTTGTAACCTCTCCGACCTTGTTGGATATACTGGGTTTGGGTTTCTTAACTCCACCTCTTTTGCCACGTTTAGTGAACCCATTTCCTAATTCAGTTACTCCCTTCTCGGGATCCAATGGCCTCTCTCTGAAAAATTAGCACGATTGAGTTGCGTAGTGGAGACATTCACTGATCTTAATCTACCCACATTCCTTTCTCTTTGCATATGCCCCAAGTCCATACGGGGACCTCCACCTCTCTGTTGATTTTTTTTCAACCCTATGTGGGTGATTCCTTCCATTCTCACGAGGCATGTGCTGGGATTCATCTTCATATCTTCTCCTTGGAGTCTGTTCATATTCTCCAAATTCATTTCGAATCCTCCTCTCTGTGTAGTTCCTTTCCTTAGACTGGGGTCTGGTTCTGGATCCTCTAAGGATAGATCTCCTTCCCTCATTGCCATAATTCCCCTTCCCTGTGGGTTCGTGGTGGGAATTCATGGGTCTCTTTCTCCATGTGGGGATAGATATTCCTCCTCCCTCACTGATGGATGTTTTGGGTTTTTTGGGGTTATGTGCTGGAGGTTGGGATGTTGTTACCTATTGAGATTCATCTGAATCTCTGAGGAATTTCCTTTTCTTCCTTATTTTTCATTCCTTCGTCTCCCTTTCTAATTTCTGTATTATGTATTTCTCCTTCTCCTTTACCTCTTCTACATCTAGAAATGGATCCACTAGGATTTTTAAGGATTCAATGTCCTTATTGACTTCTATGAGGTTATTTTTCCTCTCTTTTATTATTAATTCAATCAAAGACAGGCTACAATGGGTCAGAATTTTGTCCCTTTCGATGGTAAACGCCTCATTATCATTGGCGAATGAGGATTTTTTAATAATCCTGAGACCTTTAGGTACTAAATGGGGAGATAGGTAGTGTTCTAAAGTGGTGACTTCCCACCATATTCTGTTTTCTTTCACCATTAGTTTCTCTAATTTATTCAGTATAGTGGTGAGATCTTCATCTTCTACATTAGACTCTATAGTGGATTCATCGAAGAATCCTTTGGATATATTCCTCCTTGTTTCCCTGAAGGTAAACATCCCTGCTGCAGACTAATATGTACAGGTGTTTGAAAGACAATACAAGAGGCAAAAAATTGATGGTACAATCTCAGAATTGCGCAGTTAAACAGATAAAGCTGCCTAGACAAACTGTTCGGTTGGGGGAAACAACACCAATTCCCAATATGAGCAAAACAAGAATTATGAACAAAGTGTCACTGGCGCTGAGTCCGTATGGATGTATTGAGGGCCCTGGTATGGGCCAATGGAACATGAAATGATAATAACGATAGGTGGTCAATGGATATAGTGAACCCCCCACAAAATTGGGGTAGCCCGTGAATAGGGCAATAACCTTGGTATAGACACAACAGGTATAAAGGTGCAAAAAAAAAAAAGGTTTATTATTAAAACACACAATTAGAAATGTTGACTGTAAGTGCAATGTGGAATGGTACAATCCATGAAGGTGACTTGTGCATTAAGAAGAACAGAAAGAAGCTCTCACCATCTCCCTGTATTGCGGTGGGCTAGCTTATGAATAAGCTGGTGTGGTCCTGGGCTGAAATAGCCTGGCACCACCGCAAAGAGTTTATCAGCATTAGTTCACCATGCATCCACATGCGTCTTTCCTCAGTCCAAGCAACGCGTTTCGGTTCAGCAGAACCTTTCTCAAGAATTGGATGAGGAGTAGTGTACTGACTGATCTTTTATACCTGGTTAATAGGCCAGCAAATTGGATAATTACTGATGCTGTCACTTCCGGTTTTGAAAAACGGAAATGGTGAGACTGTGTCCCAAAAAATGTTTACCATCTGTTCAATCCCGTAAAAACAAAATCCTCACATATTTATAACTCTCCCACACCATGATAGACTTCTGTGCTCTCCCCTCTTGGAAAATGCATAACCCACACTGCAAACGAAAGTGCGCCGTGACTTCCGCATACTCCAGCCGGAAGTCACGGTTCAACTGCGGCCGCCTGTTGTGTGCGTCAGTGCGTTCCACACATGTCTTCCGCCCGTCAGTGACGATCATGCGTTCCATGCGCTATTCCTTCCTTGCGTTCCATGGAAGATGTAATACTCAAATCCAGACGCAGGGGATACTTTTCCACTTGTGCGTAGTCACTTTGACCATAGGTATCCTGGACCAAGTGCTCTTCTATCTTAGCTGGAAACAGCCGGGACCACCCACACCGATACCTTTCTTGGTGGTACTTAGTATTCCCAACCTGTCCATCCCTAATACCCGGGTGGGGTCCCACACTGTCTCCTACTTCGAATCCAGGTTCACCCATAAATATAAAAGAAATAAAGGAAGATGATTAATATAACAAATTGGAACTAAATATGTAAATAGACACAATGGTATTAAAAAATGGATTTCAGTGAAAGGAAATAGAAAGGGGACACTGAAGGCATATAAATAATGAATAAAATCAATCTAAAAACCATTTAAGTTCAAAGTCTACGTTGTGCCCCTTTGGTTTCAAAGTATCTAAATTAAAAATCCATTTCATTTCGCACTGCGCAAGCCGCTTTTCAAGGTTTTTATTTTTCCAATTAGGTTTAATTTGTTGTATTCCTATAAATCTTTTGATGTGCCCTTCACACTTATTGTGGGTAACCCTAAAATGATCAGAAAGGGGGCGAGTCTCCAACCCTTTGCGGATATTATATATATATATATGTTTTCAAAGGGCGCGATGTCTTCCCAACATACATTTGTCCACATTTACACTCTAGTAAATAGATGACATTTCTAGAATGACAAGTTATAAAGTCGTTGATTTTGTATTTAATACCATCATATTCAAATTCAGTGATTTTCCGTGGTATATCTTTCTTGGTTGTGGTACGACACATAAGGCATTCTCCACACCTATGAAATCCCTTATTACACATTCTTCCCCCTGTATTTTCTTTTAAACTGCTCTGTACCAAATGGTCCTTCAAAGTTTTGGCCCTTTTGTAAAAGAACATCGGTTTGGGAGGTAGATGTTCCCCAAGAACCGGGTCATCTTTCAATATCTGCCAATTGTCCCTAAAAATATTTTCAATCTTTTTATGGTAACCTCCATATCGTGTGGTGAAGGCCCATTGATATGGGTTCTCTTCCTGTTCTTCTTTTTCTCTTTCTCTTAGTAGGTCCTTTTTAAGGTCGAAACATGATTCAACCTATTCAATGCTATTCGACAAGTCGAGGAATTCGACTTGTCGAAAAGCACGTAGATCGGCGGAATAGCTGCCGATCCACGTGCTTGTGTCGAAAACGGGGCCAAAACCAACAGGTTTTGTCCCCCTTTTCGACCCTCTCAGTCCGACATAAAAAAATGTCGGACTGAGATGTGGGACCCGAGAGGAGGAGGGCGGTGGAGCCGCAGGTAATGGGGGACAGCCGCGGGCATACAGGGGAGATCAGCGCTACAGTAGCGCTGCAGCAGGATGACACACAGCCGCGCCGCTCATGGCAGCTACCACCCGGCTCCAGCAAGTGAGGTCACGCTTGCTGGAGCCGGGTGGACACTGCCGTGAGGTCGGGCGGCTGTTTGACATCCTCCTGCAGCGCTACTGTAGCGCTGATCTCCGGCGACTGTCCCCGCTGGTCTCCCCGCAGCTCCCTCTCCCCCTCTCCCCCTCTGGGTCCCTCATCTCAATTCAACTTGAAAAAGTTGAATTGAGATGAGATTTTAATAGGGGTTGTCTGATCCATTCCGACAAATGCATGTCGGAATGGATCCGACTTTAATTGAATATACCCCATAGTCTCCACACACATTGCCAGCAAGTTACATTTACTCAAAGGGTAGAACAATAGAGTTATTCAGCTTTACAGGATGTGAGGGGACAGAGCAAGGTTAGGACTAAGTATTTGGTATCCAGATGTGCAGTATTTTGAGATCTACATTCTGGTTGTTATGTGCAGTTAATCGCATGTTTCTGCACATAGATATGCGCAGGATTGTAATATTCACAAATACTGTAAATACTGTACTCTTGATATTCGGCGGGAACCCAGTGGCGACCACCTGCAAGCACACCTGGACCAAGCATCGCCCATTCATTCAAACTAACCTATGACCCCTCATGTACTGTAAATGACCTGCCCCTTGACCTATGGAAGAAGAGCTTACATTTCCTATTGTATTGTATTTGGACCCATTGTATAAAAGAAAGGCTTCCTGACCGGGCTCAGTCTATTCTCTGAAGGTCATCTTGCTAAGACGGACTGAGGCCTGGATCCGGGAGCGCTCGCGAACAAACGTATGTACTATTGGTTGTAGCTCTTCCTTGTATTACTGTTGTATCTTTACTTGTATCTTTTGAGTAAATATTGTTGATGCGTTGGACCACAACATAACATTTAACTACTGGTATCGCATTCCATTCTTGTTTGGGATAGGGTGTATTCAGCCACACATGTCGCTGCATTGAGCGCATAGCGTGCCAACGTGTATACGCAACATGCATACATATCCTAGCAACGTGTATACGCAACATGCATACATATCCTAGCAGTTATTCGTTTACGTTTAGTGGCCGCAGCGGCCCGAACCACAGTATAATTAGGTATTGCTTTTCTTTGTTAATTAATCAAACTTTACTGTCCGTTTCATCTCACACTCGCGGACTTGCAGGGCCTAACAGACTTTGGTCTAACAACAAAGGGTGGAGGACGCTTCTAAAGTAAAACAATCTTGTTTTGTGTTAAAACTACCTAATGTTGTTAAACCACATATGTCCTGTATAGTCTCAGAGGTGCTGGTGCGAACCGCGGGACAGCAAGGAAAAGCAAAATTTTATTGTGTGTTACCTTTAGCGCGAAAACGCGCACAAGCGTACAGATACTTTGCATATATTCTCATATTGTTGCCATAGGTTGTAGTAGTCATTTTTAGATCTGCATAAAATCGGATAAGTCATTTGTTATACAATTATGGTATTTGTTTAGTGGGTACTTGTAAAAGCACATACAAAACTTGGTCCTGGCCTAACAGTTTGGGCAGAACTCAACGGAAGTTATCCACGTGGGTGACTTTCAGGGTGTGCAGGGAAAAAGTGTATTGTGTATTAATCGCAAAATATTTGCATTTCATAAATGAAGCTCCGTCCTGCCTAATAGTTTAGGTAGCACGAAGCGGAAGCTTTCCGGCAGGGGACTTCCGGTGCTCAAAGGGAACGTGGAAGCATTTATCTAACTAACAATACAATACAAATAGTGTTTTTTTTTTGTTTTGTTAATATTGTATTGCTAGAGTTGGGTAAAAAAAAGTGTGGCAAACTGTGTGCAGTGGTACGCAGCGATACACACTTGCGTACGCAGGTATACACGTGTCATAATACAATAGTACGTGGACTCGTATATTGCGATGCACGGGTATGCACATGGCATGAGACGGGAAATGTGAGTGCGTACTTACGCAAGCGGAAGTTAGCCGCATAATAGAAGTCAGTTTTAAAGGTGGGATAAAAGGATTATAGTTGAACATTAACAAGTAATTATCCGATTTTCTGCTGCGGGGTACACTGGGCTCCACAAGGATAGACATTGGGGTGTAGAGTAGGATCTTGATCCGAGGCACCAACAGGCTCAAAGCTTTGACTGTTCCCAGAATGCACAGCGCCGCCTCCTCTATAACCCCGCCTCCCTGCACAGGAGCTCAGTTTTGTAGTTGGTGCTGCAGTAAGCAGGCACATAACAGAGGGGCTGCTCCAGGCAGCCCTAAGAAGAGCTTTTTTTTAAAGAAAAAAGTGAAGACTTCAAGGGCAGCAGCGGTGGTAAGTGTCAGAAGACATTCACTGCTGCAGCTCCAGCTCTCCCCAGCGGCGCTGTACACTCCCGAGCCCTGGTTGCCTGGTAACTACAGCAGGAGGCTCCGGTTTTCTTCACGTCAGGCACACACGACGGGGGCTCTCCGGGATCGCGTGGCCACACTTCGGGAGGTGGTGAGTGGGTCCCGCTTGCGGGACCCGGTCTTTATCGCGATCTGGCGTGGTCAGTGGGAGGCGGGCCGCGCGCGCTGGCGGTGGACACTGTGGCAGTACAGGCGATCCCACTAGATCACCAGGGCATGGGTGCAGGTCAGGTTTTCTCTCCAAACCATTTTCAGTAGCCCACAGTACCCGGTGGTTTTGCCAGCAGGGGGATAAGGCTTAGACCTGAAGCCCCTCCCCCAGCCCCAAGGCGCCATTTCCCGCAAATGTTCCCGCCCTGGAGCTGCATATCTGTCTCTCCCTCACTCCCTGTCGGTGTCTGGGTGCCATTATCTCTCAGCTTCACTGTTCCTGGGACTGCTTGGGCAAATCTTCCTGTGTAAAGCCGCCTGGTTGTCAGTGCTGTGACTTAACACGACACTTAAGTATTCTACCTGCCTTTTTAGACAGTGCTAGTTAAGAAAGAGTGCATTTAGTCAGGGTTTTCTAGTACAATTACCCTGTGATATACATCCAGTTCTTACTGTGCAGTGTTATATCTATTGACTATATAGCTATATATATAAGCTAGTCCAGTGCAGTATTATTGTTAGTAATAACCTCTGCATTGTACAAACAGTGACTATCTGTGTGTGCATTAGATAGCTGAGTGGTGTCCATTTCGTGTCTTTCACTCAACTTGCTATCCCTATATTCTATAACCTGAGGGGGCTTGGTGCGTCAGGTTTTATATTGATATAGGATTTTCACAAAGATATACTTTAATACGTATTTTTCTCTGTGATTTAGTCACCATATCTCTCCTTTATCTCTGCTAGTGCTGACTACACTGCGCAGGGGTTTGGGTAAGAGGTATTGTGCTGCTGCCAATTCCTGATACTGCAAGTTATATCATGTCTGCTTCTGAGGGTAACGGTTCTGGGGCTGAACACACTGCCGGTGTTGCTGAAGCCATGGATCCCTATGAGGAGAATATAGCAGCTGTGGGCTCTGGTTATGGGGGCTCCTTGCCCCCCAGTGGGACTGTGGCAACGGAGGTACATAATGACCCACCGTGGGCCGCTTTTTCCATGCTTCTACATACGCTAGTTAATAAACTAACACCCCCTATGGGACCCCCAATGCCGGTACAACCGTATGTGGTCCCTGCAGCTAACCCGCCGTGGGCGGACGATTTATCTGCTCAATTGAAGAAGTTGAACCAGTCCCTGACTACTAAAAAGTCTGACCATCGCTCGCCTAAGCCCAAGGGGTCCTCTAAGCGAGCGCTTGTCTCCTCACAATCCACTGCTGTCACTGACACCTCGTCTGATGAAGACGGCACTTACACTGATCCCACAGGTTCTGACTCAGATACTGCTGATGGGGAGGGCAGTTCACATGTGGATGTTCCTGATCTTTTGGAGGCTATTAAGTTAATTCTACAGATTACGGATGATCCCGAGCCATCCGTCCCTCCTAAGAAACCAGATAGGTTCAAGTGTCAGAAGGTAGTTAAACAAGTTTTACCTCACTCTGATCACCTAGTGGATATACGTCAGGAACCCTGGGAAAACCTGGGTACGAAGTTTGTGCCTCAAAAGAAGATGCTGGCGCGCTATCCCCTCGCACCAGAGCTGTCTAAGAATTGGGAAACGCCTCCTCCAGTAGACTCACATGTGGCTAGGATGGTGGTTTCCTCAGCTCTACCTGTCACTACCGTCATGTCTCTAAAAGAGCCTATGGATAAACGTGTGGAGGGTTGTCTTAAAGCGATTTACACCCTCACGGGTGCTGCACAAAGGCCCACTATTGCAGCAACATGGGCTGTAGAGGCTATTGAAGCATGGGCCTTGGAGTTAGAAGCTGACATCTCTTGTGACCATGCTAGACAATGCTTGTCATATATTGTCACAGCTTCTCGCTATATTAAAGAGGCAGCTTCTGATGCCGGTATCCTAGCAGCCAAGGCCTCTACTACGTCAGTCCTGGCTCGCCGGATATTGTGGCTGAGATCCTGGTCTGTGGATCTGGACTCTAGAAAAACCCTGGAGATACTCACTTTCAAGGGAGATATTCTGTTTGGGGAGGACTGAAATAAGATAGTGGCTGACTTGGCTACTGCCAAAACCATCTGTCTGCCAAGTACCGCTCCTTCTGTGTCGAAGGCTAAAGGTACTTCCTTTCGCCCCTTTCGGCCTTCAGGTAAAGCAAAAGGTCAGGCGTACAACAAGCAGGACCGCACTTCCAAACCTGGTAAGCCAAAGCCAAAAAGAGCCTGGGCGGCACGTCAGCCAGCTTCCAAGGCCGATAAGCCTGCCGCATGACGGAGCGGGCCTCCCCCTGGGGGATCCCAGGGTGGGGGGCCGGCATCTAGGGTATACCCAGGAATGGTTGAAGAACACTTCAGTTGCCTGGGTACGGGAAGTTGTCACTCGAGGTTACGCCATAGCCTTCAAAAACCGACCCCCTCATCGATATTGCCAGACAGACGTCCCGTTTGACCACACAAAGGAAAACACTCTGCATTCGGTGGTACAGACCCTCCTGGATACAGGAGTCGTAGTACAGGTGCCTCTTGCGCAGAGGGGCCGGGGGTACTATTCTCCGCTGTTTCTAGTCCCGAAACCGAATGGGTCCGCCCGGCCCATTCTCAACCTCAAGGCATAGAACAGGTTTGTGAAGGTTTCCAAGTTCCGTATGGAAACCCTTCGCTCTATAGTTCTGGCCTTGGAACCTGGGGACTACATGGTCTCCCTGGACATACAGGATGCTTACCTGCATATTCCTATAGCAGCGTCACATCAGCAATACCTGAGGTTTGCGATTGGCAACCTCCATTACCAGTTTCGGGCGTTACCCTTTGGTTTAACAACGGCTCCGCGAGTCTTCACCAAAGCTATGGCGGTGATGACGGTGGTACTCCGCCGTCAAGGGGTCAGGATACTGCCGTATCTGGACGACTTGTTAATCCTGGCAAATTCCCCAGAACTTCTCCTACGTCATCTAGATGTGACTGTCCGGTTTCTACAAGCCCACGGGTGGTTCATCAACTGGTAGAAATCCTCCCTGATCCCTGCTCAGAGCATGGTGCATCTGGGAGCGCTATTGGACACTCACTACCAGAGGTTGTTCTTGTGTCAGGAGAAAGTCCTGAAGCTTCAGGACAGGATTCGTTGCTTCCTTTCTCGTCCGCAAGTGTCGATACATTCGGCGATGCAAGTGCTGGGCCTCATGGTATCAGCATTCGACATGGTGGAGTATGCTCAATTCCATTCTCGCCTCCTCCAGAGGCTGATTCTAGCCAAGTGGGACGGCCTGCCTCACCGGATCAGGTCTCAAATGATCTCATTGACTCCGGAGGTCCGTCTGTCGCTACTCTGGTGGCTTCAGGACCAACAATTGTGCAGGGGCCGTCCCTTCTGGATATCCAACTGGATCCTGTTGACGACAGATGCCATTCTAAGAGGTTGGGGCATGGTGCTGGAGCAACACTTCCTTCAGGGTCGGTGGACCAAGGAGGAGTCCCTCCTCTCAATCAACATTCTGGAATTGTGGGCGGTCTTCAATGCATGTAGTTCTGATGGCGTCTCGACACAATCGCAAGGTTCCGGTCTTCGGAGCAAGGACAAGGGATCCTCAAGCAGCATTCGTGTATGCGCTGGCGGTGCTGTGGAGGTTTCGGCTGCCGTACGTATTCCCTCCGGTGTCACTCCTGCCCAGGGTAATTCAGAAGTTCAAGCAAGAAAAAGGAATTCTGCTTCTCATAGCTCCAGCGTGGCCCAGACAGCACTGGTTCTCAGACCTGCAAGGCCTATCGTCAGAGCGTCCAATTCTACTTCCACAACGCCCAGACCTCCTCGTTCAGGGCCCCTGTGTCTACCAGGACCTAGCCCGGCTGTCTTTGATGGCGTGGCTCTTGAAGCTTCCGTCTTAAGGGCTAAAGGGTTTTCTGAGGCGGTCATTCAAACTATGTTGCGGGCCCGGAAACCGGCTTCGGCTCGGATTTACTATAGGGTCTGGCATTCTTACTTTGTTTGGTGCACATCTAATGATTATGACGCTTCCAAGTTTAGTATCGCCAAGTTGTTGGCTTTTCTTCAGCAGGGCCTGGACTTAGGCCTACGTCTGGCCTCCCTCAAGGTTAATTTTTCTGCCTTGTCGGTGTGGTTTCAGAGAAAAATTGCGACCTTACCTGATGTGCATACCTTTACTCAGGGTGTGTTGCGTATCCAACCTCCCTATGTCCCGCCTGTGGCTCCTTGGGACTTGTCGGTGGTTTTGGAGGTGTTACAAGAGTCTCCGTTTGAACCTCTTGGTTCAGCTGATCTTAAGTGGCTTTCCCTTAAGGTGGTGTTTCTGCTGGCTATTGCTTCAGCTAGAAGAGTGTTGGATTTGGGTGCCTTGTCCTGTAGTTCCCCATATCTGATATTTCACCGTGACCGGGCGGTTCTTAGGACTTGTCCCGGATATTTACCTAAGGTGGTTTCCTCATTCCACCTTAACCAGGAGATTGTGGTTTCGGCACTTGTTTCTGCTGATCTGTCTCCCAAAGAGAAGTATTTGGATGTGGTACGGGTTCTCCGTATCTATGTGAAGAGAACTGCTTCCATTAGGAAATCTGTTTCTCTATTTGTACTGTTTGGATTTCACAAACGGGGTTGGCCTGCTCACAAGCAGACTTTGGCCAGATGGATTAGAATGGTGATTGCACATGCTTATGTGAGGGCTGGTCTGTCGGCTCCTGCTCACATTACAGCCCATTCTACTCGGTCTGTTGGATCTTCTTGGGCGGCCCGGCATGGTGTGACCCTTGAACAATTGTGCAAGGCGGCTACGTGGTCCTCAGTGAACACGTTCATAAGGTTCTATGCCTTCAATACTGCCGCTTCCCAGGATGCTTCCTTTGGACGCCGGGTTCTTGTGCCCGCTACAGTGCGTCCCCTCCCATAAGGAACTGTTTTAGGACATCCCCAATATCTATCCTCGTGGAGCCCAGTGTACCCCGCAGCAGAAAACGAGATCTATGGTAAGAACTTACCTTTGTTAAATCTCTTTCTGCGAGGTACACTGGGCTCCACAAGGCGCCCACCCTGACGCACTTAGCTTCTTTGGGTTGGTATGGCATTAGCCGCTGACACTTCTCCTGTCGTGAGAGTGTGGTGTATGGGGCTACTAACTGTTGTCGTCTCTTTTCCTGCTACTGCATTGGGCTGGTTAACTAAAAACTGAGCTCCTGTGCAGGGAGGCGGGGTTATAGAGGAGGCGGCGCTGTGCATTCTGGGAACAGTCAAAGCTTTGAGCCTGTTGGTGCCTCGGATCAAGATCCTACTCTACACACCCCAATGTCTATCCTTGTGGAGCCCAGTGTACCTCGCAGAAAGAGATTTAACAAAGGTAAGTTCTTACCATAAATCTCATTTTAGACAGGAAACTGAAAATTTTATTATAAGTGTAGTACCTCTGGGACACGTTATCGGCCAAAGGGAATGATTTTTTTTTTCTGTACAGAAAATCTAAAAGTGTGGGGGTGTTGAAAGTAAGTGTGAGTGGATTGAACCAGGACAAAGCGGGATCTCGTCGGTGAGGCACTGAGTTAGTAGAGGCTCGGTGGCGTGAAGGTTAGCGACCTTACGTATTAATTGGTATTGAGGCACGTAGTGTGTGTTTTTAAAGGAAAAAACGTACGGAGGAGCGTGATATATTGACCAAAGGGTTGGTGTTATGCTTCGGCTGTGGAGCGCAGCTTGTGAATTCGACTCCCGTGATCTTAGGGCGTATAGATAACAAGTATCTATAAGCTGTGTGATTGGACCGCACGTGTGTGTGATACTCGGCGCAACGTGATACCATTTGCGTAATTTTGCGCAATTGTGTCATCATACGCGCTGTGTTAGCATACGCAGACGTGATTTGTGTAAAGTAAAGGAATTTTTGGCTGACTCTGAGGAAAATATTCCTGGTTGAACTCCATAGGAAGGCTTGGTGACGTGTGGTTGTGCACATGTGTGACATGTCTGAGGCAGGGAGCTCTTCCCCTGAGGGAGCCATTTTAGGGACACAGAGTTGTAATGTGGTGACGCTG